>NC_134137.1:96663712-96966742 GCF_033958435.1 Carettochelys insculpta | reverse complement strand
AAAGATCACGAACTAAGTTTCTCTAATCTTTTTAAATAATTGAGAAATATAGTGCGTGTATAATTTAGATTCACCTCTTCTTCACCTTCTCTTTTTCTCTAGCTTCTTTTGTAGTAAGGGAGCAGAACAGTGCAGAAACCGTTCAATAAAATGAAAGTTTCTGAAGACATATCTCTTTTAAAATCCTAGTAGCTGATAAACATAGTAAAGAAAATATATGCTCAGCTAACAGTGCTGTAAAAAGTAACTGTTAATTCCAGCGTGCCTGGCCACAGAGCAGAACACCGTTAATTTATGTTAATTACTGGAATAGTCATTTTGAATTGCTTATTTTATTTTAAAAAATAATAAATAAACAATTTAGGGTTTACCAATGTGTTTTGTTTCATAGTACAGACATAAATGCCAGTAAAATATTTTGTCTAAGTAATGTAGTCTTAATAAAGTGAACTCACTCTATTCTTCACTTAAATCTTAAATGAGAAGGGATGACATTACCAAATTGTGCATAGAAATTACACTGCATGAAGATTGAACAAAATGAGTATTGGTTAGTTTGCACTCTAGAAAAAAGCCTTGCCTTTCTGAAAAATTACTCATTAAATATACTCCAAGGATATGTGACAAATCCAGTGGTCTGGAGGGATTAAAAAAAGCATACTTAGCTTCTTAGTTCCTAGTAAAGATGGAGGGAGGTGCTTTGTATTAGGCTTAATCTACACTACGGCAGAAGATTGACCCACTCAGGCGTCAAAGTCAAGAATGAGGAGTAAGGAAGTTTAAATGGAGAAACATTGCCATTGACCTTCCCTTCTTAAGACAGACAAGTTAGGTGAGTGTAGATATATCAACTCATAGCTAAAATTGTTTATCTGTGGATGACTTCCACGTCTAGTATATACATGGTCTTAGACAATGTTTATTAAAGATGCAATTATCAGAGTTACTCTCTGGATCTTTTTCTTTCTTCTATTTATTTGTCAGAGGTGTATTCATCTGTATGGGGGTGTCCACACTCATTTTACATATAGATAAATTTTCCTATTCCACAATGTATCTTAATTTATCCCTAAAATCTCTTTTATTCTAATGGGAATTCTGCAGCTCCATTACCATGCATCTTTCCGCTGCTCGTATGGGCACTGTCCAATAGTTTTCTAATTTCTTGAGCTCACCAAACACATCATCCCAGTCTTCCCTTGAACTATAGCCAAAAGGTATTACAAATATGTCAGAATAAAAAATTTGGTAAGGAAAATCAGTGCCAGCTTCCAGGTCAGGGAAGATCATTCAGAGAACAATTTCATCCAATATTAATAGAAAAAGAGTCCTCCGATACAGTATTGACTGAGTCAGGGTGAAAGCTATAAATCTTGTCTTGGTCAGCCAAGATGTATCAATGATGGTTTACAACACTTTCATGGTAGCGAAAGGAAGATGAAGAAAGAGGAGCATAACGGTGGCTGTGGCACTTCGAAAGTGCTGCTTTCAAAATGCGTGCTACCCATGTAGACAGGGGCCTTTCAAAAGGATCCCTTGGACTATGAAAGTCACTTCTTCCTAAAACCAAATGGGAAGAAAGGGCTTTCAAAGTCCAGGGTGTCCTTTCAAATGGCCCCTGTCTACACAGGCAGTATGTGTTTTGAAAGTGGCACTTTTGAAACGTGTGCGGTTGCCATTATACTAATGAGGAGCTGAATATTCATATCAGTGCCTCATTAGCATCTGCTGAAGTGGCTTATTAGCATACCCCTTCCAAAAGGTGGGGGCTAGTGTACCCATGGCCTTCCAGAATAGCTTATTCCAAAATAGCTTATTCCAAAATAACGCTGCTGTTTATTCAGAGCCTAAGTGTGAGGTTCTCAAAGGCATTTAGGCTCCTAACTGCTATTGCTTTAAGGATTTTTGCCTGTGTGACTTAGACTCATACTTAAAAGAGATTTGATATGTAAAAGCCTAACTTCCACTTACATGCCCAGCTCACTTTTCAAAGTGAGATTTAGCCATTTAAGGCTATGTCTACACTACAGTGATCTTTCAAAAGCAGTTCTCCTGGAAGATGTCTTCCAAAAAACCTTCTTTTGAAAAAGCATGTCCACACACAAGAAAGCGGATCAAAATATTGATCCACTCTTTCTAAAGAGAACATCCACACAGCTCCCACACTTTTGAAAGAATAGGATGGGGACTGAAAACTCTGGCACCACGAGGGCTGCTCTTTCAAAAAAAGAGCCCCTGGGGCATCTACGCATATTTTTTTTTTCAGAAGAATCATTTGGAAAAAAAAGCTTTCTTCCTCATCAGTAAGAGGAAGAGGGCCACCAGAAAAAGTGCGGTGTTCTTTCGATTTCAGCTTGAATGGGTGCATTTTATGTGTAGACATTCCATGGGTTCTTTTGTAAAAAGCCCCTTTTTTAAGGACTTATGAATGTAGACACAGCCTTTGTTACTTAAGCCTTGCCACACTGAGTACAGTAACACATAAATATAATTAAAAATTGGTACAAAATGACTAGGCGTTCTAAGAAAACTCAGTCATTCAGGGCCCATCTTGAGACTCCTAAAACACATGTAACTTACAGAAAATTCTGAGTGCCCATCCTGTGAAAATCAGGCCTAACAATGGTCACTTTTTTCTACATGTCAAATGTCTTCTTTTCCAATGTGCATCTGTCATGTTCTATCCCATTATGCTTTTGTTTTCTCCTTGTTCCTTGTTTTATAGTCATACTTTTACCGCAAGGTCATGCAATCTTTTACTCAGAGCAGCTACATGTGTCTTGTTTGCAGCTGAAGAAAGACAAGACTAATTTTGCATTTCTTCTATTCTACACTCCTAGGGGAATGGACTTCTTTCTCACTAGGACAGAAGCCAGGAGCAAAGACAGCCACAGTGATGATCATCCAAACCCCTGACTTCAAGCTTCCACTGGGCTGTCTGAAGGAATAGGATGAGAAAGGATATTGAGAAGGGCAGCCATGGCACCAGACAGGAAATATTGATGGAGAAACAATTGGGACAACGATCAGTTAAATACTGTCTACCCCATTCCACTCCTGCCAGCAGAGGAGCTTGGGGAGAAACCAAGGGGAAGAAGTTATCATACATTAGAGAGAAATGTCACTAAAGATGCCTCATGAAACTTGGCAGCTATGCTCAGTCATGAGAAGAGAACCATATGGTGAACAATGACGCCATATGCAACTTAAGCGAGAGGTTAGGTGCTTCTGACATTCAACATTAAAATCACCTGCTCTTTTTCTTCTTTTCAGCTCATATGTTGCTGCAATGAACACTTTAAATCCAGGCTAGGGATGTCTAGTGCATTTGAATATAAATTAATCCATTTTCAGGATTTAACTGTGTTTTACTAATACTTGTGATAGAACATTGGGTTTTTTATATTACTTTGCTATTTTCATCATATCCCATATTTTGCCTAGCACTTTAATGACATATGTAAATATGGCTACGTCTACACGTGCAGCCAACATCGAAATAGCTTATTTCGATGTTGCGACATCGAAATAGTCTATTTCGATGAATAATGTCTACACGTCCTCCAGGGCCGGCAACGTCGATGTTCAACTTCGACGTTGCTCAGCCCAACATCGAAATAGGCGCAGCGAGGGAACGTCTACACGTCAAAGTAGCACACATCGAAATAGGGATGCCAGGCACAGCTGCAGACAGGGTCACAGGGCGGACTCAACAGCCAGCCGCTCCCTTAAAGGGCCCCTCCCAGACACAGTTGCACTAAACAACACAAGATCCACAGAGCTGACAACTGGTTGCAGACCCTGTGCCTGCAGCATAGATCCCCAGCTGCCGCAGAAGCAGCCAGAAGCCCTGGGCTAAGGGCTGCTGCCCACGGTGACCATAGAGCCCCGCAGGGGCTGGAGAGAGAGCATCTCTCAACCCCCCAGCTGATGGCCGCCATGGAGGACCCAGCAATTTCGATGTTGCGGGACGCGGATCGTCTACACGGTCCCTACTTCGACGTTGAACGTCGAAGTAGGGCGCTATTCCTATCTCCTCATGAGGTTAGCGACTTCGACGTCTCGCCGCCTAATGTCGAAGTTAACTTCAAAATAGCACCCGACGTGTGTAGACGCGACGGGCGCTATTTCGAAGTTGGTGCCGCTACTTCGAAGTAGCGTGCACGTGTAGACGCAGCTTATATCTCTTCAGCAATACAGAGAAATCTATTTATGGAAAAGTTTATGTTTGAATCATCGGCTCTGCCATTGGCCTACTGTGTCACCTTTGTGAAGTACCTTCACTTCTTTGAATATCTGTATAATGGGATAGTTGCCCATCTGTATAATGGGACAATGATGCATGCCTCTTTTAGAAAGTACTTTATGATTCCTAAAGATGAAAGGCACCATATAACAGCTGTATTTGCACATATACACACCTCCCACACACATACATTCTCTATATTTAGTCATAATTTTGATGCATGCTTCGTGATTTTTTTCCAGACTTTCATCAAAATACAGGCTCTCAACAGGTACCTTTCCCTAATCAAAAAATTAGCATTTGTATGTTTCTTATCGAGGTGTTCAGTAGTAGAGGTGTTTCCACATTACAGATGTGTAGGTCTTAAATATAAACCTTCTCTTGTACCTGTTTCCTATGTGAACAAATTCCTCACAATATAATTTCCCATTAAGTTGATCCACTGTCATGAGTATATCTGGAACTAAATGATTCTCCTTGAGAATTTTACATTTTAAGAAAGTCCAGAATTCTGGTGTTCTTGAGCTGTGATCCATTGAGACTTACTGCTGTTGTTAGACGTCCATGATATGAACATAATGTATCAGACAACTGTTCATCTGTGGCCAGAATAAAAATTATTTAACTTTCCTTTTTTGATTTGATTATTCCCAGTTGTCCTTCATGTATTCATTCCAATATTTTGCTTCTCATTGCTGTGAGGACGACATTCTAAGTCTCTTTCAAGAGCATTCCTGAAATCAATGAAAGCTCATTTTTATAATGGGACTAGCCAGATGGAAAGTATGGATTTTTCCCCATCACTTATAGCTTGAATCATTTCTTGCAGCATTTTTTCTTCAGCTGTTTCTCCATACTACATGCTTAAATATAAAACATGGGGCACTTTTGTTGTGTTCATATGTATGTTTACTACGTGTTTCAGATCATCAGACTGTGTACTGACACAGGGAGCATAAGCAAATTGAAAGTGTGTCTGCAATTACAAAGTAGCATCCAGGATGGAACTGCAGGGTCATATCATACTGTTGTGTTTTCAGAATTAGTCTCTGTATTGCAGTCAGGCCTTTGTGATCACTTTCTGCTTTGAAATTATAGCTCTAGGCCGTGTATACACTAGCCAAAAACTTCGAAATGGCCATGCAAATGGCCATTTTGAAGTTTACTAATGAAGCGCTGAAATACATATTCAGTGCCTCATTAGCATGCGGGCGGCCTCAGCACTTCGAAATTGACGCGGCTCGCCACAGCGCGGCTCATCCAGACGGGGCTCCTTTTCAAAAGGACCCCGCCTACTTCGAAGTCCCCTTATTCCCATCTGCTCATAGGAATAAGGGGACCTTGAAGTAGGTGGGGTCCTTTCGAAAAGGAGCCCCGTCTGGACGAGCCGCACGGTGGCAAGCCGCATCAATTTCGAAGTGCCCCGGCCTCCCGCATGCTAATGAGGTGCTGGTATGTATTTCAGCGCTTCATTAGTAAACTTCAAAATGGCCATTTGCATGGCAATTTTGAAGTTTTTGGCTAGTGTAGATGTAGCCCTAGAGAAAATCATAAAATCTTGTACATCCAAACACCTAGGCTACATCTACACTACATTCCCCTTTCGAAAGGGAAGTGCAAATGAGTGAGACGGAAAATGCAAATAAAGTGTGGATTTGCATATCTCACTCTTCATTTGCACATTTGAATGCAATCGAGCTGCCGGAAGAGGCTTTTCTGGAAGCAAAAACAGCTGTGTAAATGGGTTTTCTTCAAAAACAAACCCTGTTTTTGAAAGATCCCTTCTTCCAATTCTGTTTCTGGAAGAAGGGTTCTTTCGAAAATGGGGTTTGTTTTCAAAGGAACCCCTCTACATGGCTGTTTTTGCTTCTGGAAAAGCTTTATCCAGAAGAGCAATTGCATGAGAGATGCAAATGAGGTGCAAGATCTGTAAATACATCCTTTATTTGCATTTTTGATCTAACCATTTGCCTTCCCCTTTCGAGAGGGGAATGTAGTGTAGATGCAGCTCTAGTGTCTCTTTTTCATTTTGTGCATACATCTTTCCTGTGGCTGTCATAGCTCTGGTTGCCTACAGGACAGCAAACCAATCATTTCCATAACCCAGTAATAGTACTGTTCCCTTGCCTTTCCAAATCAGCCGTGGAGAATTTGATGTCTTCCAGTGGTTCAAAAAAATTACATCGCTGCAGTTAATATCAGAATGTGCTTTAAATCACTGAACTCTCTTTCATGCTTTGTCTTCCATGCCCATTCAATACCCTGGTAGAGATGTTTCAGGTGAGTTGTTCAAGCAGAGCAATTTGGTATGAACTTGCTGACATAATTCAATATGCCTTTTAGCTGTTGAATTTCCTTTTTCTTCTGCTCTCAGCATGTTCAGTATTTTGAAGTTGTTAGATCCCTCAGTTTCCAATGCTCTCCTTAGTTTTTTCCTGATGTTGAACAGCAGTGTGTCCCCAAATTATTACGTCATTAGTGAACTTATTCACATGGGCTAGATTCATTAGCATCTGCTTATTGTATCCATAAACAGCTCTAGATCAGCACATATTCTACAAGAGAGTCTTAGGAAGCAATACCTGACAATTGTTGAGTTGGAAATAGTGCTGTGGATTAAGTACAGATAACTCATGCAACTATTTAAAAATAATCAAGATTAAAAATGATTTGTACTGAACAATAGAATACCAAATAATATTTATTAAATATTTCAAATCTTTTTTTAAATTTCCAAATATATTGATTTCAAATATTTCAAATCTTTTTTTAAATTTCCAAATCTATGGATTTAATTACAAATTAAACTGTACAAAACTCAATTTGTATTGTTTTATTGCAACCATTTGCACTTTTAAAATTATAAAAGATATTGGAATTTTTTTAATTCACCTTATACAAGTATTGTAGTACAATCTGTTTATCATGAAAGTGCAACTTACAAATATAGATTTATTTTTGTTACATAACTGCATTCAAAAACCAAAATAACATAAAACTTTAGAGCACCAGTTCGCAAACTGTAGATCACAACACCAAAGTGGGTCACAACCCCATTGTAATGTGGTCGCCAGGGCTGTCTTAGACTGGCTGCAGCTCCTGGATGAAGTTGAAGTGTGAGTTCCACTACGTAAGAACAAGACCTGAAGGTTTAAGCCTTGTACAATGAGATCAGGTGTCAGTAGTGCCCTCCCCCCCGCCAGTTCCTGGGATTTTGGAGTGATTGGTATTGTCTGAAGGGGGTCACAGAACATGAAAGTTTTAGAACCCCAAGCTTCAAAGCCTATGAGTCCACTTAGTCCTATGTTCAAATAAAATTAATACAAACCAGTAATTTTATAGGAGATGATGCCCACTTCTTATCTACAATGGCACCTGATGCGAAAACAGGCATTTACATGGCACAAGGTATTTATGCACCAGCTATGCTAAACATTTGAATGGCCCTTCATGCTTCAGCTGCCAATCCAGAGAAAATTATTCTACGCTGATGACATGCTTTAAGAATATAATGTGTTAATTACTTTTTTCATAAACTCCTTCTATGCCTCATGGTTTGTTTTACCTGCATTCTCATACATATTCCATATTATAACAGTCTCAGATGATGACCCATGATGTTCGTTTTAAGAACGCATTAACTCGCAGATGTGACAAAGCACAAAGGAAGTGTCAATCTGAGACAGCTAAAAGGAATTAGAGTACTCAACCCAAGGTTTAAGAATGTGAAGTGTCTTCCAAAATCTGCGAGGAAGTACATGCTTTTCAAACTCTTAAAAGAGCAACACTTCCATGTAGAAATTATAGAACTCAAACCACCAAAGAAGAAAACTAAACTTCTGCTAGTGACAGCCAATTCAGATTATGAAAATGAATTTGTATTGGTCCATACTGCTTTGAATTGTTATCAGATAGAACCTATGATCAGAATAGATGTATATCATCTGGAAGGTGATCAAAACGTGAAGGGACTTATGAGTGTTTAGCATGTCTGACATAAATATCTTGAGATGCGTGCTACAATAATACCAAGGCTGTTTCTACACATGCCACTTTTGGACAAAGTGGCATGATAATAAACAGCCCAAAATATGCTCATGAGGTGTCTATGTAAATTCCCAGAGCCTCATTAGCATAAAGTCACATGATTTGGAGTCTGGAAGATGGTTTTCCAGACTCCAAAACAGCATGTATAAGTGTGGCCCCCGGGGGGAAAGCTTTCGGAAATAAGGGGCCTCCAGCAGGAGGACTTCCTTCTGCAAGACCTCCTGCGGGGCCACGCTTCTACATGCAGTTTTGGAGACTGGAAGACCATCTTCCGGATGCCAAATCACATGGCCATATGCTAATAAGGTGCCCAGAATTTACATATACACCTCATTAGCATATTTTGGGCTGTTTATTAGCATGCCACTTTCAGAGAAAATGGCACGTGTAGAAACAGCCCAAAAGAAAGTCTGTTCTTGCTTTCAGGTAACATTGGAAACAAGAAGGAGGTGGCATTAGCTGCTGCAAATGTCAGCAAACTAGTTTGACTATGCAATACATTAAATAAGTAGGACTGAGCAGACTTGTAAACTCAAAAGTTCTATATTATTCTATTTCTTAAAGCAGTTATTTTTGCCCCAATGCTATATTTGTAAATTCAGCTTTCATTATAAAAAAGCTGTACTCTAGTGCTTAAATTAGTTGAATTGAAAAAATATAATTTTTATCATTTTGTTTTTAGTAGATATTAGTAACCAAATACAAAAATAAAGTGTATGAACTCTCCCATTTTATATTCTCTATTGTAATTGAAATTAATATGTTTAAAATGTGGAAAAGTTCCAAATATTTAAAAAATTGTTATTTTATTAGGTCGTGGCTCCACTAGCCCCAGCCTTTTGGAAGGGACATACCAATGAACTATGAATATGCAGCAACTTATTAACATACTGGCTGCTGCATGCATTTCAAAAATGATGATTTTGAAAGGCATGCTGCCCATGTAGCCAGGGACTTTTGAAAAGACCTCCAGGACTTCAGAAGCCCTTTCTTCCCATTTGGTTTTTGGGAAGAAAGGGCTTTCAGGCTATGTCTACACGTGAAGCCTACATCGAAGTAGCCTATTTCGATGTGGCGACATCGAAATAGGCTATTTCGATGAATAACGTCCACACGTCCTCCAGGGCTGGCAACGTCGATGTTCAACTTCGATGTTGCGCAGCACCACATCGAAATAGGCGCTGCGAGGGAACGTCTACACGCCAAAGTAGCACACATCAAAATAAGGGTGCCAGGCACAGCTGCAGACAAGGTCACAGGGCGGACTCAACAGCAAGCCGCTCCCTTAAAGGGCCCCTCCCAGACACAGTTGAACTAAACAACACAAGATCCACAGAGCCGACAACTGGTTGCAGACCCTGTGCATGCAGCATGGATCCCCAGCTGCAGCAGCAGCAGCCAGAAGCCCTGGGCTAAGGGCTGCTGCCCACGGTGACCATAGAGCCCCGCAGGGGCTGGAGAGAGAGCGTCTCTCAACCCCTCAGCTGATGGCCGCCATGGCGGACCCCACTATTTCAAAGTTGCGGGACGCGCAACGACTACACTTTCCCTACTTCGACGTTGAACTTTCCCATCCCCTCACGGGGTTAGCGGCTTCGACGTCTCACCGCCTAACGTCGATGTTAACATCGAAATAGCGCCCGACACGTGTAGCCGTGATGGGCGCTATTTCGAAGTTAGTGCTGCTACTTCGAAGTAGCGTGCACGTGTAGACACGGCTTCAAAGTCCTGGGGGTCCTTTCAAAAGGCCCCTGGCTACACGGAGGGCATGCATTTTGAAAGCGGCACTTTCGAAACACAAGCAGACACCATTATGCTAATGAGGTGCTGCATATTCATGGCATATTCCTGAATATTCTGTCATGCTAACTGATAGGAATAAGGAGATTTTGACTTTTGCAGGGTCCTTTCAAAAAGACCCCCATATAGACAAGCCACACTTGAGCAAAATGCAGCACTTTTGAAGTGCTGCAGCTGGCAGCATACTTAAGAGGTGCTGAATATTCATTTCAGTGCCTCATCACTATCCTCCAATTTGGCCATTAGCATGGCCATTTTTAAGTTTTTCTCCATTATAGCGGTAGCCAGGAAGTTTGAAATAATACCAGTGACGTGGCAACCCTTTGAATTTAGGAAATGCCCAGCATTAGGACAAATAAAACATGAAGGGAATGTCTTCGTCTACATGTATTAAGCATAAATAGGAATACTGCAAGTGGAGAGTAAAAGCTGTAGTTAAGGACAGGAATAGAGAAAGCTGAAAACTGAAAACATTTAGAAATTATAATACGTACAAAAGAAAAATACTGGGGCCAAAGTAATAGTTAAGGATGCAATTTCATCACAAAGGTCATGGAGTCTGTGACTTTTACAGACTTCCATGACTTCTGTAGCTTCAGCCTCTGCTGCCCATAGTGGTAGGGACGCGCCCACAATGTGTCCAGACTATCAGTTTCACCACTTTCCCCAACAGATATGTTGTTGTCTATGAATTCTTGTTTACTTCCTGCAATTTGTCTGTAACTTCTATTTAACATATCTGTGACAAAATCTTAATCTTATTAATAATAGGAACTGATGTAGAGAGATGTAGATGTAGCTGTCGATGTAGAGAGATTTTCCCAACAGAACCCAGGCTATATCCATATTGCAAGAACATTCTGTCGACAGTAAATCTAAAGAACTCAGGGGTTTCATGGGCAGCTATACCCTGTTTGCCACAAAGAAGAATGCCTCTTCCAAGAGACATCTCTTAATAGAAGGCATGTGTGGATGTAAAGCAAGGTCTTCTGTCAACATAAGAGGCCTCCAGGAAGCCACATAGATGTTGCAGTGGACACACTTTGCATACTATTCACAGTTCTATGATTCCTGTCTCCTGGCCCCTCTAATAGCCACCGGACACCTGGAGAAGCCCCATGGCAGGAAGCTAGCCTAAAGAGCAGCAGCTTCTCACACTGCTCTCACTGGCAGCCCCAACTCCATCGATGAAAGAGCCACAGGACCCACAAGATGCCCATGGCTCTTCCAGGGAGCAACCCTGGGGTCACAGGACCCTCATGCGGGGTCAAAGAGGCAGGCACCCTCCTGGTCTGGGCCTGAAATACGGGCCTTCCTGGAGGTCTTGGCCAAGAAAAAAACCCAGAAGGATCCACTGTCCAAGTGGCACAATGCTGAAATCTACCTCCACATGGCTGATGCCCTCACCAACTGAGGTCACCTATCCTGAATAAAGGCGAAGAAACTGAGGAAGGGGAACATGTGGGCTCAGGACAACACATCCCACTCAAGGGCAGAACCCCAGACCTGCCCCTACATCAGGGAGCTGTACCACATCCTGGAGTGGGGAACATATCACGCCCCCCAGAATGTCTGATGGACTCCAGCCTCAACACCCCCATCGTACCCCAACCCAAGGACATGGTGGAAGAGGAGGGGTTCCACAATTAGAGGCAGCAGGCAGTGGCTGAGGATGTAGGGACCCGCACCATCATCCTGGAGCTAGTCTCAGCACTCATGATCTCTTTCAGGCCTCATCAAATGCAGGGGTGGGTTCATCAGCTGAGCGCTCCCTTCATCACACGTACAGAGCAGGGGAGGCAGGCACAGAGGGGGTGAGGTGCAAACATCACTTGGCTGGCTTGGGCTGGACATGGCACTGCAATCTTTGCACATGGAGCCACATGTAGTGTTAGTGTGCATTATGTGGACCCAGCAGGCTGCCCAGAGCACGAGTGGCATCCTGCTGCCAGGGTCACAGGTCGTACAAATGTCTGGCCTGGAAGCAGGCGAGCCACAAGGGTGCTGGTGTGAACCTGGCATGCTGAGGGTTGCCGCACACCGCACACAAGAATACCTGCCTATGTCTGGCAGCATGCACTCCTGTGGGCAGTGCTGCAAGAGGTAGGTGCATGTGCAAGCCCCATGGTGGGCCAGGCTGCACCCAGTTCCTCTGCCGCCCATGAGGGGACCCCTCTGTGGCTGGTCACTCCCCTTGCAAACATGTCCATCTTCCAGTATGGGTAGTCAGAAGCAGGCAGTATGATCCCACAGGAACCTCTGGGCCCCTGTGCCGTATGGCCCACTGTGCAGGTCACGCATGGCCTAGGTCCCAGGAATTCCCCCTCCTCTATCCCAATGGGTGTTGGTTGCTGCTCACAGAGGAGGGCACGGTCTGCTGGTGTCCATAGGTCTTGTATATTTCCTGTCAGCCGCTACATAAGGAGGTAAGCCACATCCTCCACCATGCACACTGACATCTGCACGTCCCCAACACCAGCTCATGGTGGGAGATGAATGCACCAAACTCAAGCTTCCTGCAGAGGCCAGAATTGCAGAACATGTGGGCATCATGCAACATGACCGATCACGTGACAAAAATGTCCGTGAACTGTAAAAGCATAACAAATAAGTTTTTTCTATAGCCATATTGAGAGACCTAGAGCTTGTCTGCAGCCAGAATAAAGAGCAGCAGCCATTAACTGTCGAGCTACAACTCATCTACTCACATTCCGTCTAAATCTTACTACAGTAGTGTTCTACCAGGCTGTTAAGAAGGACCACATCCTAATGGCATCGAATATCACCAGATAAAGAAAGCAGATCTCCAGATGGGTAAAGGAAACTTCGTTAACAGCATTTAGTCTGGCAAGAAATTACTTAGCAATAACTGACGTTGTGGAATCCCCATTCTATGATAATCATCTTCACTTTTATGCAGTTTTCTGTATGATCTCTGTCTGGATTGCAATGTTTTCTGTCTGCTGTATAATAAATTTTGCTAGGTGTAAATCTGATAGGAATAGAATGTAGGTGCCCCAGCTGATAGCAATAAAGTGATTTTGACATTTGCAAGGTCCTTTCGAAAAGGACCCCGGTGTAACAAGCCGCACGTGAGCGAAATGCAGCACTTTCAAAGCGCCATGGCTGGCAACATGCTAACGAGGCACTGAATATTCATTTCAGTGCCTCATTAGTTTTCTCCGATTTGGCCATTAGCATGGCCATTTCGAAGTTTTCTCCTCTGGTGTAGACAGAGACTCTGTTTTCTGCCAGTGTGAATTCTGTTAATGTTTACCACTTTGGTTGCATTCGCAGTCATAATTTCACATTTTCTCCTGGCTTTTTATTTGTGTTTCTGGTTGTTGTTTGTTGTCTGTATGTTGTTTTTGTTTGTTTGTTTGTTTGTTTTGCTGCTTGGCATTTAAATAATGACCCTTCTAGCAACAGCTCTCTCCCTTAATAAGCATTCATAGCCATTTTTTTTTCTCCAGAGTTACAGTAAAACTCTGGGCTGCATCTACACTACAAAATAACTTCAAAGTTAACTTCAAAGGAAGGGGCTACTTCAGAATAGCCTGAAGAGTATCTACACACGCTTTCCCTTACTTTGAAGTTAACTTTGAAGTAAGGGAGGCCAACTTCGAAGTCACTGCTCCATTCCTGGAAATGGAGTAGTGCCCTATTTTGAAGTTTAACCTTGAAGTAGGGGTGTGTGTAGATGGTCTGCATTCTTTGTTTCAAAGTAAGGGGTCCACCATGGTGGCAGTGCCCTCTGGAGCATAGAGACAGTAGCGCCACCAGCACAACACAGAGGTCTATGACAGGCTGGCCAGTGGGCTCACCACCCAAGGCCACCCCAGCCACACTGGGAGCAGTGTATGGATCAAGGAAGAAACTGAGGCAAGCCTACTGCAAAGCCCGTGATGCTGCCAGCCAGTCAAGGGCATGGCCTGTGCACTGCCCCCACTACAGGGCACTGCACAGGCTCCTGGGGCTGAGGGATGTGGCTGCCCCAGAGTACCTGGTGGACACTGCTGCCCGCCCCCAACCCCCAGGACAGCAACGAAGAGGCAGGCAGGCCCCTCTGGCACGACCAGACCCGACACAGGCACTGGCCCACTGAGACTGAGGGTGATGAAAAAGGCTCCAGCAATGGGACCTTCATCATTGCCCTCCCCTCTGGGACAACCAGCTGAGCCTTGTCCAGCCAAACCTCATCTGAGCTCCTGGAGGTTGCAGCTGGTATGTATGGGGTGATCAGGAAGTCACAGAGCCCAAGGATGCACCCGCACCCTCTGGGAAAAGCACAGCAGCCCACACATCCAGGGAAGAAGGTGGGGTACTGAACATGGCCTGGCCCTCACCAGACAGGAACCCCTCAGCACCTGGGATCCCAGGGGTCCAATGGGCCTTTTGATGGCAGGGGAGCTGGGTAGGAACCAGTGGAGTAGGGGCCCCGGCTCCCCGCAGGGTTGGGACCCAGAACTTACAGGCCATCTTCCTGTCCCCTTCTGTTTTGATAGGTCTGTTGTTGGGCAGCCACCACAGCCCAGCCATGCAGTCTGCAGCCACAAGGGGCCAGGAGGCCACCCCATTGCCCCAGCCCACAGCTCTGTATGACCATGGCTGAGCCACACGAAGATGGTGCTGGGAGGACAAGGAGATGGCTGCCAACTAGGTGGTAATGTGGGAGATGACCAGCATGCTCCGGGCCAGGCTGGCATAGGAGTAGGAGGTGTGAGTGAAGCCGGCCAGCAGCCTTGACACCCTGGCTCTGGCCTTGGCTGCCCGCCTCATGAAACCTCCCACCTCCTCACCAGCCCAGCCCACAGCCATGCCCCCGCAGCCACCCCCCACCAAGGCACTCCCGAAGGCACCTCCCCCAAGTGCCCACCACATGGCAGACTTCTCCAAGTCCGCACGCATCAAGCTGGCTCAGTGGCTTGTGGCCGGGGTGGGCACACCTGTCCCAGACCCAGTGGCTCCCCCTGCACACCCTGCAGAGGCCAAGCCCGTGGAAACCCCAGCCCATCCCTACCTCGTCACAGTCCCAGGCCCATTGCAGCCCTGCAGGATGCCCCAAACCCAGGACGGCAGAGACAGCCATAGCTGTCACGGCTCCCGGTCCTCTACACCACTAGGTGACTGAGCAATCTCCCAACCCAGCCCACCTCCAGATTTGGTCCCCACACCCAGCTCCCCACCTCCCCTCCATGGAGCATTCCCCTGTGCACCATATATATTGTGACATATTCTGTTTTGTTTGGTCAAATATATTTATTCCTCAACAGTTCTGTGCAATGTTCCCACACTAACCCTAGATCCCTGGTGCATGATGGGAGAGTGGTGAGGAGGGTAATGGGACAGGGTGCATTTGGTGGGGGAACATAAGGGATGGGGGACTGGATTGTGGCTGGGAGGGTCAGGGCAGGCCCTGGGCAAAGGCTTGGCACAAGGCCTCTGGGACCCTGACCCCATCCCTCTGGTTCTAGCAGCACAGGCCAGTGGGTGGCTGTTCATACCCAGCCCAGGGCTCCATGGCCCACCCTGGTAGAAGGGCTCCTATCTGCCCTCCACACGCGGCGACCACCATGGGGATGTTTGGGAGGCTGACATCCAGCCTCATGAAGAGGCTGCAAAACTTCCCCTTCAGCCTCCCAAATTCCCGCTCGACTGTACCCCTGGAGTGTTTGAGGCACCTGTTGAAGTGCCCTGGGCCAGGGTGGAGCACCTGGTTTGGGCCACATGAGCCATGGGTGCAGTGGGTACATGGCATCAGCCACGATGCAGGGGGCATCATGATGTCCCTGAGCGGGAGCTCCCACAGGAGACATGTGCCCTCCTGCATCCAGCATGCCAGCCAAAAATTCCAAAACACCCCGACGTCATGGGTCCTGCCTGGCCGCCCGATGCACACATTGAGAAAACAGCCCCTCACATCCACCAGGGCCTGGAGTACCACTGAATGGTACCCCTTCCTGTTAATGTAAGTGCCCCCACTGTAGTCCGGGGCCTGGATCACCACATACATCCCATCCAGGTTTCCAAAACGATTCAGGAGCTCCTGCTCCAAGAATGTGGGGAGGGTAGCATCCAGGTCCCCGAGAGTGAAAATGTGTCACAGGAGCAGCGTGTTGATGGCTTGGATGACCTGCAGGGGTGGAAGGAAGACATGACCATGAATGCTAGACCAAGTGGCACCCCCTTCCCCTTGCCCCCTTCCCACCAGGGGCCCCTTTCCCTAGCAGTAGCCCCCTCCCCAGGGTGGGTCTGTGGTGTGGGTCAGGCTTACCTCTATCTGCACTGTTCTGACAGTGGCCTTGCTGACTCTGAATTGGTGGCTGATGGACCAGTGGCTGTTGGGAGTGGCCAGTCTCCCCAGTGAGATGGCCACCGTCTTCTGCACTGGGAGCACTGGCTGCATCCAGGTGTCCCAATGCTGGAGGACTGGGGCGAGCCAGTTGCAAAGGTCCTCAAATGTCTCCCGGGTCATACAAAAGTTCCTCAGCCACAGCTCATCATCCCAGTCCCTCAGCACATCTGCACATGGATGGGAAAAATTGCTCATGTCCCAAGGACGCCAGACTAGAGAGGTTTAACATGTAGTTCTAACTCCTCCATTGTTTCCCTGTCATTTATGTTCTCTAATTACATATATTTCTCATAAGTAGCATTTATAAGTACTTAATGGCTACGTCTACACGTGCACCCAACTTCGAAATAGCTTATTTCGATGTTGCGACATCGAAATAGGCTATTTCGATGAATAACGTCTACACGTCCTCCAGGGCTGGCAACGTCGATGTTCAACTTCGACGTTGCTCAGCCCAACATCGAAATAGGCACAGCGAGGGAACGTCTACACGCCAAAGTAGCACACATCGAAATAAGGGAGCCAGGCACAGCTGCAGACAGGGTCACGGGGCGGACTCAACAGCAAGTCGCTCCCTTAAAGGGCCCCTCCCAGACACACTTTCATTAAACAGTGCAAGATACACAGAGCCAACAACTAGTTGCAGACCCTGTATATGCAGCACGGACCCCCAGCTGCAGCAGCAGCAGCCAGAAGCCCTGGGCTAAGGGCTGCTGCCCACGGTGACCACAGAGCCCCGCATGGGCTGGAGAGAGAGTATCTCTCAACCCCCCAGCTGATGGCCGCCATGGAGGACCCCGCTATTTTGATGTTGCGGGACGCGGATCGTCTACACGTCCCTACTTCGATGTTGAACGTCGAAGTAGGGCGCTATTCCCATCCCCTCATGGGGTTAGCGACTTCGACGTCTCGCCGCCTAACGTCGATTTCAACTTCGAAATAGCGCCCAACACGTGTAGACGTGACGGGCGCTATTTCGAAGTTACTGCCGCTACTTCGAAGTAGCGTGCACGTGTAGACGCAGCTAATGAGTATCAAACATTTTCACTCTTTCTGCAAAGCTTGAATTTCTTTCCCCACCACCATTTTCATGGAATGCATTGTACACCTCCATGGCTCCTGCACCCACCATTGTAAAGAGCAGAGAAATCTTTTGCTCATCCTCCCATTTATTTGCCCATCTGGCTTTTATATATCATTCAGATTGCTGTTTGAACCTTTTCAGGCACATTCAGCATTGTCCTTGACTCTCAGGGCTGGTTGGTGCATTCTGTGCAGCCACACCAATATCACCTTTCACTGGGTCTTTCAGCATGCTCTGTCTTCCACTTCTGCTGTGATGAGGTATCCCGCTGATGAGCAGACTGACTTCAGGATAAGCCCTTTATTATCCATAGAACTGCAGGCTGCAAGGAAATAAACATTCTACCTTTTGTAACTGAAGCCTGGGAATGCTTTGTCCTGGGTCTTTTTTTGTTTCCACTTCTCCAAAGGAAGCATAACATGGCAAACCAACAATGCTAGCGACAGTATATACATGGTATGTGTTATCTACATTTCCTAGAGGAGTCATTCTGTAGCACAAAGGGCAGTTCTCACCACACCATGCAGGAAAGAGGAGTCACTGTGGGGCAGTGCAGTTAACACAAGCCTGCAGGAGGAAGTAAATCTCCCCTTCACTCTAAATTCTGCCTGGTGCTGTCATTAAATACTAAGGCTATTGTATAAAGCATAATTTTACCGTTTTCCTCTGTGCTGTCCTGGATAGTTGTCTGTGACTGTTTATTGATTGAGCAAGTGCTAGAAACTCTTTGGCTTTGCATTTAATACTCTCAGAAGTCATGAGACAATTGCTGCTAATCTCTATAATATAACAATATTTCAATGCCATTTTCACACTAGACAAGGAAGCCTGTGGAAAAGTGACCCAGTTTCATACATCTAAGTGGACAAATATAAATCTAGATTCCATGAATTCTGATCATTCCTAAATAATAATCACTTTAACAGTACATAGCTCAATCCTTTCTTGAAAGAAATTAAAGATACATTGAAAGACAACAGGTGAATATTGTAGTGCCACAAAAGCCACATAACTGGATTACATCATTATGAGATATGGCTGTATGTCAACCCTATTGTTCTCTCCCTATAATCACTGCCATGAATTACAGAAACACATTCAATCTTGATAAATTACCTACTCAGCTCCTGCCTAAATTAAATGGACTGCACTCCATAGGAGTGCAACCACATATTAACACTGGGTTCACCTTTTCATATCTCCATCTTGGAAAATTATGTGTTTGATGGTCTGTAGCTTGTAAGCATTGATTAGCATTGCTGCTACAGCTTTTAACAGATCCATATTAAAGTGAAATAAAAGTAGAACCAAGCATTTAACTGTGACACTTAACGCTCTCCAGTTAAATTATATGCATAGTTTTTAAAGGAAAATGTTAAGAACCATTGACTCAATTATGCAGAAGAATGATGTGAAAAAAAATATTTCCAACTAGTCTTACCCATCTTTACTGGTAAACATTAAGAACTAGCAAATGGACCTGGCTTTCCTCAAGTCCTTCACTCAGTTAAGTTTTGGGTGTTTTTTAAATAAAAGGAAAATGTACATGCTTTAGTTAAATGATTGTATTTTTAAAAAAAATGCAGTAGTGTTTAACTTTTTAATTTTTTTATTAAACTTTACTTGGAAATAACAATCGTTACTTAGAATTAGAAACATTTAGTTATACTTGGAACTAATTGTAATAAATCCGTTACCTCTCTTTCTATAAAATACATTATCTATGGCACATGTTGTGCAACGAGGGATTACTTGATATTGAAATTCAAATTAATCTTGTTATTTTAGGCATGACTAAAACTGATTGTCAGAGCTGTGTCTAAAACATGTGTCTTTGCTGTCTTATTACCATAGTTGTGTACACAAATAAAGGATTAGCATGCTCAAATGAAATAGTTTCTGCACACTTGCACATATTTGATTTATATGTGCCAATTAAAAATATAATTGTGAACATATTTCTCCAGGTACATGTGAATTTATGTCAATCTAATCCACAATACATTATTATGTATTAACATTTAGGAAGCAACGTGGACCAAAGAGCTGCACACAGAGGTGGTGAGCCAGGCCACGTGAGTGGTGAGCCCTGTACACAGGGTCTTTGAACTGGGGCTAGTGGGGGGGTTGAACCAGGGTGGGGGTGAGCTGGAACAAGATCGATGTGCAAGTGGTTAGCTGGGCTGCAGGGGGTTGAACTGGGGCAGGAGAGGTTGAACCGGGTCTGTGAAGGGCTGGGGGCTTGAGCCAGGGCTGGGGAGGAGTGGGATTTTGAGTCATACTAAAGATAAGCCCTGCCCTGGGCCCCACCCCAGTTGGGGGGAGGGGGTTGGGAGGGTGCTGGTGAGCATGGGGGACCCCCAGAAGCTAAGGGGGGGTAGGCAGTCAGATTGAAGGGTGGGAAGACAGAGTACAGGGGCATAACACACACCTGCTGCTGGGGGGGTGTCCAAGCAGGGTGGGGAGAGAAGAGGAGAATGGGGAAGGGGGCAGAGACACCGCTACGCAAGCCCAAGAGTGTGCCTGCTCTCATTCCCCTGAAGGTCATGACAGCCATTGACAATGTGCTGATGTAGTGGCCGGTGTGCATTGGGGATCTGGATGCATTCACTGAGGGCTTTGTATATCTTGGGTTCCCCCAGTTCTTTGGGGTAATCAGTGGGGCACATGTCCCCATCAGGGCCCTGAACCACAGCAGCAGCTGTTAGGTGAACCACAAGGGGTACCACTCAAGCATGCTTCAGGCAGTGGTGGACACCTGGGACAGATTCACGGACATTTACATGGGCTGGCCAGTCAGGGTGCACAACACGCACACCCTGCAGAACTCTGTCTTGTTTCTCAGGATGGAGGCTGGAACATTTGTGCCCTGGTGGGAGTGCATCATCAGGGAGGTTGGCACAGAGTGCCCTGGCCTATCCCCTCCAGCCCTGTTTGATGAACCCATACATGGGCCACCTAACACCCTCCCAGGAACTGTTCAATGCTTGGCTCATACAGGCCCAGTACCTGGTCGAGTGCACATTCATCTAGCTGAAGACATGGTTCAGAAGTCTCCTTACACACCTGTCTGTGGGGGGTGAGAACATTCTGCAGGTCATGGCCACCTGTTGCGCCCTCCACATGTGGAGGCATGTGAGGGGACACTCCCCCAGCGCTGGATGGCAGAGCCGGCCCCCTGGTACCAGCAGCCCGCCATGGCCCCCTAACAGGCAGCTCAACCATGACAGGGTCTGTATCCAGGAGGCACTCTGAGAGGCATTCACCCGGGATGACTACTAACCCCCCAACCTCCCTCATATGCCCCCAGCCTCCCGACCATCCCCCACTATATTCAGGGGCATGGGAGGTGCAAATTGTAAATATGTGTACAATGGTAAACATAGAACAATAGAAAATCTTTTTGTAAATCTTAAGAAACAATAAAATAAATTTGCATGTACCAAAACCTGCAGGGAATGGAGGCGTGTGAAGTGGGATGAGGCTTGGGACAGGGATGGTGGGAGCCCTAGTCAAGGGATGGGGTAGAGGGCCATGAGGCCCAGAGCCCACAGGAGCCCATCCGCCCCAAGTGCGCAGTCCCCTGTGTGGCACTGATGGGGCCAGGAGCACCAGCAGGTATGGCTGGTCTCTCACAGGTCTGGCCTCAGCAGGGGGGGCAGGGAGGATGGTTTGTAGTTCGAGGGACTCTCCACAGGGCCTGCCTTGGCCACGAGCCAGACTGCAGGGTCCTTGAGGCAGCCATGGGCAGGCCTGGGGTCAGTAGGGTGGCTAGGGCCTCGGGGTAGTGGGCTGGGGGGGCAGGAGCAGAAGTGGGGCTGAAAGAGTGGGGGCAGGGGCCTCAGGGTGAGCAACATGGGGGTAGCAGGGAGCAGCAGGAATGGGGGGGTGGGGACCTCAGGGGAAGCAGCAGGCGTGTAGTAGGCGCCTGGTCAGCCAGGGCCTCGCACACCATGTGGAGCATCCCTAACACCTCCCCCCATGTGTCCTGCTGCCAGTTCATTTAGGCCTAGTCAAGGGCCAGCCACCTCTCTGCCAAGGCGTTCTGATGGCAGAGGGAAGCTGTGTAGGCTGTGGCCCAGCATCTGGTCTGATGGATCTGTGGCCCCCGTGCCAGGGGAACTGGGGCTGATCTGGGCCTGGCTGGTGGGCTGCTTGGTCCTCCAGCCTGGACAGGGCTGGTGGGCCCCGGGCTCCTCATCCGGCTCTCCTGCCCTTTGGATGGTGTCACTGTAAGATAGAGGGTGGTGGAGTGGAGGGGGGGTCAGTGCTACATCCAGACCCTGGGTGCCATGACCCCAGCCCCCTGGGTGATTAACCCCACCCCGGACCTCTGGAATGGCTGTGTCCCAGGGGATGCCACAATGCGAGTCCCTGCATGCTCACCTGGGGCATGGTGCTGGGGTGGTGGTACTGTCCATGGTTGCCCCCTCCAGCAACTGGCTGGTGGGCTGTGGGGGGCTCATCCAAGGGGGGGGCGGTCCCTGCCTGGGAAGTGGATGGGTTGGGTACAGCCGTGCTGCCTGAGGAGTCCTCAAGATGCTTGGGGGACTTTCCATGGGGAAGGGAGCCGGACATTGCCCACAGGTGTGGCTGTGGCCCTGGGCCCTGACCTGGGACAGGTCATCTGGTGTCAGGCATTGCAATGGGGCCAGGGTGTGCCCCACCCCTGCAGGATTAGATGTGGTGATTCCCAATTGGAGGGGGCCTGGCTGCTGGTGGCAGACGGCAACTCAATGATGAAGTAGTCATTGGACAACTCCCCACCAGATGGGATGTCCATGGTGGCAGGGCACCCCTCTTCCTCCAGGGCGGCAGGGGCTCGAGTGAGGCTGTCTCCATGGTGACCCAGGGTGGTGAGGTGTCATCCTCAGCCAGGAGGTCCTGCAGCTCCCGGTAGAAGGGACAACTGGCTGGGGCATGGCTGAACCTATGAGCACTGTCTCAGACCCACATGTATCCCTGCCACAGCTCCTTCACCTTACACTGGACCTGCTCAGGTATCTGTAAGGGGTGGCCTTAGGCAGCCAGGCCCTGGGCAAGGTGTGCAAACATGAGGGTGTTGTGCCTGCTGGTGTTGCAGAGGACCTTCTCAACACGCCAGAGCCCGAGGAGGTCCTAGAGCTCTGGCTTTGTCCAGGAGTGTCCCACCATTTGGGAGCCTGGCCGGGGTCCTGGCTGCCTTTGTCCAGGTTCCTGGGGCTCCCCGGGATGGTGCGGGGTGCTGGCCTGCTAGCCATCTGGCCAACTTGAGGTTCATTGGGCAATGGAGGGGCTTGGTGGAGTGCGGCTGGCATACCTGCATGTGTTAACACTTTCCACAATCTCAGCTTCCTGCCACAGGGTCTCTGGGTCTGTGCATCTTTAAAATCTGCAGCACCTGGAGATCATAGAACTCGCTGGGGTCACCTAGAGAATCTCCACTCTCTGGCTGGTGGCCGCCATGGCAGACTGCTTCTTCTGGAAGAATCAGTCCACAAGCGTCTACATATGATCTCTTCCTTATTCTGCTACAGAATCCAGAATCTGGAAGATGTGTCACCTTTTTCCAGGTTCCTTCTGGAAGAGCGCCTTTCATATGTAGACACTCCACAGATCTTCTGGAAGAAGGCTCCGATCTTCCGGAATATCATGCATGTGTAGAAGCAGCATTGAGTTTTGTATTTTGGTAGCCTCTCTAATCTTCCTTAGCATTTCATAGTCCTATCAATAACCTGGTAAATAATATATTCCTGTGGCTATATTCTGATTATTATAGCATGAAATTATTTTCCATATGGATTCCATGGAACATTTTGGTTCGTTTACTTTTTTTATTTCATTTGATTCTACTTTTTCTTTTATGTATAGTGCCACTCTCGCACCATCATGAACTGTTCTGTCCGTCTGATATATTTTGTACCCTGTATCCCATTGATTGTCCTCATTTCACCAAGTTTCTGTGATGTCTATCATATCACCATCCTCCTTTAATACAAAGCACTCTAGTTCACCCATCTTATTATTTCCACTTCTAGCATTTTTGTATAAGCACTTTAAATATTTGTCACTATTTATCTGCCTGCCTTTTCCAGATGTAATAGTCTTTTCCAGGTGATTTTTTTCATCTGACTTTACCCATATTTTATCATCTTCAATCTTCTCTTCCTTAATAGAACACAAAGAACCCCTGTTAATAGCGGCTTTTATGTCCCAGCTTGACATAGTCATGTCTGAGATGATTTAGATGGGGTTGATCCTGCTTTAGGCAGGGGGCTGGACTAGACGACCTCCTGAGGTCCCTTCCAGCCCTAGAATTCTATGATTCTATGATAGGACCTCCCATAACAGATGCCTCTCTTCAATTCATGTGCTCCTCTGCACCCATTGGTTTCCCCCAGCCCTAACTTTAAAAACTGCTGTATGACCATTTTAATGTTAACTGCCAGCAATCTGGTTCCATTTTGGTTTAGGTGGAGCCCGTACTTCCAGTATAGGCTGCCCCTTCCCCAAAAGTTTTCCCATCTCCTAATGAATCTAAGCCCCTCCCTCCTACAACATTATCTCAACCATGCATCAAGACTCTGAAGTTCTGCCTGCTTACCTGGATCTGCACATGGAACTGGAAGCATTTCAGGGACTGTTACCATAGAGGTCCTGGATTACAAACTCTTTCCTATCAGACTAAATTTTGCCTCCAGAACCACTCTCCTACCTTTCCCAATGTCACTGGTACTACAGGTATCATGACCACTGGGTCCTCCCCAACACTAGACATAAGTCTATCTATATGTCTCAAGAGATCCACAACCTTCACAGCAGGCAGGCAAGTCACCATATGGCTCTCCTGGTCATCACAAATCCAGCTGTCTATATTTCTAATGATCAAAACCCCGCTGTCTATGTTTCTAATGATTGCACCCCCTGTTACTAATACCTGCCTTTTCCTAATGACTAATGTTCCCTCCCCCGGAGAGGTATCCTCAGTGTGAGAGGATGCTATAATATCATCTGGAAGGTGGGTCTCAGCTATGGGAGGGTTTTCCTCTGTTCCAATTGCATGCTTTCCTTTCCTGAGATTTTCACACTCATCAAGAACACTCAAGCTGTCTGAATGAAGGTGGGATAGTTCTTCAGTGTCCCAGAAAGCCTCACTTACATACCTCTCTGCCTCTCTTAACTCCTCCAGTTCTTCCACCCTGACCTCCAAAACCCAAATGTGGTCTTTGAGGGCTAGCAGCGACTTGCATTGAATGCACACACATTCCACCTGTCCATAAGGCAGGTAATCAGACATGCTGCACTGTGTGCAACAAACAGGAGAATCTCTACTCTTCTGCTGAGCTTCTGATTGCACTCCTTCTACATAAGATTTTTGATATTGGTTTTATTTAAATCAGGCAGTTTTGATTTCAGTTTAATTTAAGAAGATTTTAAAGAATGACAAATTTATCTAGCCCCTCTCAAAACTCCCCCTCTAAACTCCCACATGAAACTCCCTGTTAGCTGGTCACAAGCACAACACTGCAAATAAAGGACTTTTTATGCCAGTTGGGTCTTCTGTGCACTAATGTGATACAACACATGAATACTAATGAGATGAATGTGCTTGTTCTTACTTCATCCAAAGCATTAGTGCCAATCCTTAGTACTGACCTCTGCTTAAAATAATAAAATATGGTTTCTTCCAATAAGATGGTATTGCTTGTCAACAGTACAACCTTCAGAGACTGAATACAAATCAAATTTGACTGGCCCTCAAATCCTTGCTGTCATCCTTGCCAAGCGTTGAGCAATAGTCAGTATGTTCACGCACTGTAAAAAGTTGTCAAAAAGCCATTCAAGTTTCTTGATTACAAAACTGATCAGGTTTTTTTGCCAATACGGATACTGAGGCCATCTTGCAGAAAGAAATACCTGCTGAAACCACATTAAAGAAAAATGTCTGTGAAACCTGGATGCAATGTTGCTTTATAATTCTCATTCTTCTAATGTCATATTGTGCTCTTAGGAGTTGAGTTTGCATCAACTGGAGCTAATAGCTATGTCTACACATGAATGCCATGTCGAAATAGCTTATTTAGATGTACCAGCATTGAAATAAGCTATTTCGATGAATAACGTCTACACGTCCTCCAGGGCTGGTGCCGTTGACTTTCAACGTCGACGTTGGGCAGCACTACATTGAAGTAGGTGCTGCAGGGGAGCGTCTACACACCAAAGCGGCCCACATCGAAATAAGGGTGCCAGGAACAGCTGCAGACAGGGTCACAGGGCGGACTCAACAGCAAGCCGCTCCCTTAAAGGGCCCCTCCCAGACACACTTGCACTAAACAGCACAAGATCCACAGAGCCAACAACTGGTTGCAGACCCTGTGCATGCAGCATGGATCCACAGCTGCAGCAGCAGCAGCCAGAAGCCCTGGGCTAAGGGCTGCTGCACACGGTGACCATAGAGCCCCACAGGGGCTGGAGAGATAGTCTCTCAACCCCTCAGCTGATGGCCGCCGTGGCGGACCCCGCTATTTCGATGTTGCGGGACGCGGATTGGCTACATGTGCCCTACTTCGACGTTCAAAGTCGAAGTAGGGCGCTATTCCCATCTCCTCATGAGGATAGCGACTTTGATGTCTCACCGACTTATGTCGATTTCAACTTCGAAATAGCGCTCGCCACGTGTAGACGTGGCGGGCGCTATTTCGAAGTTGGCGCGGCTACTTCGAAGTAGCCGGCACGTGTAGATGCGGCTAATACGTAAATTCAAATGTCACAGAAAATCTTCAGAGCTATTTGCCCTCTAATCAAGTTTTGTTTTTGTTTTGTGTTGAGGTGGAAATATATGACAGTGGACACCAAGAATACTTTAAGAACTCTTAAGGTCATTTAATTCCAAACTATCAATGGCAGGTATTTTTTTAAAGCTTCCAGCACTACATGTTGGCAAGTATGTTCAACAAACTGCCCTCAATCAGTGTAGAAATGATTTATGCCTCTCCATCAGCCTCACCAGGGGCCTAATTAAAAGTCTGTCAAAACCGCCCAGGTTGTACTGCATTGGCAAATTAATATGAAGTGAGTTCCTTATGTAAATCTGCAACAAACTTCCTCATATTCGGCTAAGATTTAAGATATACATTTTTGGGTGTCTTATTTAAAGAATTACCTGTAGAAATTTGAGTAGTGATGGTGATTGTGAATTTGGTGATAAAGGGAGTACAATATCAAAAGGCCTGTAGGGGTGGGACTTTCAAAAGATCTGGGAATTCATTTGAAACTTGTGCACCATAGTCACTAAAGCTCCTTTGAAAATCCTATTTTATATGTCCAGTAAATAATTACATCTTCACTACAGCATTCTTTCAAAAGAAAATTTTCCAGAAGATCTCTTCCAAAAAAACTTCTTTCGAAAGAGTGTGTCCGCACACAAAAAATCAGATAAAAAAATCAATCCACTCTTTTGACAGAGTGCATCGGTACATCACCTTTTCTTTTGAAAGAATGGGCTAGGGATCGAAAAATCCACTGCCATAGGGACTGCTTTTTCAAAAAGAAGGGTCCACAGAGTGTGTACACATGCTTTTTTTCAGAAGAACCTTTGAAAGGAGGCAAAAGATTCCTGACTGGGGAAGAGAAGATGGCTTCCTGAAGAAGAGTCACATTCTTTCAATCTCGTATTGAAAGATAACATTTTTGTGTGTGGATGCTCCGCATGTTCTTTTGAAAAAGGGCCTGATTTTCTGAAAGAACTTACTAGTGTAGACACAGCCAATCATATTGAGATAAAGAACCTGGGGATGTTAGAAAAGTAAGTGAGAGTCAGAAACGTGTAACTGTGAGAATATTAGATCCCTACTGGATGCTACACCTCATATTTGTGATTGTGATATTACTATGATATTATTATGCCATAATTATGATGTTTTTGTTCAAAACCATGTGCAGCCACTGTACTGGAGCTTTCCTACCCCTGACAATATATTTAAAAGGTTTTGACATTTTCCAAACTTGTGCATTTCTTGAAAGCACTTGGAACTTAAACCTTCATTAATTTGTGGTTCATGAAAGGGATTTAATTTAATGTGTGGTTGTAGACCTTCATAAGAATTTATTTTCACTCTAAGTATGTTGTTTTCCTTTCTCCCTCTCTGCACAATCCACTTAACTTGTTTCATGTCCCAAGATCAGAGCTCTAACCAGGGGCAGATACTCACAGTGCAAAACAACGGGGGCGGGGGGTGGGGAATAGGGCTGGGGGAATATGGGATCACAGCCACTCCTACACCATCTTTGAATGGTTGATCACTCCCTGGTAAGGAAGATGGCACAGCTCCTAGACGCACCCCTGAAGAGCTCTTTCCTCCCTCTGGAAGCAGACTAGTAGTGGTTGTGACATCCCCTGAAGTCAGTTCCTACCCATAAAGCAATACTTCCTTATGATGCTTCTGAGATCCTCCCCAAGCACTTCTTCCTGCTAGCTTACTGCTGCCCAGGTACTAATGCCTTGGCAATGCTCTGGACCCTGATGCTCCAACCAGTGGGTCAGGCCACTCCTACCAGCTTCTGATCTGCCAATTCTTGACAGGAGGCTATGGTTTTCCAGCTGTGCTAAATGAAAGTCACATGCTCCCTTCCATGTTACCTCTATGAAATGCAAATAATCTTGCTCACCCTGCATGTTAAAAGTCCTTGAGTCTATCACTAAGGCTACAACTACACAAGCCAAAAACTTCGAAATGGCCATGAAAATCTCCTCATAGGAATAAGGGGACTTCAAAGTAGCCGGGGTCCTTTCAAAAAGGACTCCTGTCTGGATGAGCCACGCGGCAGCGAGCCACATCAATTTTGAAGTGCTGCGGCCGCCCGCATTCTAATGAGGCACTGAATATGTATTTCAGCGCTTCATTAGTAAACTTCGAAATAGCCATTTGCATGGCCATTTCGAAGTTTGGGGCTAGTGTAGACACAGCCTAAAAGTCATATTTTATAATCTTGTAATCATTCTTGTGGGTTTTCTCTGTACAGTCTCCAACTTATCCACATCCTCTTTGAACTGTGGACATTAGAACTGGACACAGTATTCTAGCAGTAGTTATGCCAGCATCAAATAGTAATATGACCTTTCTGCTCCAACATCAGATTTCCCCGGGCATTTATGTAAGGATTGCATGAGCACTTTTGGACACAGCATCATACTGGGAGATCATGTTCAGCTGTTCTTTTACCATGACTCCCCAAATCTTTTTCTGAGTCAATGTTTAGCAGATGGGAGTCCCCATCTAGTAACTGGCCTACATTGTTTGCCCCTAACTATTCTTAAATTTAACTGGATTATAGCACATATTGGTTGCCAGAGCTGATTCTATGGGCAGGACCTGTGGCACCCTGGGGACCTGGCACAGGGTGGCAGCAGGGCTAAGTTCACCCCCATACTCACTGTAGTGGAAGGAGCCAAAGCAACCCAGAGGCCTACTCCACTCTGCTGCCATCTCCCAGCCAACTGCACACCACTTCACTGCAGCAGCCGGAAGCAGTGCAACCCAGCTTGCTCTGCTCCTCCAAAGATTGTAGAGATTGGAGGAATGGAAGGGAGCTGGTTAGGGCCAGGCACTCTGTTTCCTGCCAGTGTGGTGAAGTAAAGTGACCTGGATGGGAGAAGGTGGAGGGGTCCCAACTGCCCTGCTGCAGCTCTCCTGGTAATTCCCAGGGACACGTGGCTCGGGGAAAGGGGTTTTGGGAAGGAGGAACAAGGATGGGAAGAATTGGGTCAGCAGTGAAGCAGGGGTGGAGATTGGGGGAAGAGTGAAGTGTATGTGGGGTGGGGCAGAAAAGGAGCAGGAAGGCATAGGATGAGGTGGGGCTTGGGTCATGGATGTGGGGTTACTCTGCAGCCCCCTAAAGATAGTCCTTTTAGTTGCTGGTGCCAAGAAAGCTGGATTTCTCCAAAGAACCATGCTCTTTGCTTCATTATGTACCACTGTACCAATATTTGTATCACCTACAAACTTTACTGTGGTAACTATGTTTTCTTCCACATCATCTTGGATACAAATGTACAGTATGGGACCAAAAAGATGCCTGCAGGATTCCACTAAAAACACAGCTATTCACTCATGATTTCTCTTTTACACTTGCATGCTGAGACATATCATCTAGCCAGGTTTTAACTCATTTAGTGTGTCCTATGAACGTATTAGAAATGTTATTTAAAATCTATCTAATCAATTTAATCAAAATAGTATATCATGGCAAGTTAATTGCTTTACAGAAATTTAAGCATGTTACAACACTAATGTCTTTTTCAATCAAATTTGTAATCTCTTCAAAAAGTATCAAGTTAATTTGACAGTATTTATTTTAAATAAACTCATGTTGATTAGAGATTAATTATGTTGCCCTCTGATTCTTTACTGATTGAAACCTGTGTAAATCTCTTCGTTATCTTGCCCCAGATCATCATCAGATTGACAGGCTTATAATTATCCAGGTCCTCCCATTTAACCTTTTAAATATTGGCACATTAGCTTTCTTAGAGCTTTCTGGAACATCCCCAGTGTTAATCATTTATAATGGAATGCACAAATTCGACATCAGGCAGGCAAAGATTAATGGACTGCTATGGATGCAAGCAATCCCAATCTAGCACATGTAGTATGACAGGGCTGGGACAAAAATCTAAAAAGAGGTTATGCTTCTCTTAGCAGTAATCCTGGAAGGTGAACAGACTTTGAATCTTCATCTCCTGAAGAAGGAAAGAAGGAACTGATACTGGAAGAGAGGCTCCCACCTGAACCAAATCAGAGTTTGAATGGTGGCGTGTAAAATTTGAAAAATCATAGAGGCTGCAGGAGAGCCAAAAGGTGAGGAGATCATAAAGTTCAGACAGAAATATCCCTTAAGGGAGGATTTATTAGAGGAGTACTCTGTATCATAGGCTATGTCTAGATTGCAGGGAATTGTCAGCAGAAGTTTGTGTTGGAAGATATCTTGTGACAAATCTTCTGTTGATGGAGCACATCCAGGCAGCAAAGTGCTTCAAAAGATCTACTCTGTCACCAGAGAGTTGCCAGACAGCCCAGCTGCTCTCTTGACAAAACCACCACCTAGAACAACATCAGCCAGGGTTGCAGGTCACCTATTCGCTCTGGCACCCAATGCCAAAGCCCTGTGGAGATGGGCACTTAAAGGGACATCTCCACACAGCCAGTCCCTGACCCTGCTGCAGGCTTGCCTATGCCTACAAGCAACAGCAGTGCTCTCCAAGTACCTCACTGTGCTTGTGCTGAATTTTGGGGTGGCACAGTTGGTCCCTGAGTGCCATGTAGCTGGAGCTAGCCCCTGGGTTTGTAATAGCCCCACATGGACATGCTGTGGCTGGGGCTGAAATTTCTGGCATCTGTCTTCCTGTTCCTCACCAAGGGTGAGTCTGAGAGCACCTTCAGGGATGGCATCCTGACTGCAGGACTTGCACACCCATACCCCTCCACACCCGATGCACAGCCAGCTCTGGAGGAGCCACACCAGTTTAGACTGGTGGGAGTGGCTGGTCATGCAGCAGTGGGATAACCAGCAGTGGCTCCAGGACTTCAGCACGTGTAAGGATACATTTTTGGAACTCTGTATGTGGCTCTCCCCTGCCCTCTGGAGACACAACACCCAGCTGTGGCCTACCATCCCTGTGGAGAAATGGGTCTCAGTCACCTCTGGGAGCTCACCACCCCCAAGAGCTACCAGTTGGTGGTCAACCATTTTGGCATGGGGAAGTCCACTATAAGGGCCCTCCTCATGGATGTAAGGCACTCTCAGGCTCCAGTCCCTGCACTGGGAGGAGGGCATCCCGCCAAAGGGAGACCCTTGAGAAGTGGGGTCACAGGGCATGAGGATGGCTTGTGGGTGGCAGGGGGAAGTCCCATCTCTGGGTGACCATGCCATCCTGCCCTCATATAGCCATGCTGTCAGGGGGTGGCCTTACACAAGGGCATCCAGAGAGCTCAGATGCGAGCAGCTGGGAAGGGGCTGGGGACCCCCCAGGATCCCAGTTACTCCCTCCCTCAGACCCTGTCACATGTGTTCAGTCGCCTCCCTCTGCAGGTCACAACAGCCATCAAGATGATCGTGCTGTAGAGGGTCATCTCTCTGGGAGACAATGATGAAATCATGGCTGGATTCACCACCCAGGGCTCCTGAACTGCATCAGGGCCATGAATGGGACCAAGATACCAGTCCATGCCCCAGAACATAGCATGGCCAAGTACATCAGTTGAAGGACTACTTCTCCATGGTTCTGCAGGTCCTAGTCAACGCCCATGGACAGTTGATGTACATTTACTTCGGGAGGTGTGCTAGGCACACGATGCCTGTGTGTTCCACAAAATCAGCCTGTGCTGGAGGCTGAAGGCAGGCACATTCCTCCCCCACCATGAGCTGGCAGTTGGGGATGTGCAGATGCCACATGTTGTTGCCAATAAAGTGCTATAGTGGCCATCTGGACACTACCCGGGATGTATTTAGTGCCCACCTGAGTTGTGCCAGGATGCAGGCTGAGTGCACCTTCAACTGCCTCAAGGAATGGTTTAGGTGCCTGCTCACACACATCAAGATGGGGCGGTGCAACATCCACCAAGTTGTCGGGGTTTGTTGTGTCCTGAATAACGTTATGAGGAGAAGGGGAAGGCCTTCTTCACAGGTTGGGGGGATGATGCTGATCATCAGGGGCATGTCTACAATCAGCCAAGCACAGCTGCAGTCCACCATGCCCATCAGGATGGACTGAGGATCTGAGACACCTTGATGAAGCGCTTCTCCAGTAGCCCTCCCTAGGGCATCCCCAGTGGGAGCCTCAGTCCCATAGCCTCGTCCTCCCCACCATGACCCCTCCTCTTGCTCCCTCACCTCTCTCCAGCCCCTGCTCAATAACCATGGATGCACATATGGTGAACTGTAAAGTGGGTTTTACAGAACAAAATAAAAACTGTGAAAAACAAAAACAGTGTAAATCAAAACTATTTACAGGGAACAACATACAAAACAAAAACAATGCTAATCCTAACTGTATGCATAGAAGTGCCATGCAATCTAACTATTTACAATTGGGGATCTTGGTACAGGGGATTGGGGGTCTCAGAACAGGGAGGGGTTGAGCATCAGAGGGAGCTGGTGGGCCTGGGGAACAGGGGACGGGGCCATGGCTATCATCCATCATAGCAGGTACAGGTACAGGATGCCATGCTGGAGGGCCAGCAGAAGCAGGGCAGCAGGGTGCCCATGGCCAGCTGGGAAAGCATGTCCCACCGGACACTGGTGACAGTATCACAGAAGGACATTAGCTGGTTCCAGGCCTGCGACTGCCACTCTGTGTTGACTGGTGTTCCATAGGAGGTGTCCAGCCATAGAAGGGTCCCCTCCTGGGTGGTGGGTGACCTGAGAGCAGCCTAGCCCTTCCTGGGGCCCACACACCTGCAGCTTGTAAGCCTTCCCATGGGAGCAGGTGCAGCCTCTTGCCAGCAGGCATGCCAGGTGCCACATTCCTTGGTGTGTCTGGTGCCATTGTGGCTTTTCTGCTTCCAGCTGTGGCAGGTGCTGGGAGGTCCTGCCCCACCCCAGGGCCTGAGACTCATCTAGCCTCTCATGAGCCTGGCAGCAGGGTGCTGCCCATGCCTGGGTGCTGCTTGCTGAATCAAGGTGATGCACATGACTGCTGAATGTGGTTCCACATGCTGGGACTGCAGCCTGAGGTTCCATCCAAGCCAGCCAAGAGACACTCACAGCACACCCCGTCTGTGGCCACCTCCTACCCCCTGGGGTGTGTCACTCATGGCGTACTTACCAGAGGGACCTTCACGCAGCTCTGAGGGTGCCTGGGATGTGGTCTGGATGCCGGGGACTGACTCCAGCATGAGGATGAGGCTGCCTCTGAGACTGGCTCCAGCAGGTATTGGGTCTCAGCTGCCTCCTACTCCTCTTCCTCTGGGGGCTCCTGCTCTGCATGGTGAGGACCTTTAGCCACATGTTGAGGCTTAGGCAAGGGGGTGAGGTGTCCCCATCACCACAATGTGATGCAGCTCCCTGTAGTAGGGGCAGGATGGTAGTTCTGATCCCGAGTGTCAGGCAGCATTCCAGGCCTGGACATACCTCAGCCACAACTACTTTACTTTAGCCCTCACTTGCTCAAGGGTGCAGTGGGGGTGGCCCCTTTTGGCCATAGATTTCAGCATGTCACCACCTGGCCTGGAGGTCCTGTAGGGTTTCCTCCTCAGCCCAGAGACCCAGGAGGGCCTCGATCACTGGGCCAGACCAGAACAAGGGGATCATCTTTTCGATCCCAAGGTAGGGGCCTGTGAGCCCTGAGGCTGCTCCCTTGAGGGTCAAGGCGGGGGTCTCATGGGGCCTGTGGCTCTACCATCTTTTTGCTGCAAGCAGACGGTGCGGCCATGAGGGTGTAGGGGAGTGCATTGTGCTGCCCAGTGCTCCCACATTCTCAGCTTTCTGCCGCAGTATTCCCCAGGCTCCGTGCAGCTCTAAGAAAGGCCAGAGGCAGGAACTATAGAGCACTGATGCTGTGGACAGGGTGTACACCTGGACATCTGTTTGTTGACCTGGAGGCCTCTTCTGTCAACAGAAGCCCCCCTGAAACACCCAGACTGGTGTTTTGTCAATAGATCTCTATAGATTGCAGTGTTCTTCTAAGTGGTGAGTGGGGTGTGGCTGTCAACAAAAGTGCTGTCAACAGAACGCACTTCACAGTCTGGACACACCATGGGGTTTGTTGACAAAATGGATGCTTTGTTGACAAGACCCTGCAATCTAGACATACCCACACTGGAGAAGAATATAGATATTGATCAAATATAAGTAGGTAACGAAGAAAAACGATCAAACTAAAAAGTCTTATTCAATTATATAACATGAAGGCAGACAACTAAATATTGTATAATTGTGTAAGTCCTTGTGCATAAAGTTAGAATGCTAAATACTAACGTCAGTGAATACCAGTGATTTTGAGAACCTGATATTAAATGAGATATTGACATAGCACAGGCACAGTAGCTCATGCAGGGGTTCCAGGAGTGTGTCCGTGGCACACTTGATTACCTCTGGTGGTATACCATCCTGGCCAGGGGCCTTTCCTGCTGCAATGCTGTCGATGGCTCTCTTCAGTTCATCCACAGTCGGTTCCTGATCCAGTTCGTCCATTACTGGCAGGAGCTCGACAGCAACGAGGGCTGCGTCAACCACAACGTTCTCGCGTGAGTACAGCTTGGAGTAGTGCTCAACCCAGCGCTCCATCTGTTTGGCTTTGTCAGCGAATTACTTCACCAGATTTGGATTTCAGAGGTGCCATCTTGTTCTGGGTGGGTCCTAATGCCTTCTTCATACCCTCGTACATTCCCCTGAGATTACCAAAGTCAGCACAGATCTGGATGCGGCTGCATAGCTGGAACCAGTGGTTGTTGGCACAGAGCCTGGCTGTCTGCTGTACTGTTCTTCTGGCCACTCTAAGTGCTTGCTGGGTACTCTGGTCCTTTGACTTGGTCAGCAGGGATGGTCTGTTCAAACTGCTCCACAAGATAGGCCGTCCTCCACGGTTACTCAAGATGATCCAGTCGTTCCACGAAGACATGAGAGGAACCATCCAATATGACGGCACATTATCGGACGCTTTCAGAATCAGGAGCGGCGTCAAACAAGGATGCGTGCTTGCTCCAACATTGTTTGGGATCTTCTTCGCTCTCCTCCTGAAGCATGCCTTTGGATCTTCAACAGAGGGCATCTTGCTGCACACAAGATCTGATAGGAAACTGTTTAATCTTGCAAGGCTGAAAGCTAAGTCTAAGGTGCGGGAAGTCCTCATCAGAGACATGCTGTTCACAGACGATGCTGCTGCAGTGTCTCACACAGAAGACCAGCTTCAAAAACTGCTGGATCAGTTCTCCAAAGCGTGCAAGGACTTTGGGCTTACCATCAGCCTAAAGAAGACAAACTTACTCAGTCAGGATGTTGCTGAGTCCCCATCAATCAGCATTGACAACTATACGTTAGAGGTTGTCCACGAGTTCATTTACCTCGGGTCCACCATCACTGACACCCTGTCATTGGACACTGAGCTAAATAGGAGGATGGGAAAAGTGGCCACAACTCTGTCCAGACTCAGCAAGAGAGTGTGGAATAACAAGAAGCTGTACACTCACACCAAAATGCAAGTCTACAGAGCCTGCATCCTCAGCACCCTCCTTTATGGCAGCAAGACTTGGACCCTGTATGCCCGCCAGGAAAAAAGGCTGAACGTCTTCCACTTGCACCGCCTCAGGCACATCCTTGGAATATCATGGAAGGACAGAATGACCAACACCACTATCCTTGAGCAAGCTGGAATCTCAACCATGCACATCCTCCTCAGGCAGCGTCGGCTCCGCTGGCTTGGCCATGTCCACAGGATGAATGATAGAAGGATTTCAAAAGACATCCTGTATGGTGAGCTAGCCTCTGGCAAAAGACCTCCCGGACGCCCCCAGTTGCGCTACAAAGATGTCTGCAAGATAGACCTCAGAGAGGTAGACATCGAGCTGGACAACTGGGAAGAACTAGCAGACGACCGCAGAAGATGGAGGCAGGGGTTACACAAGGGCCTTCAGAAGGGCGAGATGAAGATCAGACAGCTAGCAGAGGAGAAGCGAGCGCACAGAAAGCACACTAAAGACTTGCCAGACACCCACCACATCTGCAAGAGATGCAGCAAGGACTGTCACTCTCGTGCGGGTCTTCATAGTCACAGTAGACGCTGTAAATGAAGTCCTCAATTGAAACTATAAAGGGCACAATCCATAGTCTATGCAGACTGAAGGATGCCTACTACTAATATTGACATAGCATATATCACAGAAACTTGATGGAACAATACTCTATAGGTCATGGTAAGACCAGTGTATCAAATATATAGGAATGACAGAGTAGGTCATGCTGATGGGTTAATGGCACTATATGTGAAGGAAAGTATGAAGTCAAATAAAATTAAAAAAATCACATCTGTTTTGGAGTAAACTTTACCTAACCTCAGCCCACACCTTGCCTAGGAACACAACAGTCATTGGCTGAACTGCTTAGAATTATCATCTTACTGTCTATGGTTGTATACCAACATTGATCACACATTTAGAATTACCAAACCTTAAAACTATTAATCCCTACCTTATTTCTTCAATATATTTAATTGTAAAAGTTTGCATTTTTATGTATGTTCGACTGCTACCCTCCTGTTTCTTGCAAATTTCATTAATTTTATTTTTCTTTTCTCCCTGTTTTCAGTGAATAGTGACAAAGCAGTGTTTTTGATGCTGTGCTAGGAAACAAAATACAGCCGCTCAAAATCCTTTATATTACCTGCTTATCCCATGACTGATGATTTTGTTTAAGACCCTTTGATGAGACACCTCGTCAAAGACTTTCTGAAAGTCCAGGTACTGATAGATCTTTTTTTTTATCATACTCCTGCTTCTTGGGAGCAAAAGGAAACCCCAGCAGTTGAAGCTGAATACCTTGGAGGAGAGAGGATGTTTTGCAATTACCCATCCAACAAGGAGACAGGATCAGAGTGGTCCCTTATGTGCTTATGGTGCCAAATTGCCTTAAGATGACCTTGTTCTTGCTCCACGGAATGTCAACCATATTTGGAGATAACCTTTTTCTTATCCAAATAGAAAATATAAGTGAAGTGAATGGAGCTGGTCTAACATTCTGTACAATAAAATCAGAAACAGCAACGAAGGGTCCTGTGGCACCTTATAGACTAACAGAAAAGTTTTGAGAATGAGTTTTCGTGAGCACAGACTCACTTCATCAGATGCTGGTCTTGGAAATCTGCAGGGCCAGGTATAAATAAGCCAGAGCAAGGCTGGGGATAACAAGGTTAGCTCAGTCAGCAAGGATGAGGCTTACTACCAGCAGTTGACCTGGAGGTGTGAACACCAAGGGAGGGGAAGCTGCTTCTGTCTTTAGCCAGCTTTTTTCCTGACATTGACATTGGTGTTGCTCATTCCTCATGAACAAATCTAATGTGATTTACAGAGTAAGGATTAAGTCATTCTTTGACTCCAGTGGGGTAGTTTCTCTCTATTCTTCCTCAGGTTCTGCAGCACACGGAAGTTCCTACATAGCCTAAATGCATCTTTAGCAAAGATTTCTCTAATCCCATCTGTGATATGTAGACAGCTATTGAGTAGTACACAATGCATGTGTAACAGCACAAAACAACACTAATTAACTCTTTAAACATACTGACTATGTCTACACTGCCCCTACCTTTCAAAAGGGGCATGCAAATGTGTCCAATCAGAAATGCAAATTAGGCACATATTTAAATATCTTGTGCCATATTTACATACTCCCATGAGATCTTGCTTCCAAAAGAGCTGTTTTCAAAAGCCAAAACAGCTGTGTTGATGGGGTTCATCTGAAAGGAAACCCCACTTTCTTCTTGAAAAAAAAAGGGTACTTTCAAAAGCTTTACAATGAACCCCGTATGGCTATTTTGGCTTTCAAAAACAGCTCTTTTGGAAATGAGATCTTGTGGAAGCATGCAAGTGAGGTGTGAGCTATTTAAATCCATGCCTCATTTGCATTTCCAATTGGCTGCATTTGCATGCCCCTTCCGAAAGAGGGGACACTGTAGATGTAGCTACTGTGAAAAATAATGTGGCAACCAACTATCACTAATTTAGGGTCAATATCAGGGCCTGTAATAGAATGGTGGGATCTAATGGTTTGAGCCCTATAGTCATGGCATGGAGTCAAGCCAAGACCACAGTTAGAGTCAGAAGTCACATCAAAGGTCAGGAACAACAAGAATAAGTGCATAAACAATTTAACTGTCTGTTATGGAAAGCTGGTTATTTTCTTCCATTGCTGTATGAAATGCTTTGCTTTCATCCACAAAACAAACTCTAAATATAAAAAGAACAATTACTGTTCTTTAACTGTTCAGATAATATTGCTAAGGAAGCACACTATAGCTCACAGTCTGATATTTATTGAACATCTATATTTTCAAAGAGGATTTTGCATTGATTTGTGTGGCAGAACTCCTCCAAATGATTAACACCTTACAGGTTGAAAAAAATCAATGTGTCACATCCGCTAGTTCATGTAGGGCAAATGAAGATTGAGCAATATAGAGTAAATAAATCTGTAAATTAAAGGTTTGGCCAGTAATGCCCACTTTAATCTGCTAGCAATGTGCTAATAATCAGGGCAGACATTCACTTCTAGTATGACATTGTATCAATTACTATTACATGGTGATCTATATAATCTTACAGTTAGTGAGTCTATTATCTTGCAGTTCAGCGGTTCTAAAACTTCATTGCACTGTGACCCCTTCTGACATGAAGAAATTACTGCACACCTGGCATCAAATTATGAAAAACTTTAAATACTCTAAGCTGGACCCTGCTTTTACTTTTACTACACAGCCCCAGGAAAGGGAACTGAAGTGTGAGCTCACCTAAGCTTCACTGCATAAGGTGGGGAGAAAAAGACAAAGCCTGAGCTCCACTGCCCCAGTTTGGGAGGAAGCCAAAGCCAAAGCCCGTCGGTGACAGTCCCAGGTGTTCGGCCTGTAACCTGAGCCTTGTTGCCCAGGGCTTCAGCACTTGGGCTTCAGCTTTGATGCCAGGTGGTGGCCTGGGCTTCAGCTTTGGTCCCAGAAACCACATTAAAATGGAGTTGCAACCCACTGTGGTTTGGGATACGCGGCTGGACAAGGTCCTGGCTGGGATGACTTAGTAGAGGTTGATCCTGCTTGAAGCAGGGGGCTGGACTAGATGACCTCCTGAGGTCCCTTCCAGCCCTGTGATTCTGTGATTCTGTGATACCAACCTAAAATTTGAGAGCCTCTTCTCTAGTCACTATCCAAGCAAAAGTCTCATTAAAACAAATGAGAGTTGTGCAAACAGAAGACAATTGAATATGCAAACATCTTAAACATGTTATTTATGATCAGTAAGTTGATAAATTTATACTTGACCAACATTTTTTTATATATCAAGAGATTTAACTGTAGTTTGTCATACTATAAGTCAGCGCAGCCAGATTCCAATGAAAACAAAGAAAAATACAACTTCATTTTAATTTCTCCTAACAAAAAGGTTTGTGATAGTTAAACTGCACTTGACCAATCCTGTGTGTATCCTTCTTTGATCTTCTCATTTTTTTAATACAGACATCGATCTTGCAATATTCAGTTGATTTAAGTGGGAATTCTGTCTGCTTTAAGACTACATGTTTGGACACTAAATTAAGCTAGTGTGTTTATTATTTACTAGTACCGTCAGACAGGCTGAGTCTACATTGCTGAGAACTGTCAGCAGAAGATATTAAAATTGTGCATCTCATTGGCATATCTCCTGCTGACAATTCTATTTGGAGAGGACAAGGGGCTCAATGTTGCCAAACCCCTTCTGCCTACACATCCCTTCTTCCTCATGGAAAGACAAAGAGAGGGCTGTCAGCAGGGGGAAGGGATAGCTCAGTGGTTTGAGTATTGCCCTGCTAAACCAAGAGTTGTGAGCTAAATCTTTGAGTAGCCCATTTAAGAATTGAGGCAAATAGATGTCAGGGATGGTGCTTGGCCCTGCCAAGAAGGCATGGAACTGGACTAGATGACCTCCCAAGGTCCTCTCCAGTTCTAGGAGATGTGTATCTCTAATTACATTAGTATACTCCCAATGTGGCAGATTTCGGCCAAGAGACCTCTGGTGTCCTGACAGAAGCCTGGAGTTTAGACATAGCCACATTCTGTCACAAAGTCTACATTATCACATAACTGTCTTTTTAAGACCTTGGATATGGGCTGGGATCATCAAAGGAAGTTAGACACACAAATTTCCTTAGCAATGGAAGCTGGAAGTCTAAATTCCTTTGGATCTGGTAAATAATTTAAGAGGTCATAAGTGCTAAAAGCAAAAAAGAGTTAGCAATATTGAGGAGTTATTAATTTAACGGATTTATTTAATTCTAATTAAAATTCTTCAGTATTAGAGTAATATATAAAGTGAACCTCATTTTTGTAATTTAACGCAGCTGCTTTGTAAATGCTATAAACGGAAAAATGTGAGACATTCGTGGAAAAAAATCTGTCAGTAAGATCTACATTGTAGAATCAATGAGATATCAAGTAAATGCCAAGTTAGTGATTTTTTTTAAATTATGAAAAATGTTAAATACCCTGAGCTGGACCCTGCTTTTACTTCAATTTTAGTTTTGCAAAAGTAAACAGTTATGAATCAGACCTTTTGCCTATTTTTTCGGAAAATCTTGACTATTTCTAATGTGCCCCTTAGGTATATTTAGATATAATTACATATAGGAGGGATGACATTTGCTATACCAGATAATATTTATTTAAAGGGTATGCAATTAGTCAACCATTTCATTATTTTACTTTTTATTTTCCATCCAGGCTTCCATAAATAAGTGACTTTGCTACAAAAAGAAGTATGAGGATGATATGGCAGTTTATAAATCTGTGTAAGACACCTAGACCTTAAGTCTGGGTGTTTAGGAGTGAAGGAGGCAGTATGTAATACGGAGGAGGTGCTGCATTCCCACTTCCTCTCTTCAGACATATTATTAAGTCAATAAATCTTGTGTGGATAATGTAGCAAGATTATATTATTCACTCCACTAAAATATTCCGTTTATCAATTCTCGCTGGGGAAAAATAAGACTGTTTCAATTCGTCCTAGTGTATTCCACCACTACATATATATTGAATAGAGGGTGCTAATTTTAACTCCCTCATGAAGGCAAATTTCAGCAAGTCTGAATAGGTGCAATCATGGAGAAACTTTTTTACCTGCCCAAAGAAGGAAATGAAGACATAAGTGTACTCAAAAGTAAGCAAAACTTTACTGTTTAAGCTGGCTAAAAAATGGACCAATTTTGTAAACTACTGTAGATATTCTGAAAAAGATCCCTGGACCATTCTTTTGAAAGAGCCAGAGCGGTGTGGATGTTGTCTGTCGAAAGACATTCTTTTGGAAGAGAACCTCCAGAAGGACTTCTTTTGAAAGATTTCTGTAGTGCAGATGTAGCCTCAGAGGGTGAATTTTAGCAGAAGAATGAGTGTGTCCTGGAGGCAATAAGTGTACAGTCTTCCCCCACCTTACGAGGGTAATTCATTCCTGAAAAACCCCTCTTAAGAAGAATTCTCATAAGTCGAAAATATAATTACCATTAATTTCAATGGGAAAAAATTTTATGCATTCCTGAGCCCTAAAATGTACACCCATTTATGCTAAAACAACCCCAAATCCCATTAAATCTGGTGCAAGGAGGTGGGCAGGAAACAGCAGGGCATGGGGAGGCAACCTGATCTGAGTGCAGCATAGGCTAAGTGGGGAGGGGGCGCTGCCAGGGGCTGGCTGCTTGGGGAGCTAGGCAGGCACAGGGGGCCCCCTGCTGGTGAGGGGCGATGCCTCTCTCATGCAGGGCTGCACAGTGGAGAGGACCCGCCGGCAACAGCCGAGGCAACAGCGGCGGGTGAGCCAGGTGCTAAATGGGAGGGAGCGCCACAGACGGCGAGCGGTGCCCGAGGCACAGCTGCACAGGGCGGGAGGCAGCAGCCCCCTAGCCGCCCAGGGGGTGAGCGGCAGCAGCGGGGCTGGGATGGGCTGCACAGCCAGCATCCATGTCTCACAGAGCAGGGTGATCTGCTGATGGGACTCGGATAAGTCCACCTCCCCCCACTAGACTGCAGCCCTCTTGCAGGGTGCCACCTCCCCCCTGCACGGCCTCTTCATCAAGACCAATGCAGCCAACTCCATCTCCTTGGTGCTTGCCTACCAGAGCCGCCAGCCTCCAAATCGGTCCTCGTAAATGCGAAGAAATGCCTCGTAAGCTGAAGTAGGGGTATTAAATGAAACTCCTCATAAAGTCAAATTCTCGTAACTCGAATGGGTGCATCTCGGAGTATGACTGTATCTTGGAAATCTCCAAGATTAAACAACAGCCAATCTTAAATTAAAGAATCTTGTCAGATGAGAATGAAAGATTTAATTCATTGTGAAAATGTATCATTCCCTTAGCTCTCCAAGATCTCTTCACTAGTACTCCCGCTCTGTGGCTTCTGAATTGAGGCTTTGTGATTTCACAAACACAAGATCTCAATTATTTCATAAAAAGATTAAAATAATTGTGCAGGCTTGTTTTAAACATAGTGAAAATACATCTATGACTGTGCAAGGAAAAGAGTAACTGATTATTTTATCAAATTAATTTGTTCTCCTTGATCATTCTCATTTCGTTCTCGCTCTCCATTGCAATATACGTAATTCCAAGGTTGCTTTAAATATGCAGCAGCTGGATGTTGCCAAGTGAGTGTTATGAGTTATACGAAGTATTTTAGTAACGTAAAATTTTCAAATCTTTTTGAGATGCTTGCAGTGGAAAAGTTGACTTTGGCAGATGGGCCTCCAGAGGCAAAAGGATAAATGCAAGAACTGCTAGAACAGCCCTCCTGCTAAATGCCTGCAAAGGAATATCAGAAACTTCACAAGCAGAGCATACAGTTGGCTTTCCCAGTTTCCCTTTCAGCTCATTTTGTTACATTTTTTTTCCTGGGTGGAAATGGAAGTATTGCCTAACAAATAGCTTCGATATATAAGGTACATAGATTTAGCTTTAGAATAATCTCTCATGCAATGAGAACAACAAGAAGTCTTGTGGCACTTTGTAGACTAACAGATATTTTGCAGCATAAGCTTTCGTGGGCAAAGACCTGCTTCATTAGATGCATGAGTAGGAGGGTGGTTTCAGAGGGGTATTTAAAGAGTGGGGGCCCACTCAAAGGGAGGGCCAGAGCTGACAAGGTCTATTCAGCAAGGTGGAAATTGCCCAGTATCAATAGTACTTATCAAAAGGGGAAAAAACAAGTCAGATCAGAAAGTGGGGGCATGAGCCTTTGTCAGGGTCTAATGGGGGACATATTAACACCCAGAGCAGAGAAGCTGCTTTTGTAAGCTGCAAGACGCTCCCAATCTCTGTTTAATCCACGCTTAATGGAGTCAAATTGGCAAATAAATTGCAGTTCAGAGATTTCTCTCTTCATTTGATTTTTGAAATTCCTTTGTTTCAGGACTGTCACCCTTAAATCTGCCACTGAGTGTCCTGTACAGAAAACAGCAACGAAGGGTCCTGTGGCACCTTATAGACTAACAGAAAAGTTTTGAGCAAGAGCTTTCGTGAGCACAGACTCACTTCATCAGATGCTGGTCTTGGAAATCTGCAGGGCCAGGTATAAATGAGGCAGAGCAAGGGTGGGGATAACAAGGTTAGCTCAGTCAGCAAGGGTGAGGCTTACTACCAGCAGTTGATCTGGAGGTGTGAACACCAAGGGAGGGGAAGCTGCTTTTGTATTTAGCCAGCCATTCACAGGCTTTGTTTAAGCCTGAGCTGAGGGCGTTGAATTTGCAGATGAATTGTAACTCAGAAATTTCTCTTTGGATTCTGGTCCTGAAATTTCTTTGCTGTAGGATAGCTACTTTTAAGTCTGCTAGTGTGGGGCCTGGGAGATTGAAGTGCTCTCCTACAGGTTTTTGTATATTGCCATTTCTGATATCTGATTTGTGTGCGTTTATTCTTTTTCGTAGAGACTGTCCAGTTTGTCCAATGTATATAGCAGAGGGGCATTGCTGGCACATGATGGCATAAATTATATTGATAGATGTGCAGCTGAATGAACCCACGATGGTGTGGCTGATCTGGTTAGGTCCTGTAACGGTGTTGCTGGTGTAGATATGTGGGCAGAGCTGGCAACAAGGTTTGTTGCATGGACGGGTCCCTGAGTTAGAGTGACTGTGGTGTGGTGTATAGTTGCTGGTTAGGATTTGCTTCAGGTTGGCAGGTTGTCTGTGGGCAAGGACTGGTCTACCTCCCAAGGCCTATGAAAGTGGGGGATCATTGTCCAGAATGGGTTGTAAATCCCTGATGATGTGCTGCAGAGGTTTTAGCTGAGGACTGTAGTTTGAAACTGCAATGCCCACCTGAGGAAGTGAAAAAACAGATCAACAGAGCCAGACATGTGCCATGAAGCCTCTTAATACAGGACAAGGCCAAGAGAGAAACCAACAGAACACCATTACCCATCACCTACAGTCCTCAGCTAAAACCTCTACAGAGCATCATCAGGGATTTACAAACTAATACAAACAGCATCATGGAAAATAACTATATACAGGTGGAGACAACTATAATAAACTATATACGGGGGGGCAACTATAGTAACTATATACAGGGCGGGGACAACTAGATACACGGGGGAGATGTGGGCAGGCCAGACATTGGCCCATCATTCTGGGGCAGGGGTGGACAGGAGTAACCCCTGCCATGTTTGGGTGACCGATCCTCGCCTCAGCTGGGGTCCCCAGCGAGTCCAGCTGGGGGCCAGGAGGATGGGGAGGTATGGCCGAGGTGGGTCCTCGGCCTGGTCACTGGCCCCAGTGGGATCCTGCCCTGTGGCTGGAGGGTGGGGCGGCAGGTGGGACATCAGGTGGGGCAGCAGGCGGGACATTAGGTGGGGTGGCAGGCAGGACATCAGGCAGGGCAGCAGGGAGGGCAGCAAGGAGGACAATGGGGGGGGCAGACGGGCCACCAGCTCCTCAAATGTGGCAGCCACCTGGTTAAATGTGGCCATAAAGTCCCACCAGGCTTCCCGGCACCAGGCAGCCTCCCGCTCCTCGAAGTGAAGTCTCCGCTCCATGATGTCCACCTGGCACCAGAGGTCAGTGACCACCTCGGGGTCATGGGTGGTGCACCTCTGGCCCTGGCAGGGGTGGGCCCATCCCAACACAATCAGTGCCCCTGGGTGGTGGTGGTCCAGGAGTCTTGGGGGGCTGTCTGGGACCACAGATGGTGCGGCTGCAGAAAAAGTTGGAAGGAGGGAGGGAGGCCGTGAGTACCAAGCCCTGACCCATTGCCCACCCCCATCCCCCCAAGGGCATCTGGTCCCCATCCCCCATTGGTGCATGCTGTGACCCTGTGGGTGGTCCCTTCCAGTGGTCAGTCCCTCCCACCGGGGGTGGGGCACGGCACTGTCCATGGGTGGAGGTGCTTATGGGTACTGGTGGCTGTGGCATCATCCCTGGGCCATGGTCTACCCGGGCCCTGGCAGGCTGGGGTCTTCTGGGAATGTGGGGGGCCCCGGTCAAGTGGTGTTCCCACCCCATGCCCTGGGGATGTGTGCCCTGTGGGGTATGTACCCGACAGTCCATCAGCATGGTCAGGGGAGGCCCATTTGGTGGATGCCCAGCTGGAGCTGTGGGAGAGGATGTCCAGCATGAGTTCCCCCTCCTCATTGGACCACTCCATGGCTGAGGTGGAGGGTCCTGACTCTGGCCCTGGGGGTGCAGGGCTGGCCTCTGGACCTGACCCTGACTCTGAGGCCTGCTGTGGCTCATCCACCGTGGTGTCAAGGGTGGCTGGGGGAGGGGAGGAGGTGTCCCGGGGACCCAGGATAGCCCTGAGCTCCCATTAATAGGGGGAAGCGGCGAGGGCAACCCCAGACCAGCTGGCCAAGTCCTAGGCCCAGGCATAGTCCTGCTGAAACTCCTTGACCTGACTCCTGACATGGTCAGGAGTGCAGGCAAAGTGGCCCCGGGTGGCCAGGCCCTCGGCCAGCCAGGCAAAAGTCTCCGTGTTCCGTTGCTTGCTCCCTATTACGTGGAGCACCTTCTCCTCACCTCAGAGCCCCAGCAGGTCACGGAGCTCAGAGTCGGTCCAGGAGGGGCCCCACTTCCTGCCCCACCATCTGGAGGCCTGGGAGCCCTGGGATGGCCCAGGGGGGAACTCTGGGGCACTTAGGGGGGCTGGCTTGCTGCCATAGTCTCCTTCTGGGCTGTACAGGGGCACCTCGTGGCACAGCTGCTCCCTGCATGGTGTCAGCTTCCTGCTACAGGGTTTCCAGGTCCGTGTGGCTTTAAGAATTACTGGGCACAGAGATCACAGAGCCCCGCAGGGGCTGGCCAGCACGTCTCCACCTAACAGCTAATTGCTGCCATGGCGGACCTCGCTATTTTGAAGTAGCAGGATGCGGAAAGTCTACACACATCCTACGTCGATGTTAGATGTTGAAGTAGGGTGCTGTTCCCATCTTCGGATAGGAATGGCGATTTTGACATCTCGCTGTCCAACTTCGATTTCAACTTCGAAATAGTGTGTGCCGTGTGTAGACGCAGCACGCATGATTTCGAAGTTTGGCTTGCTACTTCGACATTGCATTCTAGTGTAGACACACCTTAGAGGTTGTTTACCTAAGTGTCTGCAGGCATAACAGCTCCCAGATCCCAGTGGCTGTGATTTACCCTTCCCAGACAATGGAAACTGCAGGAATCAGTGTGGGCAGAGCCACCACTTCCTACATCTTCCATTGGTCAGGAATGGGGGCCAGCTGGGGGGCTGTCATAAACCAAATATCAAAACAAAAAAGCAGTCCAGTAGCACTTAAAAGACGAATAAAATAATTTATTAAATGATGAGCTTTTGTGGGACAGATCTTAAGAAGTGGGTCTGTCCCACGAAAGCTCATCACCTAATAAATTATTTTGTTAGTCTTTAAAGTGCTAGTGGACTGCTTTTTTGTTTTGATAGTATATAGACTAGCATGGCTATCTCTCTGTTACTATAAACCAAATTTGTGGTGGCTTGCCAGCAGCAAACTATGATGAACCACAAGAGGCCTACATGGTCGGGATGTTCACCAGCCCTATTTAGAGAGTAATCAGAAGAAGTAGTGGAGGCCTCTTTGGCAGGTATTGAGTAGAGCTCTGCAAATCCGTGGACAGCTACTTTATCTTGGGTGACTTCAATGCAAGAGTTGGAGCTGATTGGGCCTCATGGCCTTCCTGCTTAGGACACTTTGGTGTGGGAAAAATGAATGACAATGGACAGCGTCTCCTTGAACTGTGCACGTACCACAATCTGTGCATCACAAACACATTCTTCCGAATGAAGCCACAGCACAGAGTGTCGTGGAGACACCCACGCTCGAAGCACTGGCAAGTTCAGAGAGACCCTCGAGGAAAATCTGCGCAGCGGCCCTTGGGGCGTCGATGTGACATCCAAATGGCAACATCCGAGGGATACAGTTTACAACACGCCCTTGTCAGTGTTTGGAAGAAGAGCTAGAAACACGAACGACTGGTTTGAAGCTAACTCTGATGAGATGATTCCAGTCATTGAAAAGAAGCGCGCTGCACTCCTGGAGTACAAACGCTCACCGAGCCAGAGTACTCAGGAAGCACTTAGAGACGCCAGAAGAACAGTACAGCAGACAGCCAGGCTCTGTGCCAACAACCACTGGCTCCAGCTATGCAGCAGCATCCAGACCTGTGCCGACTTTGGTAATCTCAGAGGAATGTACGAGGGTATGAAGAAGGCATTAAGACCCACCCAGAACAAGATGGCACCTCTGAAATCCAAATCTGGTGAAGTCATCGCTGACAAAGCCAAACAGATGGAGCGCTGGGTTGAGCACTACTCCGAGCTGTACTCAAGCGAGAATGTTGTGGTTGACGCAGCCCTCGATGCCGTCGAGCTCCTACCAGTAATGGATGAACTGGATCAAGAACCGACTGTGGATGAACTGAAGAGAGCCATCGACAGCATTGCAGCAGGAAAGGCCCCTGGCCAGGATGGTATACCACCAGAGGTAATCAAATGTGCCGCGGACACACTCCTGGAACCCCTGCATGAGCTACTGTGCCTGTGCTGGAAAGAGGGTGAGGTTCCACAGGATATGCGTGATGCTAACATTGTAACGTTGTATAAGAACAAAGGAGACAGAAGCGACTGCAACAACTACCGTGGAATCTCCCTCCTAAGCGTCACTGGTAAACTGTTCACTCGTGTCATCCTTGGCAGCCTCCAGAAGATTGCTGAGAGGGTGTACCCCGAATCGCAGTGCGGATTCCGCACAGAGAGGTCTACCGTTGACATGGTCTTCTCTCTAAGGCAGCTGCAGGAGAAGTGCAGGGAGCAGAGAAAGCCACTCTACATAGCCTTCATTGACCTGACCAAGGCTTTTGACTTCGTCAGCAGGGGTGGTCTGTTCAAGCTGCTCCACAAGATAGGCTGTCCTCCACGGTTACTCAAGATGATCCAGTCGTTCCACAAAGACATGAGAGGAGCCATCCAATATGACGGCACATTATCGGATGCTTTCAGAATCAGGAGCGGCGTAAAACAAGGATGCGTGCTTGCTCCAACATTGTTTGGGATCTTCTTCGCACTCCTCCTGAAGCATGCCTTTGGATCTTCAACAGAGGGCATCTTGCTGCGCACAAGATCTGATGGGAAACTGTTTAACCTTGCAAGGCTGAAAGCTAAGTCTCAGGTGCGAGAAGTCCTCATCAGAGACATGCTGTTCGCAGACAATGCTGCTGTAGTGTCTCACACAGAAGACCAGCTTCAAAAGCTGCTGGATCGGTTCTCCAAAGCGTGCAAGGACTTTGGGCTTACCATCAGCCTAAAGAAGACAAACGTACTCGGTCAGGATGTTGCTGAATCCCCATCAATCAGCATTGACAACTATACATTAGAGGTTGTCCACGAGTTCGTTTACCTCGGGTCCACCGTCACTGACACCCTGTCGTTGGACACTGAGCTAAATAGGATTGGAAAAGCGGCCACAACTCTGTCCAGACTCAGCAAGAGAGTGTGGAATAACAACAAGCTGTACACTCACACCAAAATGCAAGTCTACAGAGCCTGCATCCTCAGCACCCTCCTTTATGTCAGCGAGACTTGGACCCTGTATTCCCGCCAGGAAAAGAGGCTGAACGTGTTCCACTTACGCTGCCTTAGGCACATCCTTGGAATATCATGGAAGGACAGAGTTACCAACACAGCCGTCCTCGAGCAAGCTGGAATCCCAACCATGCACACCCTCCTCAGGCAGCGTCGGCTCCGCTGGCTTGGCCACGTCCACAGGATGAACGATGGAAGGATTCCAAAAGACATCCTGTATGGTGAGCTAGCCTCTGGCAAAAGACCCCCCAGACGCCCCCAGTTGCGTTACAAAGATGTCTGCAAGAGAGACCTCAGAGAGGTAGACATCGAGCTGGACAACTGGGAAGAACTAGCAGACGACCGCAGAAGAGGGAGGCAGGGGTTACACAAGGGCCTTCAGAAGGGCAAGTTGAAGATCAGACAGCTAGCAGAGGAGAAGTGAGCACACAGAAAGCACAATAAGGACTTGCCAGACATCCACTACATCTGCAAGAGATGCAGCAAGGACTGTCACTCTCGTGTGGGTCTTTATAGTCACAATAGATGCTATAAATGAAGTCTTCAATTGAAACTTTTAAGGGCGCGATCCATAGTCTATGCAGACTGAAGGATGCCTACTACTATGATATCTTCTTTATATCAGCAGGTATCTACATGTTGCAGGGTTCATGGGTCTCCAAGCTCTGCACCCCGTCCACAGGTAGGAGTGACTCTCACTCAGCAGGAGAACAGCATGTTTATTAGCTGATGGCACACAGCATCTTACAGAAGAGTCATTACAGCAGGCAGAGACAGCCAGTCCAATCCATGTTCAGGAGAGTAGGCCCCAACCCTGAGGCAGGACCTTGCCCCTTCCTCTGTCTCTCTCTCTCTCTCCCAGCCCAGACTAACTGCTTTTCAACTCCCAGTTCCAATTCAAACCCCTCAGGCTCCACCTCCTACTTTGTCTGCAGTCCAGAGGTGTCACCTGGTCGCCTCGGTTACCCTCAATAGGAGCCCCACACCCTCTGTGATCCACACACATACACACATGTATCCCCCACTGCATCACATCTCCACGTCCATGAATGTCAGCACATATAGCTGCAGCTTGTTTTTCTTCAGATAAGGATGCAGATGAGGTTACAAATTATGTGTATAGAACTGTAAAAATTTGCTGACATCCACGTTATATCCATGGATGTATGCATGGATGTCAATACAGATATTCATGTCTCATTTTTGCAGATGTAGATGCAGATACAAAATATTTATCTACCCAGAGCTCTAGTATTGACTACTTTTCATTTACACCGAATGGTTTCCACTGCCTGTCTGTAAGCTTATTCCTCTATGACTGATGTAAGACCAGTTTACAGACAAGTAATGTAGTCCTATTCAAAGTACTGCACTGTTCTTTACTGAAGATGAAGACAGCCACCTCCTGTGTTTTAAGGATTTCTTCAGGGAGAAAAACAGAACTCAAGCGGCAAAGAAAGGCAATATGATGAGAAAATCTGAAATGGAAGAAAAAAGCCTGGAAACTACTGCAAAATACAGTGTGAGGAGAAAAGAAATAACAAATATTGGGACAAATTTACTCTTGGTCTCTGACTTTTTGCTCTCATTGACAGCCCTTCATTTGCCTCCGAAGCTACAATTTGGCTCAGAAGCATTTTTTGTGCAGAGATTGGGGAATTAGTCATTCAGCTCTTCTTAACAGAGACAAGAATAAAGCACCAAATTTCTCTTGCACAGCACTGAACACGTATACTCCATCATGTCTGAAGGATTGCAAAAGATAAATGCTATCATGGAGCTTTATATATTTTCCATTTGTCATACTGGGAGTTGAAACTGTTCAATAATTAACCAGGTTTGCTGCAATTTATTCAGTAGGTATTCTTTTTTGTTATTTTGCTGTCTGAACTGAGTATTTTTACTTAGTTTGTATTCTAACTAAGAGACTCAGTTTTGTATAAGACAAAAAGAAGACTTCATTAGTACCATGGGAGATGGAAAATGTGCAGTGATTAATCAGTGTTGTGCTAGCTGAAACTGGTAGGATTGAGTACTTTAAATATATGCATATATATATTTAATTGGATCTTCAAATATGTCTGCACTTTGTCTACAGTTGCTGGCAACAGTAATAGAGAGAGTCTATGTAACCTAAATTAAAACCAGGTTTTTTTTCCCCTTCCCAAAGTGTAATCTGCACCCAGAGCTGGAGTGGATATATCTGTGTTTGCAAAAACAACCAGTATTGCTTATGCTACAAAGCTTTTTCAGTGCAAAATTTCCCTCAGTGCTGAGGGCCTTTTTATAAATACACTATTGACACTGTTAATAGAGCTGTGAATACCAACCATTGATTGTTGTGTTCCAATTGGCTAGTAGATGCTTTTTGATAAAATTTACGATCTGTCATTCATAATTGGCAGCCCAAATGGGAGATTGTGACCTTCTAAGTCACAATATAGTTACGCCAATTTTATACGTACAGCAGGATAAACTCCCTGATGTGTTCAGATAACTATTTTTATCCAGCCTCTTGAAAGTTAAAGAGTTGGAACTCAAGCTCTGCCCACTCCTAATCTCTTCCTGCTTTCTGCTGCCCACTTTCAGGACATAGCAGCTGTATGGAGCTTGCTGCATCTCACACGTTACCATTCTTTCTCCCGGTACACAACAGCACACAATCTGACCCTAAATTTACAGAATCACCCTTGAAAGGCTACCAAACATCCTGCAAGTTCTCATCAGAATCTAACATATACACATACAAATGCAGTGGAGAAGTGAGAGAAGAAAAGGAATTTAGCATGTCTTTGTTATCACAAACATGCAATACATCTCAGATTTGAATATGCCTTGTATGACAGAACACTTCCGATCTGTCTATGCAGAAAAATGTCCCACTTAAAACTTGTGTTTTAATCAGATTTTAGTGTTGTGTTATTCATTCTAGAAAAGGATTGTTATGTCAAAGAAAGGGGTATTGAGGATACAATATTCTACTGCAGAAAAGAAACTGAAAAGTGCAAGCACAAACAGAACTACTATCTATATTGAATATTGTAGTTAGATAACTTTCATATCTCTTCTAGTGTGATTTCTGAGTGTACCATTTTCAGTACTCTCCTCTTCATTTGTGGGCTGCTTGTCATGTTTCAAAACTTGGTGTTCCAGATTGAAAATAGACCCTAGCAGTTTTACAGAAGATTCCTAATTCATAAAACTGACATTCATTTGTTTATGTGTCAGGATCTTATTTCTAATTAATATAGCACTGATTCAACAAAGAACTTCATCTTATGCTTAACTTTAAGCACATTTTTAACCCATCCCTGTTCAGCAGAGCACGTGAACATAACCTTACTTTTGATGTTGAGATGGGACCTTAAATAATCATCTAACTTCAGCTTCTTTCTTTCCAGTCATTGTCGGTGCATTGATTCTTGTTGTGTTTATTTATCATCATCCCACTTTGGGATTAATTCAAAACTCACGTTGGCAGTCTTGGCAGAAAGATCAAAAATTGAATTGGCCAAGAAATAAACTTCTCTCTTATCTATATAGTTGATTCCTGCAAGTAATCAGTAAGCTTCATCTCACAGGAAAGCTGCCACTACCTCAGCCTGGTTTGCAAATTGAGCTACGGATAAAAAAGGAACTTCATTTTCCAGAGTGGGCAGAATCTTGCATGAGATCTGCATTCACTTAAAATGTTTGAAATGGGGGGAAAAATGCCATTGAGCATACACAAAAGCCATACTAATACATTTCCTCAGACAGGAATTATTTGGCAGGATGTAGAGGTAATGTTGTGGCAGAAAGATTGCCAAGATACAGAAACCTGGATTTATTGGCATTTGCAGAGATTTGATGACATTTGGAATAACAACATGCATCTTCTTATAGGGCATGAAGCAAACCTAACTGGAGTCCATGATTTCCATTGGCTTCATTGAAATTTGTTTGAGGTAAGAATTACAGTATAGGCTATTACTCTCTTAAACTTCCCTACAAATATTTTATTAAAGGAAGGGAAAGGCAGAGGTCTGGTTATTGGTCAAAACTGATAAGGGTCTTAATGGTGCTAATTTTAATAAATATTCAAAAGGATGTCAGGGGTTTGGGAGAAGGACTTAGTTACATGTTTTGTGGATCTTGGTCAACTCGTTACCTGCTGAGATAATAGAACATGCCAGAAAAATAATGATTTAATGCTAGTGGTCTGCTTGTACAATTTCCACAATGTGTCAGCGTGAAATCTCTGAAACCCTAGTGTATAATCCTCTTTTTACACTTACACTGTTGAGGAAAGAAGCTTGTCAATAGCCTTTTTTGTGAAAGTTAATAGCTTTTCCTTAGGATTCAGATTATAATGCCAATTTGAACACAGGATTCCTTACAAAGTGCTAATCTATGAATCCCATTTGTTCTATTCATTTGTTGAACTTATCAACTAAGTAAATGCCAGTCAAGATTTGTTTATTTGAGATCATAATGTTCTGCGCAAAATCACTACTGTGATTACTTATGAGACTAGTCCTGGCTCCACTGAAGTCAATAGAACACTTCCACAATAAAATTAAGGATCCTTTAAACTCAGTGTCAAAACTCTCATTGACTTCCGCACAGACAAGACACAGCCCTCTTGATTTCTCTTGCTGCAGAACTGAGTCTATTTTTTGTTGATGTGGCATTTTGTAATCTCTTTTTAATTCTTGGGATCAATTTTTTTATTTTAAAAATAAGCCAAAGAGCAGTTAAAAGTTGAGTACATATTAGTAATTTAAAGGGAAAATGTGGAATTTCCTGGGTTTTTAGTAGATATTTACAACATCTTTGTAATATTAAGGTTAAATTTACAATAATCTAAGCATGCAGTTTAAACTAATCTAAACATGTTAATAAAAACACAGTTAAGACACTCAAATAGCCTTAACTATGAAGTGTTTGTAATACCATATGTGGCCCCTACTTACATTTTACTAGCATTTATTGATTTATTAAATTCATACGTTTTCATAATCTCACAATAGGTTTCTCTCATGATCGTTTATGGGTTGTAGGGTTTTGTTCTGTTTTGTTTTGGTTTTGCTTTTTTTAATCTCTCTCTCTATCTCTTCCACATGAGATTATAGAGAACAATATCCGTGGTGGTTAATTCTCACTAACCACACTTCAGTTATTTAGCTGCACTTTTTGGGTTTCTCCTAAAGGGCCAATAGCCCCAAGAAACAGCAAACCAATGTACTCATTAGTCTGTTTCAAAATCCAGTTGTCCAGCAGAACTACTAAGGTCAATAGGAGTCAGTTAAATTATTCCACTTGAACTTCTACTAGTTACCCAGTTTTTGGTATTTGCTAAACACAATTCATTGACATTGTTTTTTGATTTACAAATATGTGTAGTGTGATATGAGTGTAGCAGGGAAGAGAACTTTGTGGCATTGTGATAAATGGGGAATGTATGTGTAGGTGGAGGGCAATAGGAGCTCCCTTTTATGGACATTCCAGGCATTCAGTTAAATGTTGAGACCTAACCTTAATTGTCTTACATGAAAAAGTTAAAATCATATACAGTGGGTCCTAAAGAGTCTCCAGGAATTCTAAGGAAGCAGGAAATGAGTTAGCAGGAGGCCAGAGAGTCAATGGAAACAGACTGTGGACTTTTTACTTGGAAGCAGTCGCTTTCCTATTCCTGTTGTGTCACCTGGGAGGACCTGAAATAAGCCACTGAGCCAGGCCTGGAGAATCGAGTGACATCCATGCCTAGGGAAGGACTAAATCTTGAAACTACGGAGATGTGAGTAGAAGAGGGAATGTTTAGTGAGAAGTGATCAGGTTATTTTGCTTATATGCGGGTTTGTTGCACTTATCTGTGTTGAGCCATGTAACTAGCCCCTTACACAAAACCCTCCAAACTGAATCCTAGGGATGAATGTGGCTGTGTTTTTAATCCCCTTTTTTTTTAAAAAAAAATTGCCCTGTAACTCCCAGCAATCAAGTCACGTTTCAACAATTGTGTTCTTTTTTCTGATTGTTAATAAAAATCACTCTTTTAAGACCCGTGTCTTAGAAGGCAGTACATTCTGTATGCACATGCCTAAGACTACAACCCCAAACTACTAAGAGAAATTACAGAGAGTTAAAAAAAGCTTGATGGTACGTCACAGGAAGGAAATCCCAAGTGCACCTTCCTGGGTTGTCAAAGGGCTTTTGCATTTAAGCAGTGGCAGTGATACCAATCTAAGGCCAAAGTATCTGTCAGCTTGCTGAGCTTTAACACATGCCTTCCACCTTCTGTACCCAGAGCGCCAGAACAGGAAGCGGCCTTGACAGGCATTGATAAGCTTTAGGCATAAGGCAGTCTTAAATTTCAAAGGATTCAAAATTTGAACTGATACAAAGTATAGCATTGTAAACATTTACTCAGCAGGTCATTGCTACAAATTTGCTTTTATTTCTCATAAACAAACTTGCCAAAACAATATTTGTTTAAAAAAATTAAGAAGCTGAGTCACAGGCACATTTCAGCCTCCTCCTCCATGTTCACCAACTACCCCTTCAGAAAGAATAGCCACACAACCAGAGTTGCAAACTATGGAACCTCCTTCAGTTCTGATGACAATGGCACAGAGCATAAAACAACTTGTTCAAGACATCACAGTGTCAAGAAAGGCCACACAGAAATGACTAGCACCAAATGTGGCAGCACCACATACTGAAGCACCAGCACCTGACAAACAAGCCACAACAATTCAGATAGACTCATTCCTGAGCTCTCCTGTACTCAGTACTGCGGATTAGTTGGCGGGGAAGCAGGATGGATGGATACAGTGAAGAACATACACTCAATATACACACTTTTCTTTTATTGGAATTATATAAAATAAGCAACTTCGAGGAAAGAAGATAGTGCCTTTTATATTCTTGCAATATGGTCCTTGTCTAACTTCTTACACATCAGTTCACAATGTAACTACTATTTCTCTTCTTCACTATGACTAACCAAACCAGCATGTCTAACAAAGCACACCTAATAAAATTTAGTAGGGCCCCAGGTCATGTGGCAGATTCTCATGCAGCATCTATCCTGTTTCTCTGTTTCTTCCTCATGGGGGATGCCTTTAGAATTTTGGGGCCATCGGATGTCTTGGATGCCACCCAATCGTCCTCATGGTGCTGGCGTGTTTGCATCATAAATGTACGTTATTGCAAGATAATGCTGTTCTAGTTTTTCTTATCCAAGGTAAGTTGATTCAGCCTTCCTCATTGTTCATGTCACTTCCGGGTTTTTTGTTGGTTTGTTTTTGTTCTTGTTCTTCCCTGCAGGCAATGCCTTTCAGTGATTTTCATAATATGCTATCTCTGGAAGAAAAAAATGCATCTTTTCTATCCCCTGTATCACTGATCTGCTTTTTCTCCTTTCCTCACTATACTCCCCAAACAATACTCTCTTTTACCCATTCCTTTCTAGCTTTAGATTCTGGTGGTAATTCTAGCCTCTCATGCTCAAAGCACGGTAGCCTCTCTTACTGGAAGTACTAAAATAATAGACATCAGAGGGTGGAAATAGCATCCAATGCCACTAGCTAATGCTATCAGCAATAGAGACAAGAGGATGACGACAAAGGGGTGGGGTTCACTGGCAGAATCACAATTACACAGCATTTTTTGTGCAGCAGCAGCATCTGTTGGTGAACAAATATGCAAATGAGCACCTATTTGCATTTTGAGACCTCCCATTTGCATACGGCTGCCAACAGTTGGCATCAGTGTAACCATTGCCCCTGAGGTTTTGTAGACAAAACTCATAGAGTGTCTATACAAAAAATGGCTACCGTTTCACTAGTAAGTTTTGCCAGCACAACCCCAGTTTCATGTACAAAACTCATGGAGCATGCACTCACAAAATGGGATTTGTCTACAGTATCTGGACAAAACATAGCATGTTTGCCGGCAGCATTCTGCCTCAAAGCTTTGCAGCATAATGCTGTTGTCGACAGGTTCTGTCAACAAAAAAGCTGTGTAAATGCCCCTGTGGACCTCTCGTGACAGATGGCATCCACAAGAATACGTAGCCCTGTCTGCTGTGCCTCGGGTGCCTGTTTAACTGAGAGTAGCCAGGCAGTCCAGCTGCTCTGTCAATGGGGCGGAGCACTTTCCCGATTTGCTTTTGTGTGTGGCCGCAATCTGTCAAAAGAAGTTTTATAAGGAAATATCTCCCGACAGTGACTACTTTTGACAGCATGCTGTAGTGTAACCATAGCCAATGGCTACGTTTACACTAGAGAGTTTTGAAGACAAAACGAAGGGTCCTGTGGCACCTTCTAGACTAACAGAAAAGTTTAGAGCATGAGCTTTCGTGAGTTAACTCACTTCTTCAGATGCTGGTAAGGAAATATCTCCCGACAGTGACTACTTTTGACAGCATGCTGTAGTGTAACCATAGCCAATGGCTACGTTTACACTAGAGAGTTTTGAAGACAAAACAAAGGGTCCTGTGGCACCTTCTAGACTAACAGAAAAGTTTAGAGCATGAGCTTTCGTGAGTTAACTCACTTCTTCAGATGCTGGTCCTGAACCAGCATCTGAAGAAGTGAGTTAACTCACGAAAGCTCATGCTCTAAACTTTTCTGTTAGTCTAGAAGGTGCCACAGGACCCTTCATTGCTGCTACAGATCCAGACTAACATGGCTAGCCCTCTGATACTTGAAGACAAAACTGTTTTTTTTTCAACAAAACTTGCAGAGCATCTACATACAAAATGCAATTTGTTGATAGAAATTGTTGACAAAAAGCCATGTAGACTATGTGGCTGGGTCTACACTGGAAAGTTTTATTGACAGAAGGGTTCTTCTGGCGACACAATTCAGGGAGCGTCAACACCCTTAAAGCAGTCTGTCGACAAAGTCGTGCCAGAACTCTGCATTTTCCTCAACAGTATTAACCCTCAAAAATTTGAGGCATAACAATCTCTGGATAGAGTACTGTCAACAGAAGTGCAGTGTAGACAGCTCTGTCAACAGAGAGGGTTTCCACTTGCCGGGCAGCCCTCTTTGCAGAGCTGCCATTCCGTTTTCTGGCACCAGAGGGCAGTGCAGTCTGGCAGTTCTCTGTTGGTAGAGAAAGTTGCGTGTAGAAGTAATCTGTTGACACAGGTTCTGTCCAGATTTCCCTGTCGACCATAACTTCTGTTGACAGATGCTTCCAGTGTAGAGCCCTGTTGTCTACAGAGTAGATCAAAATATTTATTTTTTTTGGGGGGGAAGATGCAATCTGTCGACAGATGTTTTGTTACAACATCTCTTCCAACAGTAACTTCTGTATACGGATGCTTCTAGTGTAGACATAGGCAATTTGTTTTGTGGACAGTAACTGTTGACAAAAAACACTGTGTAGATGCTCTGGGGGCTCTTTTGTTGACAGAGCAGATCAGGAGATCAATCCACTTTTGTGTGTAGACATGATCTGTTGACAGAAGTATTTTAGGAAAATGTCTTTTGACAGTAACCTCTACATGGATGGTTCTAGTGTAAACATAACCCATTTGTCCCAATTTTTCCCTTATTTCCATTTTATTTTTCTTCTGTATGTCCATTGTTTTTTTTTCTCTTTAATTACTATGTCCTTTTCCTTTGTGTTTCTCCTCATTGTCTCCTTCATATCATTGCCTTCCAACAAATGTTGTCCAAATAGCTGCAAATTATTTCTGTACTTCTGGACTCATAACTGTCTCCACACATTTCTGTTCTGATCTACCTATAAAATTTGTTTCTGTCCTCTGACTCTCCCTACCTCTTTCCTCGGCCCTCCCTTCTTCTCCAAGATCCCTGTGTATGCATGTGATTTTGTTGTTACTTTCTTCTGCTACCTTACAGCCAGAATATGGTGGAATATGCCTGGTTTGCTTGCTCACTTCTCTAGCTATATGCTCCTCAGGATGTGTGCAAAGAACAGTGGTAGAGGGGAGGGCAATGATTCCAGAAATGCTAACATCTCTGGGGTTTTTTTTTTGTTTTGTTTTGTTTCCAGAACAAGGCAGTTTGCAAGGCTCAGTGGAAAAGAAGATTTAGTACACTTTTAATTATCTTCTCTATTCAGGTGGGGTAAGGAAACTGCAGAAGAGATGGAGGAAGAGGAACTCTTGGCAGAGCAACAGAGGTCTCATGGGGGTTGTTCTACTGGAACAGGGTTTTTGTAAGGAGGTTCAGTGAACTGTGATGCAGGTAAGTCCATATAAGCTAAGGGTTTTCTAAGGACTCTTCAAGTCCTTCAAAACAGTCCTTCCAATTATTAATTGCAGTGGATTTATCATTCTCAGTGAAATAATGAATATGTGGACTTCATGCAAAGAGATGTCCATGTAAAGAGTCCCACTCTCTTTCTTCTATGTGACTTCCACAAGGTAAGTCAATGAACATGTTTATGATTAATGATGCAAGAGAGGAAGATGATTTCTTTTTCTATGAATTTTGCCATGGAACTTGTTCAAAAATTTATATCCATCTCTTATTCAAGATCATTTATTTACAAGTAATACCCGTGTCCTTTTGTGTTGTAATTAGAGCTATGCCGTTCCCAAGAAAATCCTGCATACATCATGTTTCAATGATAAATTCAATAAACCGGGTGTTTGTACAATGTAGCTCAACTAAACCAGTTACCCACAGCTTGAATGCTGATAAACAAGTCCTAGCAGGCTCATATAAAACATGTAGACACATTGTTCAGTTCATTTTTCATAATAATTAAGTACATCTTGATGCATAGCATTCTATTTAAACTATAGTCTGTCACTTACTCACAATATTGCAGCCTATGAGAACACAAGCACTGCGTACTACAGAACCAGCCTGTCCCCCTCACTTCACTAAATCATCATTTTTGTAAAAGAAGCAGCTGACATGTTAAGATTTAGCACTGCCACAACCACTCCCATGTTCTGTTTTAATATTATTTTAATCTAAACAAGAGCCATTTAGCTATTGTGATCAAACTGGGATCTAGAATCATCATTTTTAATTGCCACAAAACTGAAATTCACTCAACACGATTTGCCAAGTTTTTCTTTCTTTCTTTCTTTCTTTCTTTCTTTTATTTTTTAATTATTACTATTAGCTATGGAAGGAAAAAAGGAAAGGTCATTAGAGATTATGTGGGAGGAAAATGTATAGTAAGTATTCTCATGCCGTTTTACAATAGGACTTTTTCCTCCTACACCACCATTTCTCTTTGGCCATGTCTACACATGCCCCTCCCTTTCAGAACTTTAGAACAGGTTAATGAGGTGCCGACGTGCATATTCAGTACCTCATTAGCATAATGTTGGCCAGTCACACTTCAAACCACAGACTGGCTGAATAGATGTGGGTGCTTCGAAATAAACCCCACACTTTGAAATTCTCTTATTCCCAATTGCTCTTTTGAAAGAGAACATCTACACAGCCCCCACTTTTTCAAAAGAACGGGCCAGGGATGAAAAACTCAAGAGCCATGAGGCCTGCTCTTTTGAAAGAAGAGCACTGCAGAGCATCTACACTTTTTCTTTTCAAAAAAGGTGCTCTTCCGGAATGGGAGTGGACGAGCACTTTCAAAAGGAATGCAGTATTCTTTCAATTTACTTTTGAAAGAACACTTTTTGTGTGTAGATTCTCCATGGGATCTTTCGAAAGAGCCCCCTTCTTTTGAAAAATGTTTCGAAAGAACTTTCTAGTGTAGATGAAGCCTAAAAGTTCTAAAATATTTGTCTGTCGTGACAACTGTTGCTCGTGTACAGACTTGAAGTTTTGTCCAGCATAAAATGTACTATGTAACTGCCATCCACTACAGAGATGAAATAAAAACATATACAAACATTATGAGGGATCTTCCTCCTGCTCCTCTACGCATACCAGAGGAATTCATTTCTACTGAGCTGCAAAAGAAGTTCAGAATAAAACACTGGCATTCCAGCTACAGCCTTGGATCATTTTCTGTGGCTATCTATAATATGCTATATACTGTATTGTTAAAAATCTGGTACAAAGAGACTACGATTCTTAAAACAGTGCAACTCCCATTTTAGTCATCTCAGTAAAACTGTTATATTTTCAAAATTGTAGCATGCCCAGCAGCTCCCATTGCGTTGGGAGCACCTCTGCAACTCTGACCAGTAACAGCTAAGCCCCAGTCCAGAAAACTCCTCTGTATTTTCAAAGCTGCTTGCAGTATTGCTCTTTTATTCTATATTTCATAGATGGGGGTCTAGTTATGGGATGTAGCAGGTTGGACTCACTGCCACAGCACCCTCTGCTGGTCATCTGAGAATTAGCTCTTTCCAGCACTGGAGTATCCTGCTGTGGCAGTATCTCACTTCTCTTACCTACCCCCTCTATCTTCACCACACCAGGACTCACTTTTCTATGGATATGTCTGGATGGTGCACTGCTGCCAGCAGGGTGATGCAAATGAAGACACTGGACAATGCAAATAGCTGTTCATTTGCATAGTGAAGTGACATCGCTGTCCCAGCAGAGGCTTCTGTCATCACAGAACAAGCCATGTAGATGGGGTTCTGTCAGCGCAACCCCCCTTTGTTGACAGATCCTTATCCTTGAAACAATGAGGGATAAGGGGCTGTCAACAAGGGGGGGTCTGAGGTGACAGAGCCACATCTGCATGGCTTATTTGTGATGACAGAAGCCTCTGCTGGGAATGCGATGCAGAGTGACTATGTAAATGAGACATGCAACTATGCAAATGAGTGGCTGTTTGCATTGTCAAGTGCCCTCATTTGCATCACCCTGTTGGCAGCTGCATGGAGTGTGAACATAGCGTACCAGACTGTGGCACTCCTCTCCCTGGATACTACCTGCTGGCAGTGCCCATTCTTTGGGTTCTTCCCATTCAGAAGAGCAATTTGGCCTAACCCCAGTACTGCTCTGTCCATGATACTAGTCCAGATAGTGACAGCACATCCTTCTCCCTCCAGACCTGAAGACACTGATCTCCTTTTGCCCTGCAGACCATTTTATGTAGGTCCACTGGGCCCAGATTGGCTGTCTTAAACCTATGTTAGAGTGAAAGATAGCCGTGAATACACAGCATCCAACTGACATAATACATAACTACAATAAGTGGGGAATCTCAGTGCTGGTACCATTAGCATAACATCTGGCATAACATTCAGTGGTATGGACTATGGTTACCTAAGCATTGCTGGGAGGAATGCATTTGTCAGCCCTTGAGACTCCAGAGTCCATGAAAATTACATTTAACTGTGGGATCCTGTAAGACAGAGAACACAAATATGACAACATTTTTGAAGATGAGGGCTTGTGAATTTTTGCCTGTCTTACTTGGGTTTCTGGGTGTTCTAGAGTGTGAAAGCCTTATAGCAATCCAAGACATGGATGTTTTATTTGCTGATACCAAAGTCTCCAACACCTGGAAAACAGACTACAGACTTCTGTATTATCAGCTACTGAGAGGAACAGCTGGGCAGCAGCAAGCTGTAGAGCCCACAGACCACTTTTCTTGCCATTTCTCAAACTCTAAGAGTCCAGATAATGCATGACATACCAAGGTCACATCACAAAGACTGAAAAAAATCACCTCTGAGAGAAGATTGGAAGGGGATCTGGCTTGCTACTGTACAGAAAATGTTGAAAACTATCATTTAAATTTTTGTAACATCAACTGACTCTTATGTACAATGTCTAACACTGCAGTGCTTTCTGAAAAGACTGAATTCTAACCTGTGCTTTTGCTAAAAGTTAAGCTGATGTGCAGGAAGCAGGAGAGGGTAGTATAGAATATAGCATGAGCATTCACGGTTCCCCTTTCCAATCGTGTACACAGCCATCCATAGAGGAAAGGGGTCTTACTAGAAAGAAAACTATTACTATGGTAGATTCAAGGGATGGGATTTTTACTGCAGCTAAGTTAAATACATGCACAGTTTCTAAGTCCTGAGGATGGAGAAGGGGAGTCTATAAATCAGATACAAAGATTGTCACACCACTCAAGCCTCCTCTTGTGTGTTACCAAGCTACCATAAAAATATAAGTATGGCTTTATTAGGTAAAACCAGTGATCTATCTAATCTAGTATGCTTTCTTCTGACAGTGGCCAGTGCCAAGCAATTAAAAGGGTATGAACAGAACAAGAAAAATATCACGTGAAGCAGCTTTTGTTGTCCAGTCCTAGGGAGCCTTAGCAACACCCAGACTATGGAGTTACATGCCTCTCCATTTTGGCCAATAGCTAATGATGAAACTATCTCAATGATATTTATCTAATTCTGTGGCGAGCTATTCCTTCAGGACAGGCAGTTATGGCAGATCCCCACACTCCTCACCAGCTATTTTTGGCTATGCTATGCCCAGTTTTGCAGTAAAGAGCTTTTCCTGACCTATTTGAGTCAAATTCAAAGGGTGTTGTATATTATTGTTTTCTATACCAACATTGCTGATCTCTCATTTGTCAGCCTTACACACCTTTCTATGCAGTGCCAGATCTTATTGCTGCCTATTCCGCTCCCCAACACAGTACAGTGGTTTGGTTCTCTTTTAACTCCTGCCCCTAATGTGTCTATCCATCCTCTATGGAGTCCAATAGCCTTAATGGAGCTGCTGATCTGCTTCTCTCATGCCAGTCATGGCTGCCTGGCTCATGTTCCTGGTATTCTGAACAGCTTCTATTAGTGAGGACTTCTTGTCTTCAGCTATGGTTTAGTGGACAGCTACTGATCCATTGGCTGGGATCCAGAATTTGTTTCAGGACAGAACTTTTCAAAGATATCCTATGACTCAAGACTCGTTGCCCAAGTGATCATTGCTAGTGAATGGTGATCAGAAGAAAACTGATTCATTAAGCAATTTTATTTATGCACATCCTCCTTTCTCTGTTGATTTCTAATTATACTGATGCAGACATGATACATTTTTGACCTGTTAATGGGACTTGTTCAGATACATTATTATTTGTTTTGGCATGCCACAGGTCGCAATTTTTTTAGGATTATATCATGAAGCCCAGTTTCTTTTTCATTGCTTCAGTCACAAAATAATACCAGGCCTCTAATTTCTATGTGCCTTGCTGTCTTCTCAAAATAAGTACAATTTTAAAATAGTTACTCACCTCCATTGTCATAGCTTCCAGTCTAGAACATGGATGTCTTACAACTAGAAGTGCAGCTGTACACACACATTTAGTAAAATTGTGTGATGATGTTTGATACCATAGTAAGACAATACCTATTTTCTCATTAAAAGATGATTGATCTCATTTAACAGTTTTCATACCACTTTTCAAAGTTGTACACATTGTTCAGATGAGCCATTAGAAGTTGGATAGTAAAGGGCACATAAAACATGTTACATACCATAAACTTTCAAAAATTACAGTTTTGAGATCTAACGCAAGGTATTGATACTGTGCACACACTGTAGACAGTGCTTTTCATCTCCATAGAGATTAAAAGAATTTCCTAAATGCTCAGACATTGAATATCACAATATCTGTCTGAGGTGGTTAAGTGTGATGAGTTGTGTGTTACAGATCAGGAAACTTAAGGCTGTGACTTTGGATAAGTGATTTAGCTAGAGGCCTACAGAAAATCCATGCAGTAAAAACACAGATTTAGTGATTAGAAGACAGTTCTACTTATATTTTTTTCATTGCTTTGTACAACAGTTGTCTATGTTAGGGGCCAAATCTTGCAAGCCTAACTCATGTGGCTAACTCTATTAACTTCAGTGGATTTACTACAGTTGTGGAGCTAAGATCATTGTATCATTAAAGTGGCCATTAGGTGGATGGAAATGTTTCTCTGTTCAAATAACTTTCCTGGACAGCACAGAACATACATTAAGTTTCTAAGTTTCTAAGATACATGTTAATGATATGGATAGAAGGGGCTATATAATGTAGAATGTAAACTCAAGAAGTCCTAGATCTACATTCGCAAAGGTATGTAGAGATGGTCGAGCTTTACCAGGAGGAATACATGCTCAATTTATTTAGACCAGGCACTGGTTTTCAGTATTTGGCAAAGACCATCTGAGGAAGCAGGCCTTCGCCCATGAAAGCTTATGCTCCAAAATATCTGTTAGTCTATAAGCTGCCACAGGACTTCTTGTTATTATTTTTTTGACAACCTTGGTGTGATTTTTTTGATCCCCATGTGCATTGGGGTACACAAATCGCTGTGGGGACTTATGGAGGACAGCCAAGGTCCACAGAGGACTCGTGGCACAGGGACCCAGGCAGGAGTAGAGGGGGCCAGGGCAGAGGCCAAAATCTCCAAAATCTTTATCATCATCATCATCATCATCATCCTGAATCATCATCTCCCTTTGTATTTGAAAAAAAACGTGCATGAGAGTCCCTGAAGTTGCTGTAACGGTGTATGCAATGACTTGAAGCAATTGAGAATCCATGATTATGCTAGCACCGTGATGGTGAAAATGTCGTGCTCTCCCATTCATTTTCACACACTTAGTGGGTGCTCTTAATTCTGGGTCATTGCTTTGCATTCTGGGATAGTGACATCAAACATCCATAAACAGCCGTGGCATTTTTTTTTTTTTACATACGACTTTTTGGTACAAAACCCCCAGAATACAACAGGACTAAGGCACTGTGGGATAGGTACCCACAATGCACTGCTCACACATTCGAATTTGGATAAGGCAATTTGGACATGGTAATTCAACATGGAGGAACAGGGAGACAAATTTCCAGAAGGTCTGAGGATACTTAAATTTCAATTAATAAGAACGAGGTAAAAAATCAAATTTATTAAACGTTGAATTTATCTCATAGTATAGACACTGCCTGACACTTGACTATTTTAAATAGCATCATGCTTTTAATTCATCTTCAATTTATAATCCACTATAATACCCAGATCCTTCTCTGGAGTATCAGTGCCTCACCAGTTATTCCACATTTTGCAGGTTATTTTCTTCTGAATTGTTATACATTGCACTTGTCTTTATTAAATTTCTGTTTGATTATATCTGTCCAATTCATCAATTGACTGAGATCATTTTAATTTGAATTGTGTTCTCCAAAGATTTTGCAACACACCCCCAACCTAATGTCATCTGCATTATACAAATTATTAATAAAAGCTGAATAGTACCAGACTCAATACATACTCCTGTGAGATCCTATTTTGAGCGTCCTCTGAGTTTGACAGTGAACCATTAATATATATTGTTTGAGTACATTTTCCCAAACTGTTATGCATTCATCTCATAAAAATTTCATACAGACAACATTTCCCAAGTTTGCTTATAAAGCTGTCATGTGGAAAAGTGTCAAAAGATTTACTAGAATCAAGATACGTCACAAATATTGATCCCACTTGTCTACAGGTTAAACCTCCCTAGTCTGGCACCCTGGGACCTGACCAGTGCCAAATGAGAGAATTTCCCAGATCATGGGAAGTCAGTATTGTCTAGTATGATGACCAACACTTCCACTATTTACAGGGCTCTTGGAAGACATTTCAGGATAAATTACAGGTAAATAACAGCACAGAACACTGAGGCTGGGTCTACACTTGCCCCCAGCTTTGAAGAGGGCATGGTAATCAGGGTGATGGGAGATTGCTAATGAAGTGCTAATGATTGCAAATGAAGTGTTGCTTCCCCGCAGCAACTTCCAAGTGTCAAACTTCAAAGTGTCAGCATGCGTGTAACCATGGGCACTTTGAAGTGCCCACACTACTTCCAAGTGCCTTTACTCCCCAAAATTTTGAAGAGTAAAGGCACTTCGAAGTAGCATGGACACTTCAAAGTGCCTGTGGCTACACGCATGCCAGCACTTCAAAGTTTCCCACAGGGGAGAATTAGCCTAATGAAGTGCTGCATATTTGCCTCAGCACTTTATTAGTAATCTTCTATCACCCTGCTTACCATGCCCCCTTCAAAGTTGGGGTCAAGTGTAGACAAGTCCTGAGAGCCAGGTGCTGACTGTAAACAAACTTTATGGGATCGCAAGAAACATGACCAAACCCACTATAAGTGGTCATCTGGCAAACTAAAATTATGCTGGATTATGAGTGTTTCTGGAAGAGAGGGTGTCAGACTAGAGAGGTTCAACCTGTGCTAGACCAGTGACTCTCTCAAGAAAGAAAATTACTTCTCAGACTTAGCTCAAACTTGTAAATACAAAGGCATCAGTCCTGCAATCAGTAACATCAGGGCTGATTGCTGTGCTTATTGCAGAGCAGGATATTTGCAAGTGCAGCTGTCTGTAGATGTACATTTGATTGCAGGATTTGGACCTTCCTTTCCTTCCACAGAGATGAATGTGTCCGTATCCTAATTTAGTATGGAGTGGTATCTGTACTGTACAAAAGAAGAGGGTAGCTATGTATTTGCTGCCAAACTCCTTCATTTGGCTGGTTGGCTGCCCTTTGTACATCTTCAGCTTACTCCATTGTATTGAATTTAAATCTCCCAAAGTTCTGATGAAAGCAACTCAGAAATGGCTTTATTCTTAACTGAAGAAAGTAAACATTAGATGGAGACAGGATAGAAGAGTGACCCCCCTCCCAAAAAAAACCAAAACGAAACAGATTATATCATCAATATAGCCAGACAGAATCCCCCTGCTTTGCTCCATCTTGCCCCTCTTAGGTGCTTCAGAGCACAAAGGACCAAAGGAAACAGCCCAGTCTTGGAATAGCTGAGAGCACAGATGAGATAATCTCAAACACAGTTTTTGATGCCTCAGAGAACAGATGGACTGCCTCATCATGACCCTGAATGGGCCAAAACCAGACAACAAAAGACAAACGGGCTAGCAGACAACCAGGGCCTCAGGCTGCCCTTGGCTAGTACCGGTGATTGATACACCTACAAATCGTCCCAGGAGAGGAATCTCACACCCCTAAGAAAAGAATGTCTAAATTATCTCCACCTCGGAGGTGTGAATTAAGTCCTTGAAACTCCCTGTGAGAACTAGCGTCACGAGACGATCTAACACAATTAGCATCTTTAAGATAAGGAAGAGTGTACGTGACCCAAGGGGTATAAAGAAGGGTCCGGTAGCCCTCTCTAATTGAGCTCCAATTACCTATACTTGCCGGTCAGGAAGGTCTTTGCCTCCCAAGGTCCCAGGGGACGCCCTCCTCGTACTCTTCTTGCCAAGGGATTGAGTGACAGACTCTGGCCACGCCAAGTCGGGTAACGCAGGGGTGAGAATAAGACCTGCTATGTGTTTTGCTTTTGCGCACATTTAATAATAGATCTATGAATTAAAGTACTTTTGTTATATGCTAGCTACTTGTAACTAAGAAGTGAAATATAAGGCTTGTAACCATAAGAGTTAAGCTTTCTTATCAAATAAATTGTAACTGTTTAACTTTTAGTCTGACTCCTCCTGTTACTGTGCAAACCGAACACAAATAAAGAACCCCAGGTGGTTTTCGGCTGTATTAGTGTGTTCACTGGTGAGGCATACTGACAGCTGAGCACTGAGTCATGCCGCCTCCATGGGGCAGACTCTTGGGGCACCCGTCAGCCTCCCTGGCTGCCCGCTGCGAAGGGACTGTCTGTCCTAGCAGTCAAAGACTCAGGTGAAGGAGGCTCTCAGTACAACCTTTGGGGCACCCGTCAGCCTCCCTGGCTGCCCACTGCAAAGGGACTTTCTGTCCTAGCAGTTAAAGGCTCGGGTGATAGATCCTTGGGGCATCCGTCAGCCACCCCGGCTGCCTGCTCCGAAGGGATTGTCTGTCCTAGCAGTTAAAGACTCGGATGAAGTAAGGGCACACGTGGTATCTCACCAGATCATCAGCTAACACCCCCCCAAAAAAAACAGATTATATCATTTCCTGACAAGCTGAAATGCTGAGACTTCCAGCATTAAACTGGATTTATAACAATTATGTATTTTCTTCTTTGTACTTTCACTTCCCACGTTGTTCAACTGAAGCTACTTAGCCACATTATCCTGTACTAGGAAATGTTTCACATATTGCCTTTTTGGGTTTAGGTACTCTTTCTAAAATATTCACTGCAATATAGCCTCTCATTTATTTTAATTGACTGGGTGCTGGGTTGTGTTTTTTAACATGAATAATATACAGATGAAACAAAGGTTTAAAGAGGTGGCATTTAAGTGTTTTTCTATATTTTCTGATTGAATAAATAATGCATGTTGACTATAACAACTTTGTGTGTGTGTTTGTGTGTGTGTGTGTGTGTGAATACCTTGGTACAACAAAAATATTTTTCCAGTCATTGAATGGGCATGTGTTTATAAAATAAAAGTACTAAAACACTTCACTTACATGTCTGCAAATTCTTACCTGGTTTAATATTTCTGTATGACAGTTGCATGCCATTTCATATATAACTGCTTGAGAATGACCTCATTTATTATTCTTTGTGAAAATTAAAGGAGAAAGAAGCCTTCTACTGAAGACTCTGAAATTAAGATTTCAATATTTAAACCAAGGAAACCATAGTAGCACAGAAAAGGGAGTCATTAATCATACTATAATTTGGCAAACAACTGACATTTAAGTCGAGTAACCTGGATAGAAGGAGATTTTTAAAGCTTTTATTTTTGAGTATTGTGTCAGTTGGAAGTGGAAGTGAGAAGAAATTAAAAAAAAAGAAATTTATGAAAAAGAATGATACATATTTGGTAAAGGTATTTAAGATAGATAAGAGATAATTTTAGAAAGGACTGTCAGGGTATGCAATAAATAACTGCACGGATAACAATTTTACCAGTACTTGTTTAATTTTTAATTCATTTCAGTGTGCACTGCAAAAAAACAGATTGTGTCAGTTTTAAAGTACTTGAAAGACACAGAAAAGAGGAATAAAGAATGCTAAAATGATTGAATACCAAAGTGACTTAAAGATCTAAGTTTTAAAGGGGAAACAAAAAGCATAAGATTCTTCACTTAAAAAAATAACTGTTTATTGTTACAAGAGTTTAATCTGTAATCCAGTTTTTGCTACCAAATTATATACATTCTATTTACATTCAGAGGAGACTAGTTAAGTATATAAATTTATGCAGTCATAACCCTCTGCTGAAGCTTGGAGAGAGAGTATGCATAATGCTTATACATTAATGTGATTTTGACAGATTAATTGTCACGATTTCATGGCATTTAGCTTTCTTGTGAAATTTTAGGAGCCAGTTTTGTTTTCCCATGTTAGCACATGAAAAATTTAAAAGGTGATGTTTATTTATTTATTTTAATAAAATGTTACACTTAAAAAGTTTTGGGAATATTAAAAAAGAACAAAACTTCCTAGAACAGAATCATATTTGTTATTCTGATTATGAGCTCTTAAACTCAGCTAATTGGAAATGAATCTTTTTTTTATCTTAACTGAAGATTTGTTCAGTCAGAATAGATTAACTGGGTAAGAATTAAGTAGCTAGGTTGGATAAAATTTGTGTGCCAGCATAGCTGTGTGGGGGTAAATCTAAGTGAAAGTGATCCTTGGATTTTGAAAATTCTTATTGCCTCTGTCTGCTATGAAAGCACTATGAAATTCGGTCTAGAATCCAAGGGCCTGATTCTGTTTTTCACTATTCTGCTGATGAAGACATCTACAAAGGCTGTCAGTCCAGGACTGTGTTTCATTGACCACCAGCGGTGTGTTGAGCACTTGCTGGACATTTGCAGAGAAATAATTAATCATCTACACTGGCACTTCTCCTTGGTTTCCAGCTGCTAAATTGCATCAGTTGGAGAAGCAATGCTTTCTAATTTACTTTGATGATATCTCCTCACTTTTTGAACTGATTACCGGGAACTTGTTCAATTTCTATTTATCATATCAATCTCCAATAGGTCTGTTCTCTGAAAATGTATACTGTGCCTTGCACCAAAAGTTTGTAATGCTGAAGCAAGCTCTTTGAAGCATTCAGAGCAGAATGGGAAATCCCATCGAGATGAGCAATGATTACAATGATCTTCGTGAAATGTATGTGGAAACCTAATGAAGGTGAATTACTCAGACCCCCTTCTTCAACCCTGTTGCTTTGTTGCAACATTACATTAGACTAAAGAAATAAGAGGAAGCCAGTGAATGACTTGTGATACCAAAATTCTCTTACAAAGAAAGAGGCAAGCAAGATAAAAATGGTGTCTTAGCAGAAAACAATGGTGTCTGGAATATTGAAACTTACATTGTGCCACAGTGTGCTGCTAAGTGGATTTTGCCTGTAGATATCTAAAGCTTCAAAAGTCATGAGAAAAATAGCATACATAAAAAAAAGAAAAAGGAACAAACAAATCTTAGCATTTATGAATCTTCATTTCCATATGAGAGGCCACATTCCAAAGCCCTTTCACAATACAGATCTCTGTTTCTATCTGGCCTTGCCACCACAAGAACAATCAAAAATGAATAGTAACAGAGAGTAAGCCGTGCTAGTCTATACACTCATCAAAACAAAAAGCAGTCAAGTAGCACTTTAAAGACTAGCAAAATAGTTTATTAGGTGAGCTTTCGTGGGACAGACCCACTTCTTCAGACTGTAGCCAGACCAGAACAGACTCAATATTTAAGACACAGAGAACCAAAAACAGTAAGCAAGGAGGACAAATCAGAAAAAGATAATCAAGGTGAGCAAATCAGAGAGTGGAGGGGTGGGGGGGGGATCAAGAATTAGATTGAGTTAACTCAATTAATTAATTAATTAACAATTAATTAACAATATCTTCAGAATTACAAAATAGAACTTTTGTGTTTCTATGTCCTTTCGAGTTTGCTTGCTTTAATTTTGAATCATGCAAATGAGACCATGATTTCTAAAAAATGCTTAGCTCACATATATTTAATGCTGCTATTGAATTGGATCACTTGACATCAGGAAAAACTCCACCTGAGAACCTCCCTGGACAGCACTACACAAGTGAATGCAAGTAATATGAAAATGGGGACCTTCTCTGACAGGGTACATAATGACAAAAGCACTCTATGGATGCCTTATCTTTTGGGAGTTGCACACCATACTTCGCTGTAGTATTCTCATGTTCAGGTATATAAAATGATTTCTCATGAAGCAGCATGACAAAATGAATTTGTTGATTAGCCATACTTTTACATTGATTTCTTTGTCAAGGGAGCCATCATTGGCTATCACACCGCCAAGGTACTTGAACTCCTCTACGGTTTTTTACTCTGTTCCTTCAATAAAGATTGAAGTGCGGAGAGCAGCAGATCCAGGAGCAGGTTGAAACAATACCTCGGTCCTTCCTAGGCTGATCAAACCACATGCACTTTTGTACACTTTTCGTAGGTCTGAATAAAATAATTCCTGCGACAGTGTGACCCTTACTGACAATTTCATAGCTAAAAATGATAACAAATTAACATTTGGTATTGTTCTATTATATGTAATTTAATTTCGAGAAGGATTATTGACCAACGTGATAATGATGTACACACTATAAAATCTTATAATCAGTAAGACTGTAAGATGACAGATTCAATGCTTATATGTAATGTGATATTTTTATTAAACACCAACTTATCTCAATAACTTATCTTGATAAAAGTTTAATACACAACTGCAGCCTTATTTTTGCTAGTTACAGTACACTCCACAAAAGAAAATTTGTTTAGAATTGTAAATACTGTACAAATCTGCAAGTATCAGAGAGGTAGCTGTGGTTGTCTGTATCTTCAAAAACAACAAGAAATCCTGTGGCATGATGCGTCTGACGAAGTGGGTCTTTGCCCACCAGACATTATGCTCCAAAATATCTGTTAGTTTATAAGGTGCCACAGGACTTCTTGTTGTTTTACATATCTGCAGTAATTTAAAGGGCTGGGCTATCAACCATTTTCGCAATTGATTGTAGATCTAGTATTAAAGTTAATCTACTCATTTAATCAGTTGGCTGCAGAAAAATGCATAAATCTTATATATGGTGTGTGCAGACTGTAGTTGCTCGTGTGTGTTGTGGGTACAAGCAGTGCGTGCGTGTGCATGTGGTGAGTAGCATCAGCAAACTTGTTGACGATGAGCTGGAGATCAGATTCCTTGTGTGCCATAAGTGCACAGTCATCAGCAAAAAGGGCTTCAAGGATGAGCCTCTCAAGTGTCTTGGTTTTAGCATTCAGATGATGAAGGTCGAAAAGTGACCCATCAAGTCTGTATTTTAAGTAGACTCCTGGTCCCTAACTGTGTGGTTGAAGATGCACGTGAAAAAGAGGTTGAATAACACTAGGGCCAGCATGCACCCTTGCTTCACACCATTGGATATCTCATATGGATCTGAGGACTCGCCATTTCAAAGAACAAAGCCAGTCATGTCATCGTGGAACAGGTGTATAAGGTTAACAAATCTCGGGCAGCCAAGTTTTGACCAGATAATCCACAGGGCTTCTCTGTTAACAGTGTCAAATGCCTTGGTCAGGTCTATAAAGACAGCATGCAGATCCAAGTTCTGCTCTATGCGCTTTTCCTGGACCTGACAAACAGCAAAGATCATGTCAATGGTGCTGTGGCCTGGGCGAAAACCACACTGTGCCTCTGATATGTTCTCCTCTGAGATGCTGGTGATCAGACAGTTGAGTATGACTCGAGCCAAGATCTTCCCAGCAGTACAGAGAAGGGAGATGCGCCGGTAATTTCCACAGTCAGCTTTGCTGTCCTTCTTCTTGAAGAGCAAGATGAGTGTGACATGCTTGAAGTCTTTGGGCATGTCTTCTTCTTCCCAGATACTGATCAGGATGTTCTGAAAGGCTTCAAGTGACACTGGTCCTGCTGCTTTGAACATTTCAGCAGGGATACCGTCTACCCCAGGGGCTTTGCCAGAGCTGGTCTCGCTGATAGCCTTTTTGACCTCATCCATTTCAGGGGCAGGTCAAGACTGTCTATTGTGGGTTTCTGAGGGATCTGGTCTAGGGCCACAGGGTCAACAATGGGGGGTCTGTTGAGAAAGTTGCTGAAGTGCTCTCTCTACCTATTGTTGATGCTGTTCTTCTCCCTCAGAGGGGTCATACCATCTGCAGACAGGAGAGGTGTAGTACTTGGCTTTGAAGGTCCATATATAGCTGTGATAGCACTGAAGAACATCTTGGAGTTCTTGGTGTCAGCGTAGTATTGGACTCCATCAGCTTTACTCTCCAACCACTCATCTTGCATTTTGCGAAGTGCTGTTTGCACCTGGCTCTGATGGTGTTTGAAACAATCATGTTTGGAGATGGACTGATCATTTCGCCATAGCAGAAATGCATTCTGTTTTTTCTCTAAGATCTTCATGATGGCTTCAAACCAGTCTTGATGTACTCTCTTTTTCAGTCCTAGCGTTGACTTGGCTGACTCCGTCATCAGGGTTTTGAACTGGCCCTACTTTTGTGTTGGGTCTTCAGTCAGAGGTCCATGGGACATCAGCACTTCATCAAGGCAGGCTGTGAATTTCTCACAATGACCAGTATGTTGCAGCTTCCCAATGTTGAAGGAGGGTCTGACAACCTTGAGCTTCTTGAGGTGCAGTTGTGTGATGTGCAGCATAAGGACTGATCTGATGAGTCTATGATCAGTTCAGCACTCAGGTCCCCTCATGGCTCTGGTGATCTTAACATCTCGAATGTCCCACCTGCGACTGATGACATAGTCAATCAGGTGCCACTGTTTTGAACTCAGGTACATCCATGTGGTCTTGTATTTATTGGCTTGCCTGAAGAGAGTGTTGGTAATCGTCAGGTCATTTTCAGCACACAAGCTCAGCAGAAGGCGGCCATTGGCATTCAGTAACAGTAGAAACAGTAAAAAACAGTAGAGGAGTTCAAGTACCTTGGCAGTGTGGTAGCCAATGATAGCTCCCTTGACAAAAACATTAATGCCAGAATCTGCCAGGCCAACCGGGCACTAGGACATCTGAAAGTGCGAGTGTTGAATCAGCACAATGTCCTACAGTCCACTAAACTGAAAGTGTACAAGGCTGTAGTCCTGACCAGTCTCCTGTATGGCTGTGGAATCTGGACCTTTACAGAAAACATATAAAACTGCTGGAGCGCTTCCACACACACAGCCTGAGGTCAATACTGCACATTCAATGGCAAGACATAGTTATGAACCTGGAAATCCTAGACAGAGCAGGAACCACGAGCATTGAAGCCATGATTCTGAAAGCCCAGCTTCACTGGACAGGGCACATCATATGAATAGAGGAGTCAAGAATCCCTAAGCAACTCCTCTACGGTGAACTCTCCCAGGGCAAAAGGAATCAAGATAGGCCTCACAAGAGGTATAAAGACTGAACGAAGGCCAACATTGGTCATTCTGATTTAAAACCAGATCAGCTAGAGCAGCATGCAAAAGAGCAAACAGGCTTGTGTGCTCTCATACGACACATGTATGACAATTTTGAAGAGCAGCGATGCGTACGCCTCATTGATGCTCGTGAGAGGAAGAAAGCAACAGCCACACCAACAGAGACACAACAATTCCCTTGCCTCCACTGTGAACGCCCATGACGTTCAAAGCTTGTGCTCCTCAGCCACGTGCAAGTCCACAGCCAATGAGCCTGTGCAAGCTCCAGACGTCATCGATGGACACGATGGATTACCTCCGCAAATACACATACTTTTACAACAAAATCCCAGTGTAACTACCTTGCATGATATGACAATGATGCAAATCATTGTTCATAATTTAAACAGGCCCCTTGCGTTCTCTTTAAATATTCATTACATGCAGGGAAGGAGGGAAATGGAACACTTACAAGATGCTGTAAGGGCCAACTATAATCTCATTAGGGACACTTCAGCAACCTTAGCTCCTCATACAAAGAAAAATAAGGTTACATCGTTACCAGTTGTGATGTTAAATTATGCATGATTGCTGACAGCTCATAGTGCAAACAGCTGGTATTATGTTCCACAATTGATTTTCATTCTTTTCCTGAACCTTTTGTTTATCGACGATATTAGGGTTATGGAGAAATACAGGCTATTTAATTCAAATGAATTTGTGTTTTTCTGCAGAATATGAGCATTCATTTTGCCAAAATTGAAGTTTGCATCCTTTCTAATTATGAAAGCCTTCATGCTGTAAATACATAAATGACCTGTTCTGTTTGCCCTGGTTTCTGGATACAATGTTACAATGTACCAGATACAATGCTATAGCACAGTACCAACAGCAATGCGGACCACAAGAGCCAAAGTACCTGATGAAAATAATACAATCAACAAATGTATCCTTTAAAAATATCTAAATTACCTACAAAAGGTGATTACAAATTTGTTCAATGTTCAAAATTATCTAAGGATTAGGACTAAATATATTTGAGCTATTTATTTTGCAAAAAGTATGTAGATGAAATATGGATATTACATTTCTGAAATGAATAGATTTTTGAACAGATAATTAATTTGTTTATTTGAACTTTTTTACTATTCAATTTCTAGTCAGCTGGTCATATACCTATTCTTTTCTTTTGTTTGGTGATTTAAACCTCATAAAATATTTCTGCTTCTACCCAAAATGACTTTTGCTTTATATGTATAATAAGATGGAGTTTCTGGTCATAGCTAGGGAATCAGTCCAGGGTATCTTTGCTTAAATCCAGGCCACGTTCAGCCCTGGCTGTTATTTCTTTTTCAGTAAGGCAAATCCAACCGTCACAAAAATAACCCTGCCAGGCCCACTGGCCAGCCAGAAGCCACAGAAGCAAACCCACAGGTTCTCCAGGTGCTACACAAGCCCAGACTAACATCCCCCTATTCTCAGGTGAGAGATTATTAAACCTATATCACCAGCTCCACACAGATTCTTCCAGGCCCAAAAGGTTACAACCACAGTCCCAGGTCAATGTATACTTGGATCGTACCAAAATAACCATGCCAATGCCAATCTTTCAGATCTAAAATCAAAGGATTTATTAACAAAGTATTAAAAAAAAGTAAGAGAGAAAAAATGTTGTTGATGCTTTACATACATCAATTACAGATATTGATGCAGGCCAGCAATGTTATATGCTGATTCTTGAAAGTCTCTGGAACTACACCCCGTGAAGGTTGCATAGTCTTAGTTACTGGAGTAGGGGTCCACTGGTGCCCTAGATCCTTGCATTCTGGAACTAGAACCAAATTGGAACTAAGACGGTTACTGCCAGGGCCATTTTATAGTTTTTACAGAGGAGGAAAAAAGTCTTTTCTTCTTCCATAGGTCTTGGCTTACTACCTACCTGGGACAGTTACTGTGGCATACTGCCATTTGTTGCACTCTAGAAGAAAAGTCCCTGAGATGTGTATTGGACATCTGGGAATCTGTTTGTTTCGCCCATCACCCAGGCTGGGGAGGAGATCTCACTTCTTATAGTGAAACTCATCACTAAAACAACAAGTCCGGTGGCACCTTACAGACTAACAGATATTTTGGAGCATAAAACTTATGCTCCAAAATATCTGATAGTCTATATGGTGCCACAGGACATCTTGTTGTTTTTGAAGGCACAGACTAACACGGCTACCTCTCTGATACTCATCACTAAAACATTTCTAATGGAGGTATAGGGCGAATACTGATACCATCACATATAGACATGGCACAGACATACAAATAACATAGAGAGATTCAGGACATCACCAGCTTTGAGTAGGCACCTCACTTGACGCCCCGCCCCCCAGCACAAGATTTGGTGCCAATAGATACAATGGTCACATATCCAATTTAAAAATCCCATAATATCACAACGTGTAAGGCCCAAAACCAGCAACTGCCATTTCATAGTGTCAGAAGTCTGCCAAAGCAGAGGCAGTTATGTGCTTGGGACCCAAATTAATATATTTCTCAATTATACACATCATGGCCAGTAGCCTGAAGTTCATTTTTTCCACAGACGTTTACACAAATGAAACTTGGGTATGCAACTGTCCTTATTGTAGAATTCTGCTGGTACAGTGTGTAAGCTTTTCAGGGCTGTTTTGTTGTTATACCTCACAATGGATATACATGAGTTCTGTGCTACCAAAAGATAATAAGAAGCAATATAGTATTTGCACGTTTGTGTCCCTAAAGATTGGTTATGTGACTAGTTAGCTGAATTAGGTTTTTTTTAATGAGCTTCCTTGAAGCAAAATATTCTTGCCTGTAATAGATTCTTGGAAAAGAATTTATGAGGATATTGTTTTACTTTTTAATATGTTTATAAGTATGAACTCTGTGATCTGATGTTAGACCCACATTTCAGGGGAGAGGTTGTGAAAAGATAGGGTGATGCTTCTGCTGCAGAATAGCCAAGTAATGTGATTTTTCTTCTTCATCTGGACAGCTTCTTGTTCTTATCTATTCTTAAGTTTAACATGAGCTCATTGTTTTCCAACTAGAAGAGGGAACTTGGATTTGAGACTGCATTCTAATTATTTTTGATACATTTCACACTCTGGAAAGTGTGCGTCCCTTCAAACAGCTAGGAATGTTTTCAGAATGCAGTTTCAATGAACCTAAGAAACTCTGTTCACATCATTTATATGACAGCCATATAATGTAGTTTTTTCACTTCAGTTATAAAATTGTATGTTAAGAAGGATCATGATTGTTCAAGTGTATCTGCCCCATTAATTTCTGCATTTCTTTCTGCTTCTTTTTCTTCATGTTAAGTAGGGACCCACTCATCAGGTAGTCAGTGCAAGCAGGAAGTCATACTACAACTTTTCAGACTCAGTTCATTACATACCAAACATACTTACCTCCCATTGTTTTCAGAGGATATTGTAGGTGCTCAGTGCTTTGCAGGAGCACTCAGCTCTTCATAAGAAAGTTAAGCACCTTTCAAGATCAAGTTCTGGACCAACCTAAGAAACCGCAGCCTTATGCTTAATAGGAATTGATTCCAATTTGTCTGTAGCATCTGCTTAAAGCTAAGCACATTCATAAGTGGTTTCCTGATTTGTGGTCTATACAAAGAATTAATACGAGTTGCAAGATTCTCTATGTATTATCGGGCAAAACCTCACAGCAATATATAATGTTAATATGTGCCATTAGCAAAGTGTTTTAGCACAACAATTTACCAGATATATTTTTCAATTCTCATTCTCTTGGCAATCACTTGATAAGGAGTAGGATGTCATCATGTTGCCCTCCTATTTGTGAGTCCGTTGATGGCTCATCAGCCTGTAGCCTTTAAAAACTAACAAAATGATTTATTTGGTGATACGCTTTCGTGGGACAGACAGATGAAATGGGTCTGTCCCACCAAAGCTCATCACCAAATAAATCATTTTGGCAGTTTTAAAGTACTACATTTCTGCTGTTTTGTTTTGTTGGAATACTCTCTGTTACTATTTAGCCTATAGGCTGTTAGCTTATAAAGAATATTCATTTGTTTAAAGCTTATGTTTTTATATAGCTATTAATCCTAGAAGCTTATGAATTAATTGTAGTCTAGTGAATTTAGGTCAAACTGAAGGCCTATTATTCTGTCTGTTTTATAAGTTATCACAAGAAATCTGCAGACGGAACCTGCAAGAAGGGGCTTTTGCAGAGAAATCTTAGAGCAAAGATTTTTTTTCCTGTTTCTCTGTTTATGGTAGATTAGTCTGCTTTGATGAATATTTATATATATTTGCATCAATTTTCTGCATTATTATGTGCTCAGAACCTCCACACACATGACTTTTGACAGGAAGATGTGATGCCAAGTACTGTCCATCACACTGTTGACTTGGAAAGTATGGTCAAAAGTCATATAATTAATGTCATCCTGTGGTACTTTCCTGACCTCCTCTTGGAATTTGCTCACAAGGACTGACATTTCACCTTGTGCATAGATATAAGGTCATAGGAAAAGACCCTAAACTAATTTCACCAATCAAATCTGGACACCCCAGAATTCTAAAGGGATGGATGACTAATTTGTCATTGGTATTTAAGCACAGTAAGAAAAATGGCTGATATAACACCTCCCTGTACATGGCGAAGGCACAAGTCTCATCCAAGGCAGAACTGACTCATGCTTGTCTGAGCATAATTCCTTTCTTCTCTATCTACCAAACTTTCTTTAAATTTTGAAAGTATCTTCTTTCTACTCATACTTACTGCTGTCATATCCCCTCACAAGCTGTAGAGTAGAGTGGTCTTGTCTCCAAGAGGTCTGAGGAGGCAGTGAGTATGGTATTTCCTCTGATACTAGAAGCACAAACCGGAAATGCAGTTATCTGAACAAGCTGTATTAGAATAGTCAATTGAGCCAATTTGGTTTGTAGCTAGATAGTCTGGAGCTCAACACCATTCAGTTTGTATTGGTCGTATCTCAGTGTTTGTTTGATACCATCATGTTGCTAAAAATAAACAAACTATAAATGCTGCTAATAGTGTTGCCTGTGTGATAGCTGGAGAGCTTGAAAACCACCTCAAGCCCAGGTCATGTCTCTCTGGGGACCAACGCTGACCAAGGGAAAGGTGTGAACCTTTAATCTTTAAATCAGATTGGAGAGCCCACCCAAACAAATATTCCCATCATCATTCTCTGTGATTAACACAGCCAGATTCTGGAACAGTGGTTTTATCACAGAAGTAACTGGTGTTGGTAGCTGTTGGAGGGCACAAGGCAGTTTTTGCCACTCTTTTCTCCTCTGCTTCACCTCATCTGCACAGCTGTGAGGTCTGTGTCAAGCCAGGGCCAGGCATGGACCACCCAACTCCACACCACCCCTGCTTAGGCATCCTCTCCACCCCCTACATGGGAAATAGTGCTGCCACACACCACACAATGCTGGGGATGGTTCTGGTAGCTCCCCTTGGGTGCCCCATGTGGCCTGGCTGGCCTCGTTTAGGTCCCTTTTGTTGTTGTCAGCCTTGTCCTCCTCAGCAGCATTGTACCCTTTTTGGAGGATGACAACAGGCATCTCCAACCCTGAGTCAGTCACCTGGGGTGGGTTTGGGACCTCCCTGCCTCACAGGATTCAATGGAGATCCCAGTAGTAGGGGCACCTGACAAGTACTACACTGCCCTCCCTGGCCCTGGCATAGGTCTGCCAGAGTTCTTTTATTTCCATATGCACCTGCTCCTGGGTGTGGATGTTGCTCCTCTCCAACAAAGCAGTCATTACATTACTGCATTCCTGAAGTGGGTGTGTGTTAGCCGGTGGCCAGGTAATGTGCGGTGAAGTACTCCCCTAGGTCCTAACCCAGTTTTTTACTGTTAGAGCAGGTAGCTCCTAGCACCCTCACCCATGGCCAGGCTGTAGTAACCAAACGGTTAAAGTTCTTTTGTTGTGCCGGCTGTGTTGCAGTGACAAAAGGGTTAACAGCAGTCAGGCTCAGAGCTTAACTAGTTACAAGTTTATTAAGCTACAGTTATAAGCGTGTGGTTACAAAAGGCTATTGTCTACTTCTTATATGCTAGCAAAATACAGGTGTTAACAAGTTACATTACAATCCAATACAAAGATATCTGTTACCATCTAACACAATGATATCTTGACACAATGACATCTAGTTACAGAGCTCTAATTCTTTAGCTGTGCACAAAAAAGTCGGAGACCTAGCATGGGTGTATCTTACCCTCTCTGCGTCTCTCGATACCAGCGTAGCCAAGCTGGATCAGTCACTCAATTCTGCAGAAAGACGAATACGAGGTTGGGTGTCCCCAGTTGTGGACCTCGGGAGGCAATCACCTGACCCGACCAGCAGGTAGTTGGTGGAATGCACTCAGAGTTAGAGTTCTGCTGGGCCCATCTTTTATACCCCTTTGGGTTACGTATTCTCTTTCTTATCTATGGTGCCAGATCATACTGGTCTGTCTTTGTGACGCCAGTTTGTTACAAGGGCAATTCTTACTTAATTTGCACTTGTAAGACAAGAGATAAGCAATTTAGGAGTACAGGACATTCTTTTTGTGTGGGCGGGGGACTTCCCCTTCTGGGGTGGTTGTGTGTGTGCATCATATTCATCAATGCCAGCTGGGGTGATTTCCTGAGGGTCCTCCCCCCCTCTCATGTTGATAGTTTGGCCTGTTAGCCCTCTATCTGTACTTTCTGCTTCTCAGGGTCAAGATGAGCTAGCACATCTGGGCCTCAATGAGGGCATCAAAGACTGTGCTGTCAGCAGCCGTTTCCGTGCCCTGTGTGCTTCTCAGTGGGGGGGGCAGCGAGCAAGCTGGCTTGTAAGGGGGAGACTTTGTCTGGCTACAGTGTGGAGATCTTGCAGGCTGGCCTCCTCCTCCCAGACCTTGATGAGGTCCTGGATCTTCACACCAGATAAGGAAGGCACCCATCTCTTCTTGGCTTGGGAAGGCTCCCAGGGAGCTTGGGTCTCCTCCCAAGGAGCTGAAGGGGGCACTGGGAGCACTGCCTCCCAATGACTCATGGGGCAGCAAGAATTTCATGTGGCCTGGAACTGCTATGGCACGCTGTCCGGCTGTGAGCACACTATCTCCTTTAAGGGCTCTACTGGGGTACTGGGGGAGGACTCATAGAGTTTTCTTCATGCTGACCAGAGCAATCAGGAGGGCAATCTGGAAGGGTGGGGGGAGGGGTGGAGGCCACTTAATTTGAAATACCCCTTGTTGTCCTTCTAAACTGCACTTTATTTTGAAATACCTGTTTCAAAATAAGCACTATTACTCATGGCATGAGGTTTAGCAGAACCAAAAATAGCAAGTGCATCATTTAGACACTGCCAAAGTTATTTTGAAATAACTTGGCCATGTAGCCACAGCCCAAGAAATGTTATTCCATGCCCTAGAAGGTTACAGACAGACCTTTCTTCTAGGACCACTCCACAATAGCCATCAGCCGACTGTTCAGATTACTCATCTGAGCTCTGGAAAGAGTTGGTGGGTTCAGTCCTTGCTCTGAATAATGTAGAGGAGGGATTTGAACATGGCTGGGACCATATGGACACTAATTATGGACCATATGGACACTTGACCTACTTGCCCTCCATCTATATTTTGTGTGGGTTCCAAACCTGCTGTCATGTTGTCAGCATGTCAATGGGATCTTAACTAGTAAGATAGGTGTGAATATGCCCAGTGTGAAAATCCCATTTGAGAGTCCCTAGGGTTTCAGCTCCAGCAAGGGAGCCAAGTAGCTCTTTAGCTGTCAGCAGCATTCATGATTAGGCAGCTTTGCGCAAGCCTACAGATGGAAGCATAGGTGCCTAGGCGTCTGTGGCACTTATATGGTGGGCTTAGGTGCCTAATGTGGCACCTAAATATCTTTGGAGATGTAGCCTGAGTCACTTTGGAAAAGGTGAGATTAGTATGTCACTTGCAGACCTTGACAATTTCAATTATTTTCTCTTTTGTTGTATTAGAATACAGACTACCACAGCTACCTCTCTGTTACTCTTTTGCCATTGGATAACTTTAAAATGTTGTATTTATATGTAATAGCTGCAGTAGATGTAATGTTGCTACTTTTGGTATACAGTTGTGGTGGTTGTTCAGGGAATAGTCAAGTGATCAATATTTATGAAGTCCCCTTGTTGTCAATCACAAATTTGCGTTTAAAATAGTGCCTTTCACTGTGGTTCTACAATACGCTGCAGTGGGGTGGGCCCCTGAGTCTTCCTTCAGCTCACTGTAGGAGTGGGACCTTAATCACTGGCCTTTTTATTCTCATGTTTTCTCATGATACTTCTTTTTACCCTGAAGGGCCCAATTCTATGCTGATTTACCCCACATTCAACCCAAATTGAATTGAATTGCACAGCACATTAGGTCAGGATCCCGAGCTGTAATTTGGCAAATCGTGTTCCATGGGCAACTCTCTTTTATGTTTTGAACAAAGACTGTCAAATTAATTTCACATCAACAGTAAAATTATGGTGAAACGTTAAAGATAGGACACTGGCACAAGACTAAAAACTTAGTCAACTAGAAAAACCCAGTGTAAGACCAGTGAAATGTGGAGTATGACAAGTTTCATTTACAGAATTTGTGGCCGTGAACGATAGTGTCTTTCTATAAACAAACCAAGATTGATAATATTGCTGCATACACTGCTAAAGGCTATTACCTTGCTTTTCTCTATGTCACTTCAATTGCAATAACTGTTGGAAGTCAGAGAAATATCTCTGTATTTTAAAGCCAACCCTGAAGAATACTATTGTATAGTATTACTTCTGAATGACTACACCACAAAAAATATTAAAATAATGTTTAGAATTTGGACCAACAAAGGAAAATAAATCTAGACTCAAAACTCAAACGTTATCCTTAACTCTTTGGAGCCCAGGAAATTATTCTAAAATATGCCAGAATATGGTTGTAGTAAGAAAAAAAAAGCAACCTTATCACTTAATTTCTGCCAGATTTAAAGACTGCTAGGCTACATCTACACTAGACAGTTTTGTCAACAAAACTGGGGTTGTGTTGACAAAACTTGTGGAATATCTACACATAAAATACATTTTGTCTACAGTCTGTTGACAAAACTTGGCACTTCCGCTGATAGCATTCTGCCTCTCAGGATGAGGAATAACACTTTTGTTGACAGTTTATGTTGACAAAAAAGCCATGTAGATGCTCCAGGGGGCCCTCTGTCGACAAACAGGGCTTCTGGTTCACCACGCAGCCCTGTTTGCTGAGCTTCCAGTTGGCCACTGTTTCAAGAGGGCAGCTGGGCAGTCTGGCCACTCTGCTGACAGAGCAGATTGGTCTTTTGATCCACTTTTGTCTGTAGATGTGATCTGTCAATAGAAGTTTTGTGGGAAGATCTCTTCTGACAGGCACTTCTGTCAACAGATTGCCGTAGAGTGGACACACTCCTATTGTCCCTTACTTATGCAACCAAAAATGTAGGAAGAAGCTCCTCAGTTGGAATAAATTTTCATAGCTCCATTAATGCTAATTCAGTCCAGTTGAGGATGTTCCCCTTTTCCTGCAATCTCACTGAGCCAAATCTCTGCTCAGCTGCCTAGGGCTTACAGTTGTCTAGCCCTTCTCATAACTGCCACTCCCATTGGAATCAATCAATGGTAATTCTTAACCATGTCCCACGTGTACTCGATTTAAAATAAAAAATTGTTTGCTTTCAAGTTGACTGTGGGATGTGTTCGAGAAATATGTGTGACAAAGAAAGCCTGTTTTTTCTTCAGTCCAATGAGGAGAAACCTCAGAGCTGCTCTTAAATATGTCAAGGATACAGTTAGCTGGCTGGAGATAACCAAAGTTCAACATGTTCAAGCTTCTCCTTCCTCCCCCAACACACTCTTAACATGTCATCTATGCTGAGAGTCAGGAAGGAGTTTAATGGCCCCAGGAAATTTACATCTAACGAAAATTCCACTGCACGTTGGAGGATCTAACCCTAGATTCTTCCATTGTCCAATCTTGATATTTTACAGCACATGCTACTTTATGAAATTTTTATCTGATCTGTATCCAATATTTTTAAAAAAAAATAATGTTCAGAGTTTGCTGCAATTGCTGACATGCCACTTAAAGTATCATGTTACCTAACCACTTGTTAGGCTACTAAAAATGAATTTTGGGATGCAAGAGTGAGGACTTCTATGTTTGTTAGAGTCCACCAGATATCAGCCAGCAAAAGGGTCAGGCAAAGGAGGAAATTTCGCAATGCTGATGAAAAGAACTGCATTATCAAAGACTTTGGCCTAGAAAGCCTGACGCAGATCCAATAACCATATCATTTCCTTATGTCATTTGCCAAAAAGAGATGATGTTTTAGAGAATGACATTGAAGAACTTGAGGTAGTTAACACTGAACATCGAAGTTTCATCTAGGCTGTGTAAATGGTTCACAAACTGTATAAATGAATGATCTCCTGTCCTGCCTACAGGCAATGCAGATTTTCTTTCACCATAGACATATTTAAAAAGCTGTGTCTTCTTTTTCTTGAAGCAGATAGAAAAATCTTTTCGATTAATGGATTTTACTACCATGGAAACTTACAAGGTTATACACCCTGGTTCCCATCACTCTGACAAAGCACTGGGGAGAATTTACATATGAGCTGCACGACAGCTTTCAGAATCAGAAAGTGATCCTGTCCGAAACTGTCTCACAGCTGCTGTGCACCTCTCAGATGTAAATTCTTTCTTGTGCCTTGTTAAAGTAATAAGAACTAAGCAGTATAACCTTGCAAAACTCCAACACAGTCAAATCTGTAAATCAGGAAGGTTTTTCCATCTGTTTCAAGTGAATGAAGATGCAGCTATTTTAAATATGGCTATGGTGCATGAAAATCTATACAGCCAGCAGTTAAGTAAGGAGTCTGGTCACATTTAAGAATTCAATACGACAATCTAACATATATTAAGTAGTCCCTATAAACTGTTCTGATTTCTAAAAAAATAAAATAAAATAAAAATGCTTGCTGGGTAGTAGATGAAAATGACAGTAAAAGGTAACTAGCTCCAACATACTCCTCTTAGGAGGAGCAGGAGGAGTTCTATACATATGCAAATGTTACTATTCATGTAAATCCCTACACATTAAGATGAAATAAAGCTTTAATCTCAGACAGTTTGTGGTAATTGCTCTGCAAGCTGTAAAATGTTATCAAGCCATCATTTTAAAATGTAAAAGTAAATTTCCACTTTTAGTTGAATGATAGAAAGAGAGAGAGAGACACAGACAGACAGACAGACACAGATGGACAGAGTTGGTTTTGATGTTTCACAGAGGGGCTTAGTCCACTTACCTATAACACATGGAAGAGGTGCTAATGTGCTAAATTAAGATTTTTCAAAGTCCCTAGTTATTTGGTAGATCACAAGTTTGGTTGATCTTCCTGAGGTATCCCATTAAGTGAAATCTCAGCATCTTTTGAAAATCAAGTCCTATTAAGTATCGGAGGGGTAGCCGTGTTAATCTGGATCTGTAACAGCAACGAAGGGTCCTGTGGCACCTTATAGACTAACAGAAAACTTTTCTGTTAGTCTGTAAGATGCCACAGGACCCTTCTTTGCTGTTACAAGTCCTATTAAGATATTTGAAGTTGGAAATCTAAAAGTTGAGGCACCCAAGATAAACACACACATTGTTCAAACTCTTGGGGAAAACATACATTCATTTTTCTTTCATAAACAACCGCTACAAAGATCTGAGGCTTGCATTTTCTCTATTTTCTATGTGAATTTGATGAAATAATTATATTGCCCATCTTTAACTTCTATTATTCTTTGTGTTCTGAGACAGGTCTCTCTTACAAAGATGTAAAGTACAGGACTAATTCAGTTAAAAGGAACAGATTTATATTTGTTCATAATCTCAGTATTTTAGCATGATAATAAACAACAAAAATAGAAGGCCAATTTTTGCTCCTTGCAACTGCCCACACTACAGTTTGATATTTGGTCTCCTGTTTGGCACTACATCTATCTGAATACAATGGAAAGTGAGAGAAAAAAGGTTTAACTTATTTCTGCATAAGTTTGACAAAGTACAGTAATGAAATATGAAAAAAAAAAATAGAGAGGAAGCCATGCTAGTCTATACAGTATCAAAACAAAAAGCAGTCAAGTAGCTAGTCTTTAAAAACAAAAAGCAGTCAAGTAGCACTTTAAAGACTAGCAAAATAGTTTATTAGGTGAGCTATTAAACTATTTGGCTAGTCTTTAAAGTGCTACTTGACTGCTTTTTGTTTTGAAAAAAAAATCAGTGTTTGTAAGGATAACAGTGTTGGGTTATACCAGACACAGAGGGCTTGAGACACTGTCTTATTTAAACTTTTATTTTACTCAAAAGTATTCACTCTGATTACAATTACTATCGAAATAAGGAGGAGGGTTAAAACAGGCACAGAAAAAATACACAGGTAAGTTCTCTTTTCCTGGTACAGGTTGAACAACTCCAGTCTGGCACTCTCTCATCTGGCAACGTTGGTAATCTGTCATGGTTTTAGTTACTTGGCTGGCCTCGTATCCTGGATTTGGCCAAGTTTCCCATGATTCCATAAAGTTTGTTTACATCAGAGGTGGAAAAAAGTACTCCAAAAGGTACTTGAGTAAAAGTGCAGCTGCTTTCACATCTGGATACTTGAGTACAATCAAGATGGCGTGTGTGTGTGCACGCGTGTGCACTTTTACTCAAGTAGTTTTCCAGAGGAACATCAATGACTTGTACTTAAGTACACACTCCCTCTGAAGCAGCTGTACGTTTACTCAAATTAACTTTTGGGGTACTTCTTTCACTTCTGGATTAAAGGCACAGCTCCTGAGTTTTGTACTGTTATTTAGCTGTAATTTACCTTTAAATGTCTTCTAGGAGCTCAGTAAGCAGTGGAAGTGTTAGCAATGCTACTAAACAATATTGGCCACCCATGATCTGGCAAATTCTCTTATTCAGCACTGGTCAGGTCCTGGTGGTGCCAGGACAGAGAAATTCAACCTGTACATGGATAGGTCTTGAACGGTAGTTTTCTCTTGTGATACTCTGACTACCCCTTTTTTACTACACATGCAAGTTACATATCTGTAAGTTTATTTTCCAATCACCATTGAGTTTCATGAATATGAATTATTCTATGTAAATCAGAAAATATGCATAACGATTTTGGAATATTTTTTGCAGTGTAAGCTATAATCACGTTACATTCTTTTTTCTGATTGGTTTATTACTACTAATTAGTCTTCAGTTGTGCATGCTTGGCCCAGTCACCTTGATCTGATTCTCTGCATAGCAGATTTCTTTTTGTTTTTTTTTCTTTTTTTTTAATCTCTTGGCAATTACAAGCTGCGTCTACACGTGCACGCTACTTCGAAGTAGCGGCACCAACTTCGAAATAGCGCCCGTCGCGGCTACACGCGTCAGGCGCTATTTCGAAGTTAACTTCGACGTTAGGCGGCGAGACGTCGAAGTCGCTAACCTCATGAGGAGATAGGAATAGCGCCCTACTTCGACGTTCAACGTCGAAGTAGGGACCATGTAGACGATCCGCGTCCCGCAACGTCGAAATTGCTGGGTCCTCCATGGCGGCCATCAGCTGGGGGGTTGAGAGATGCTCTCTCTCCAGCCTCTGCGGGGCTCTATGGTCACCGTGGGCAGCAGCCCTTAGCCCAGGGCTTCTGGCTGCTTCTGCGGCAGCTGGGGATCTATGCTGCAGGCACAGGGTCTGCAACCAGTTGTCAGCTCTGTGTATCTTGTGTTGTTTAGTGCAACTGTGTCTGGGAGGGGCCCTTTAAGGGAGCGGCTGGCTGTTGAGTCCGCCCTGTGACCCTGTCTGCAGCTGTGCCTGGCATCCCTATTTCGATGTGTGCTACTTTGATGTGTAGACGTTCCCTCGCTGCGCCTATTTCGATGTTGGGCTGAGCAACGTCGAAGTTGAACATCGACGTTGCCGGCCCTGGCGGACGTGTAGACGTTATTCATCGAAATAGACTATTTCGATGTCGCAACATCGAAATAAGCTATTTCGATGTTGGCTGCACGCGTAGACGTAGCCACAGTTTGTTAAATTTAAGGTGCTTCTGTGATGAAAATATTACCTTTCCTTCCCACAGAAACTTAAAAACACATTCCAACCCAGAAAATAAAAGATTAGGCCCCAAATCATCCAGTCAGTTTATGAGAATCAGAAGTCTCCCTTAACAGAATTCTCAGTATCTGGGAGTACTGAAAAACCAGACTGCCAATTAAATTTGCTCTGCTGACTGCTTTATGAGATCTTATAAAAAGAAGCATATCAGAACGAGACATATTTATTACTTTAAAATGCAATGTTAGCAATATTAGATTCTTATTAATAAAAGTTACAGTTTGGAGAATTCTGATTCAAAACTGCATTTGCTCATATTTCTCATTTTTCCCTTTTCTTCTTATCACAACCTCTGCAGCATGTCTTTAGTCCAGCTTTGACCTTGCCTGGTGTCTCACAACAACAAAAAATCACATACACTATGATGGACATCATGATTCAGTGACCCAAAGGTACGCAATTCCTAACAGTACAAGCACTCCAATCTTGTCCAAAGACAAACCTATGGATGCATATTTAGGACCACAGTGAGATTCAAGCTTGGTGTTCAAATGTCAGAAAATTCAAGTCGGACAGACTGTTCCCCTAAGTTCATCAGTGGGAGAATGGTTTACTACAGCTGCAGTGAGGAGAAGCCTGTTGTATGCCAGCACCTGGAGCATTATTTGCAAATCATTTCAATAATAAATGTAAATTGTCATCTGAGACGTTACCTCAAAGACTCTTGTTTACTTATTCTAAAAATGCTCCTAGCTAAAATGTCTGGTTTATCAGACATCTTCAAGTAAGATTGCTGTGTAAAATGTTCTACTATATTTGTGCTACCAAGTGTGCTACTGAAAAAAAACTGGGATACATCAACTCATCTAGATATTTGCTTAGTTTTACAATAGGCTACAGGGAAAAAAAATTAGCAAATTCCATGCCAACTGAAATTCCGTACAAATAATGATTTGTTTATTCTACTCTATAATGTACACTGGCATTCAAAAATGCTACACTCACATGAAAGTACAACATTTATATACCAATAGATTTATTTTATAATTGTATGGTAAGACAAATATGTAATCTTTTTTTTTGTTTGAGTTATAGTGTGTGTGACAGCAACGAAGGGTCCAACACGGCTACCCCTCCGATACTTATAGTGTGTGGTGACTTTCTTTTATTTTTATGACAAGTGTGGTAAGAAAGCAGTTTTCAAGTGAAATAAATCTTGTGGGGTACAAGATAAATTAGATTCCTGAAAGGTATACAGTGGTTTGGAAAGGTTGAGAGCCACTGCCCGAGAAGTTGCCATACGTCCAGCTGGGTAACACCTCATGAACACCCACTAGACTGCTGTGCAAGACTTATTACCTGGGTATTATAAGCCTCACTCAGGCATAAGAAGAGCCATAGTCAGTCAGACCAGTGGTCCACTTAACCCACTATATCCTGTCTTTTGACACTAGCTAATGCCAGACAATTGAGAGGAACTATTATTGAGTGACTTAACCCATCATACAGTCCTAGCTTCTGGACATTAGATGTTAGGAACACCCAAACCATGGCGTGTTGTCCCTGACCATTTGACTAACAGCCGCTGATGAACTTATCTTCCATGACCTAATCTAACTTTTTCTTCGTCACTTCCTTATTCATTTTGTCCATGCCAGTCATGTCTCCCACTTTAGTTCTCTCTTTTATGAGATGAACAGACAATCTTTTCAATCTCTCTGCATGTGTACCTCTTCCATACCTCTAATAATTTTTTTCCATTATCTGTTCTTTTTTCCATTTCTAGTACATCTTTTTGAAATGGGACTACCAAAACTGTATGTAATAATCCAGGTGTGGGAGAACCAAGGATTTATAGAAAGGCATTGTGGCATTTTCTGTCTTATTTTATATTCCTAGCCTAATGGTTCTTAACATTCTGTTAGCTTCTTGGCTGCCACTGCATACTGAGTGGATGTTTTAAGAGAACTATCCATAATGACTCCAAAATTTCTTTCTTGAGTTGTAAATGCTTATTTAGATCACATCATTTTGGGATTCTGTTTTCCAGTGTGTATTGCTTTGCAATGTGGAATTTCCTCTGCCATTTTGTTGCCAGGTCACACTCTTGTGTGAGGGCTCTTTAAAACACTTTGCAGTTAGTTTTGGATTTAGCTATCTTGAATAATTGTTTAAAAGGACTCTATGTGAAGTGGATCACCTTCATCCACCTGCCTGTTAACTCTCCTACAGAATTCTAATATATTTAGAAGGAGTGATTTCTCTTTAGAAAGCTGCAAATATTCTTCTCCAACAAACCTTGATCATCTTGGTATCTGATAACTATGTTCTTTACTATATTTTCAGACTACTTTCCTGGTATTAAATTTAGGGTTATTAGCCTGTTGTTGCCAGGATAGCCTGAGGAGACTTTTTAAAAACATATTGTTATGTTAGCTATCCTCCAGTCATCTGGTACAGATGCTGCTTTAACTGACACGTCACAGTTAGTAATTTGGCAATTTAATGTTTCAAATTTGTCAGTGCAGTACTGTTTCCTCCCTTGAGCTCTCTGGAACATTTTCCTGGCACCTACTACTCAGGGAATTAAAACTCATCTATCCACCTGATTTAGAGATCCAGGATCACTGTTTATACCTATTATATTCCAGTTGCTTACATATACCTTGTTGCACAACTGCACCACAAGGTGTGAAGTTTCTGGATCACCATTTATCTTTCTCATACAACTTTTTGCAGTCCAGACATAATAAAACATGCTCAGTCTGCTGAGAGCTTAACAATATTTCTCATTTACCTAATCATATAATGCACATGAAAATACTCATTATATAGAAAGCAAGCAAGCAAGCAAACAAGCAAACACACATTCTAACCATAATGCCAGTCATTAACTCACCCTTCCTTTGTCAGTCCTTGATGAAACATATGGGGTCAGGAAAGCAGGCGTTCTTCCTGCCTTATGTTGCCTACTTCATGTTGGATTACTGCTTTTAACTATTGAGCTGGAGACTAAATGGCCAAGACCTCAAATCAGCTTGTCTCTGTATAACTCTTTCTATCTGGTGGCATCCTCTTCAGCTTCCCTGTGATTTTGTTTCCAAGGTGACCATTGTCTGGGTCAACCTGTTTTCCTGGTTGAAAGTCAATGTACAGTTCAGGGTTTTTGCTTTTCAGTTAAAGAACACTTAACATCAGTAACTTGTGTTATTCTTTTACCGCTCTTCAGTCCAACTTAAAGGCAAACAAAACACAAAGAAGACAAAAGTCTACATATTCAATCCATTCAGGCTGTAAAGATATTTGAAGAAATGTGCATAAAGGCCACAGACTTCTTAAACTACATATTTCCAAATCACCACCGAGGTGTGCTATCCTTTATACAGAAACATTCCATAGAAATGGGCAGCCAAAGATCTATCAAGGAATGGCGAATGTAGAGCATGACTGCAGAATGGAAGGCTATCTACTGGAAAGCAGTGATACTGAAAAGAACTTAGAGTTCATAGTGAACAGACAACTCAGCCTGAGCTCTGAGTGTAATGCTGTGGCAGAAGACAGTTAATGTGATCCTTATATGTATGCACAGAGGAGTAGAATAGGAGTAGGGAAAGGGCATTATGACATTGGTGTGACAGTTTTGGAACACTGAATCTAGTTTTTCCACATTTTTAAAAATTATGTTGACAAATGGTGGAGGGTGAAGAAAGAGCCAATAAAGCTATTCAAGGACTAGGAAAAATGCCATACAATGGGAGAATTAAATAAATCTACTTGAGTACCACAGCCAAAAAGAAAAAAACAACAACCTGAGAAGACTTGATTATTGTGTATAAGTACCTTCATGCAGGGCTAGATTTAGGAGTGGGTGGGCAGAACAACCATCCAGGGTACCTTTCTGGGGAGGTGCCTCTGTTGTGGCATGCCCTGAATTTTCCCCCCCCATTGATCTGCAGCTCCTACTCCCTTCCTGCTTGAAGCTGTCCCTGGCCATGCTGCTTCTGGGACCCTATGAGAGGAGAGGGGTGCTGATATCAGCTGTGTCTACACGTGCACGCTACTTCGAAGTAGCGGCACTAACTTCGAAATAGCGCCCGTTGCGGCTACACACGTCGGGCACTATTTCAAAGTTAACTTCGACGTTTGGCGGCGAGACGTCGAAGTCGCTAACCTCATGAGGGGATCGGAATAACGCCCTACTTCGACGTTCAACGTCGAAGTAGGGACCGTGTAGATGATCCGCGTCCCGCAACGTCGAAATTGCCGGGTCCTCCATGGCGGCCATCAGCTGGGGGGTTGAGAGATGCTCTCTCTCCAGCCCCTGCAGGGCTCTATGGTCACCGTGGGCAGCAGCCCTTAGCCCAGGGCTTCTGGCTGCTGCTGCAGCAGCTGGGGATCCATGCTGCATGCACAGGGTCTGCAACCAGTTGTCGGCTCTGTGTATCTTGTGTTGTTTAGTGCAACTGTGTCTGGGAGGGGCCCTTTAAGGGAGCGGCTTGCTGTTGAGTCCGCCCTGTAACCCTGTCTGCAGCTGTGCCTGGCACCCTTATTTCGATGTGTGCTACTTTGGCGTGTAGACGTTCCCTCGCAGCGCCTATTTCGATGTGGTGCCGTGCAATGTCGAAGTTGAACATCGACGTTGCCAGCCCTGGAGGACGTGTAGACGTTATTCATCGAAATAGCCTATTTCGATGTTGGCTTCACGTGTAGACATAGCCATGATGTGCTGCTAGCCTCGGGTCCATGTACACAGTCTCCTATGGCCTGGGAAGGGGGCAAGAGTCTGTGCTGCCACCTTTGGATCAGGAGTGAGAGATGTAGGCCACTGTGGGTGGACTGAACAAGCCTACAAATTAATGATTATTCTGCTTAAAATGATATCCCATTGCGATCGATGGGGCTCCATACCTGCAGATGCCGAGGTTAAAAAAGCCCTAACCCAAGCTAACCCGGGTGAACCATCTGTGACTGGTGTGCTGTAAATTCCCCATCAGTGTTCTAGAATGTAAATTTTACCTTGTACTCATCTCAACAGAGCCAGTTTTTAAAAAATAGCAGAACACATAGCAAGAAATTTTGCAGAGGAAGGTTGCTTATTTTGAAATTACATTTTGAGTTATATCAATACAATAATTTAAACTTGATATGAAGATAAATGAAGGTCTATGTGTAATATTCATATGAAAGGAGTCAAATGTGTCCCTTAAAAGCCTCTTGCGTTCAATATCTTCATCAACAATTTAAATATTAGCATAGAGAATACACTTATGAAGTGTGTGGATGCTACCAAGATGGAAGGGGGTTTAAGTGCTTTGGAGGATAGGATTATAATTCAAAATCATCTGGACAAACTGGAGAAAGGATCTGAAATTCAATAAGGGCAAATGCAAAGGACTCCACTTGGGAAGGAACAAACAGTTTCACTCATACAAAATGGTTAAGTCAACCACAATTCTGGAATGTATTAACAGGAATATTGCAAGTATGGCATAAGAAGTAACTATTCCACTCTACTCTGCACTGATTAGGCCTCAACTGGAGTAATGTTTGCAGGTCTCCACACCACCTTTTCAGAAAGACGCAGATAGTTTGGAGAAGGTCCAGAGAAAAGCAACAAAAATAAATAAACGTCTAGAAAACATGACCTCTGAGGAAAGATTGAAAGAACTGGTTTGTTTAGCCTGAAAAAGAGAAGACGACTGTGGCATGCTTACAGCTCTCAAGTACTGCGGCAAGCTACTCCTGTATCTACCTAGGGTCCCATGCCTGTCTCTTTGGCTGTGCGGGGTTTTGGCTGCACCCACTTCTGGCTGGCTGGACTGGTTGGTCAGTCTTTTCGCCCCTAGCCATAGTTAGGGCTTTCAGTCTCGCCGGGGAGGGGAGCCCAGGCACTTGCCCAAAGAGCTACTCCCTTCCCCTTTCCCCCACCCTTCCGTCTCTTGCAAACACTGAGAGTCTCCTTATCTGTCTTGTTTCTTCTCATCTCACTCTCCATTGCTTCCCTACCTTGTCCAGTTTCTGTCTTACTCTCTCCCTCTTCCCTGACTGGGATGGCTGTGAGATCAGCTGGCCTTCATTGACTAATTGCAGTCTCCCTCTGCTGCTGCTTCTGCCTTGGTACTTACCCAGCTATTTCTCTTCTTCCCCTGGTCAGGGCTACATGTTGAGCTGCCTTTTCTCTTTCCTACTATGATCTCCTGGCCTGACCCTGTTACAGTATCTAAGAAGTTGTTACAAGGAAGGAGGAGGAAAAGTTATTCTCCTTAACCTCTGATGATAGGGCTTAAATTACAACAAAAGAGGTTTAGAAAAACCAAGCAGTCATGTAGCACCTTAAAAACAAACAGATTAATTTATTAGGTAATGAGATGTCATGGTTAAGGCTGACTTCTGCAGATTCTTCAGAGGTTTAGGTTGAACTTTAGGTAAAACTACCTAGCTATCAGCATGACTAAGAACTGAAATAAATTGACCAGGAAAATTGTAGAATCTCCAGCACTGGACATTTTAGGAGCAGGACAGGCAAATAGATTTCAGAGATGGTCTAGATCAGAGGCCTCAAATTCAATTTACCATAGAGCCAGTCACACATATGTGATACTACGTGTTTGCCAACCTACACGCTTCACACTCTGTGCATTCCCAGGCACCTCCTACTACCCCATGTGATTGAACACTTCTCTCAGGCCTCCAGCACCACCATCGGTAGTGAAATGGGGCTAGAGTGCTCTGCTCCATTGCTGCAATGTCCTTGTAGCTGGGGGAAAATGTGTGCAGAGCTGTCTCATTCATAGAACAATTTGGTTCAATCATCCCTGTTCCAGAGGTTTGAGGAGAGAACCCATGATGACTAACCCAACCATCTTATGGTGGCATGGTCCCCCTACTCAGATTAGCCTGTGAGACCCTAGGTGGGCTGGGCCCAGTAGCAGGGATTGGGCTGCCCCGCACTCAGCAGTAGCTGGAGCTATGGGGAAGGAGCTATACAGTAGTCTGAGCTGCTCCACTGCCATCTCCCAAGCCAGCCTGAGCTGGGACTGGGGTGCTCTTTTTCCCACTGCCATGATGAAGGGGACGGGCAGGCTGACCTAGGAGATGAAGGGAGATCAGAGGCTGATGCATTGTTCTGCTTCTCTGCAACTCCTAGGGACCTGACTCCTGCTGCTGCCCCATGCCAGGTCCTCCAGTAATGCACATCTACAGAGTAAGAGAATAGAGCGTCAGGCCCAAATATACTCATAACATAATTCATAACTGGCAAAAATGCTCTTCTTACTCTGAGATATTATCTTTAAAATGATGAAGGCACCTTGGCAGAAACATTAAACTTTTGCCTTTGTTTTTTAGAATAATGTAATACTATGTGTTAATGGCTAAGATTACATCAACGTATATCTTACTAGATTCATGTCTATTGTACAACTTCACTTCTATGCCAAAGTTAAAGTTCCACTAAAATGTTATTCCCAGGTGGCTGTTCTGTTACAAATGTCTTGTCAATTGTACTCTTGTATATTTGTCATGCTATTACTGCACATAAAGTTCTGAAAGGCCATCTTCTTAGTTGTTGTAAATTGACGTAGTGCTGTTAATTTTGGTGGGCCTATGTTTATTTACAGCAATTGAGGATTGTTTTTAAAAATTTTTCTCATCGGAAGGTAGTGTCTTTCCTATGCAATCCCATTGTTTTTCAATGAAACTTGAAGGGTGTGAGTGCCTCTTTAGGATAGGCAATCTTCTATGACTTCAAGTCTGTCTATATGTTCGAAAAATTGATTTCTCCTACTCCAAGCAACTTTTTTTATTCTGCATTGCAGAGACAGAGCCCAATTATCCCCTTTCCTGGGTGAGCAAAGTTGGAGGAAATCCATTCAGAAGTCAATTGGAAGCACAGGAGGGTGAAGTGGCATTCTTTTCTCCTACTTCCACCAACTCCATAGTGGCTTTGGTGTGGGATTTTGGCTTCAATTTCTACAGAAGCATTGGGTCAGCAAAAGACTGGGAGGGAGGGATTTTCCTTTATCTCTGTTGCATCATCCTTCTCCTCCCCAAACAAATGAGTCACTTTTCCACAAAATTCTCCTCACAAAGGACTCTCCCTACAAGAGAGTGCACTTATAAATGTCAGTCTGTGTTGAAAATGAGATTGATCTGAAGAAGTGGATCTGTCCCACAAAAGCTCATCGCCTAATAAATCATTTTGTTAGTCTTTAAAGTGTTACATTTCTGCTGCTTTGGTTTGTTGGAGCACAGACTAACACAGCTAGGTCTCTGTTACTATTCTCCCTATGAGGGAAGTTTGGAGGCAGAAATCTATGAGTTAGAGTACAGTTCCTTCACAGTATGACTGTTGCAGGAGTCACAGGGAGCAATGGTCAGCAAGACAAACAATGTGAATTTCAGGGGCTCTCTTGAGTTTGGCTAATGAATCTTTCTTCTTCTTCTTCTTCTTCTTCTTCTTCTTCTTCTTCTTCTTCTTCTTCTTTGTAGTGGAGCAAACTTCCTCTCTACCCAATGGAAAATACATTTTCTACCCTGTACAACACATGTAAACTGTTTTCTCTCCTTTTTTTCAAACCAATTTCCATGTAGAGAATTTCATACAAATCAGGGAATCATAAAACTGAAAGGAACCTACAAATGTCATCAAATTCAGTCCACTGCACTCATGGCAGAACCAAGCACCTTGTAGACCAGGATCTCAAACTCGCATCTGAGCCCTGACCACTTCCATAATCAGGCCCACGCACATCTGCTGCCAGGTGAGTCCCTGCCACCCTGAGGGTGGGGGAGGATGTCTGTATACTTCCTGCAAATTCATGCCTGCTCTGTGCCCACCCCAACTCTTCCCACCCCTGCTCTGCCCTCTCCCCACCATCTCACTCTTTTCTTCTACATTTACTGCAAATTTGCATGCAAGAAGTCAGGTAAACAACACATGAGCCATAGGCTGAGATTCCTATTAACATAGTAAAACAGGCCTGCCCAGAGACAGAGATAGCTGTCAAAGCAAAAATAGACCATAATTAGGATAAACAGCTCTGGTGGATTCCTTCTGCCCCAGAGAGTTAACCCTGTCCCTGACAACATACTACAGCAATTATAAAAAAAAAACAAAGAACAAAACACAATTAAGTGCTGTGTCTGTAAAACTGACACTGATGATATACTGAAAAAGAGGATATTAGAATGCCATTTATACTGGAGGAATGGGATTTGAGGTTTTTTTTTCTTTTTTTTTTAAGAAGAAGACAAAAAGACAATCTTTAGTATACCAACAAAAGACCTCTAAAATCATGATTTCAAGAACATTTCATATCAATAATTTTGAGCTATATGGATATATTTGCTAGAGATATATGTAGGAGAAATTGTAGGGAAATAAGTCATTTTATGTATGATTGACAAGTCCAATTATTAATGAGTATCAGGATGCAGTTCATATCCCAATTTCCCACACATTTGGAACTTTATCTCTGAATGGTCTCTTAGTAAACCGTTCTGAACTTCCTAGTGAAAATAGCTTTACTCTGAGAAATAAAGCCTTTATTCTGTTACCTGATATTATTAGCCAGAATAGTGGCAACTTTAATTTGGGAAAGAAGAAAACTTCTCAAATTTGGAGGAATATTTCTGAGAATATTGTCTTCATATTTGTTTGTCATTAAACATTTATATCAGAAACTTTCTGAAATAAGAGACCTCTATATTTTTATTGTGGATGATACAAAAATGGCTCATTAGGTTTCTTTATGATCCATCATCCATGAAGTATAAGATTGGACTTGTAAATAGTCTGTTTAAAAGAAAGGGTCATGACTAATATTTTCATATCAAGTGAAATTAAAGTGCTCCTCCCTCCCCTGGGGCAAAATTTCCTCTGCCGACATAAGGAAGAAACATATTGGCTCATCTGACAATGGGTTTGTCTCTAGAAATTAGCTATGTACCTTCCCAACACACTGCAATATCTACCCATATATATTAGAGCTTAGTATGGTATAATACTAATTATATATTGTACCTTGAATGTCTGAAACAAAATTCAGGATTTTGACTACATTCAGAATTATGACGATTTTCTTTAGTGCCTTGACACAAAACCCACTGAAGTTCACGTCAAGACTCCTATTTACGTCTGTAGATTTTGGCTCATGCTGTAGGGTGTGATTTTTTTGAAAGGTGTGGAGGTCTTTCTGAAGAAACTGAAGATGCAGCTGCTCAGAATCATTCAGGCTCACACAGTATATTTCAAAAAGTTTGTGATATTTCCATATCCATCATTCCAAAATCACCAGGGTCAAGGTAATTTATATATTAATTTAGAACTGGAGACAAATTGCATTGTCTTAAATGGAAGTTCCACCAAAAAAGGCTTGCAAAACTGAGCTAACACAAGAAAAGACCCACTTGCCCACTCATATGTGAGTCTTATTTACTGTGAATCTGTCACCACAAGAAGTGATACAATAAGGAAAAAGTGAACAATAATAAACCTAGTTATTGTAATCCCTTCTGGATTTCTCAGTAAAGCTAATTCATTATGCATTTTTCTTATCCTGTATCTTTTAAACTTCCAGGCAATGACTCTCTTTATAGCTTGGTGCTATATGCATTTATCTTTTTATGAGTATTAAACAAATAAAACATTACACAATATAATAATATGCTTCTTTATGCCTCAAAGTGGGAAATTACTATAAAGCATATTTAATAGAAAGACTTATAAATATGATCGATTGTAATCTGATTTTTGTACGTCTATGTCTAAATTTGGTTAAGTGCTGAAGCTTGGGTACACTCAGAGGTCACAAACTAGTTTATGTGATGTAAGAGAAGTGGTGGGATGAGATAAGGCTGTGAAAAAGGCTAATAGTTACAAAAAATGTTTCCCATGGTGCTGCTGGAAACTATGCTGAACTTGCTATTAACTCCTGAAGATTTGAGTACCTTGTGTGGGTTCTGGCTTATTTTTTTCAATCTCTCACCTTCCTATCTTTAGTATACAAGTGAATTATTTACCAGATTGCCTGAACTGTTACTAAACTCCGACCTGTTGTTTGGATAGCTTCTTTTAACAAATGCTATTGTGAGGGGGAGATGGGAACATGTTCACTGAGTAGAACAGTTTACAATAATGAGTATATTAAGCCATACTTCTTAAATTGGTCCCTTAGTCCTTTTCAGAGTGCAAGGGTAATATGACTGCTATGCCAAAGGAGGCCTGTAGATAACACACACTTGCTCAAGGCAACAGATAATGTCAGATGCATCGGCTGGATAGAAATGTACAAGTTCATAGCCATATTCTAGCCACTCTGTCATTATTTTCTTTCCTTAGCTATTTTTATTTTAAAAAGTTGTTTGTTTTGTTTCAAATACAGAGAAATACACTCAAAGTTTCTGGAAGTGTGCATCTTCACGGCAAACAGGCCACCGAAAGAGCTGCCCCTTCTTCCGGAAGAGCACATCTACACATACACAGTGCAGGAAATGGTACGGACACGATTGCATGGCCAGGGAGCCCTTCTGGGGCCACTGGACACACGGCCACTTAAAGGACCCCACCCAAACAGCCCCTCCCTGCACATGTGGCTGAAGCCTGCCAAGTCTGTCCAGAGCAAGCCAGACCCAGGTCCCTGTCCAGCACCCACCTATCAGCAGGCATGGACCCCTAGCAGCCACAGGACAACAGACTTGCCCTCACCCACCGGCTAGCCTTCCTCCTGGCCACTCTACTTGGCCTTGTGTGGAGACAGAGGCCCAGGCCCATGGGTCCTGAACCCCCACCGCTCCTGCAGGGCCCCTCTGGACTTTCCAGTGTGTCTGGACCCACACCACCAGCCCAAACTGGTGGGACAGGGTCATCATGGGGGAGTGAGACAATGACCACTGGCTGCAGAACATGAGGATGAAGAAAGAGACTTTCCTGGAGATCTGCAGCTGGCTCGCCCCATGCTATGATGCCAGGATACCTGAATTAGGCTGACCCTCACCCCCAGAAGCACATGGCCATCACCATATGGAAATTGGTGACCCCGTACAGTTACTGATCCTTTGGGCAGCAGTTTGGGGTGGGCACATCCACCATCAGGGCTGTAGTCCTTCATGTAAGCCCTGCCCCAGGCCCAGGCCCAGGCCCAGCCCCAGCCCCACCAGGGGAAGGGAGGGAGGGGGCTGGCAGGCTTGGGGGACCCTGCGTCCGATTGGGATGAGGCCGGGCCGGGGGCGGGCAGGCCTAGCCCAGAGGGGATACTATATGGCTGCTGCTGGATGAGAACCCGGTAGGGAGAGATTGGGTGGAAGGGTAAGCAGGTCAGGGGCATGGGGCTGGGGCTGGGGCTGGGGCGTTGTCCATGGTGGCCCATCCTGGCAACGGGCCTGCAGGCTTGGGGGGCATGGCCATACGGGGGTCTGGGCGCAGCCATGCTGCCTTAGGGTCCCTCAGCATGTTCAGGTGGCACTTCATGGGGGAGGGAGTTGGGTGCTGCCCACAGGCATGGGTGTGCCCTGGGACACCATCAGGGACAAGCTTTAGGGCTTTGGGGCTCGGGTCTGGGGCCCAGGTGTGCCCCTCCCCCCACAGGGCTTTGCCACGGTGCACAATTACCTGAGGTTGCCTTTTATATGTTGGGTGATGCCTGACTGGAGGGGGCCTGACTGCTGGCAGTAGAGGGCAGCACAATGACAAGGGACCCATCTGTGGACTCCCCATCAGATGGGACATCCACAGTGGCAGGTCCCTCCTCCTCCTCCAGTGTGGCAGGGGGCTTGGCTGCGGCTGTCTCCAAGGTGGCCTGGGGTGGCGAGGCATCATCCACAGTCAGGAAGTCCCAAAGCTCCCAGTAGAAGGGGCAGCTGCCAGAGGCATGGTCAGATCTGCGGACGCTGTCCTGGGCCCACATGTACCCCTGCCACAGCTCCTTCACCCTGCACCTGACCTGCTCTGGTGTCTGGGAGGGATGGCCACAGGCAGCCAGGTCCTGGGTAAGGTAGGCAAAGGCTGAGGAATTCCTCCAGTGTCCACTGCTGTCCCGGAGTATCACCTCATCGTGCCAGAGCCCCAGGAAGTCCTGGAGCTCTGGCTCAGTCCAGGAGGAGGCCCTCCATTGTGGGGCCTGGTCGGGGTCTTGGCGGTCCTCATCCGGGTTCCTGGGGCTCCCCTGAGCAGTGCAGGCTGCTGGCCATCCCTGCGGGTCGGGGCTCGCTGGGCACTGCAGGGCCTCAGGGGAGTGTGACAGGCAGCCCTGCATGAGCTGCCTGTCTCACACTCTCAGCTTCCTTCCACGGGATCATCGGGTCCTTGCAGTTTTAAAAGCTACAGGAACTGGAGACCACAGAGGCTCTCTGGGGTCACCTAGAGTGTCTCCACTGTCCAGTGGACTGCCGCCATGGTGGACCGCTTCTTTCAGAAGAAGCGGTCAGGGAGTGTCCCTGAAGAAGACCCTCTTCCTGATTCTGTAACAGAGTACAAAATTCAGAAGATGGTGTGCCTTCTTCCGGATTTCTTCCAGAAGGGTGCCTTTAGGTGTGTAGACACTCCGTGGATCTTCCGGAAGAAGGCGCTGTTCTTCTGGAAGATCCTGCCTGTGTAGAAGCGGCCAAAGTGTCAATATATGTTCTCTTTTGAAGTAGCCTTTTCAAATGATGTGCTCTTCCTGAAATGGAAAGGGGGCAGGAATTTTGAAATGAGTGCCACGTAATTTCGAAACAACCTCTGAAATTACACCTTATGGGTGTGTCTACACTAGCCGGCTACTTTGAAGTAGCCAGCACAACATCAAAATAGCACACGTCTCATCTACATGCTCCGTGCACTATTTTGACGTTGAAATAGACATTAGGAGGCAAGATGTCAAAATCGCTATTCCTATCCGAAGATGAGAATAGCAACCTACTTCGATGTTCAACATCAAAGTAGGGCTTGTGTAGACAATCAGCGTCCCGCTACTTCGAAATAGCGGGGTCCTGCATGGCGGCAATCGGCTGAGGGGTTGAGATCCTCTGTCCAGCCCCTGTGGGGATCTATGGTCCCCGAGTGCAGCAGCCCTTAAAGCACCACAGACCTAGATTTCCTGTGGCAGGAAGCTGAGAGCGTGCAGGCAGCAGCACATGCACGTGCTAGCCCTGCACGCCCTCTACAGACCCAGAACAGGTCCCTGAGTTGGACAACCCTCTGCAGCATCATGGGATTGAGCACATGAACCACCTGTGAGGAGGGAACACAAGCACCCATGAGGGTGTGCAGGGTGCCCCAGGCCACTCCCCCCAGCCCTTCCCCCCAGACCCCCTGTTGGGGCACCTCCCCAGGTATCCCCCTGTCCAGCCCCTCCCTCCCCGGCCCTCCTCCTTCCCCAGCCCCACACCCAGCCCCTCCCTCCCAGGAACCCCTCCCTCTCAAGCAGTCTTCCCTCCCCAGCCACACACCCAGCCCCAGCCCCCCCACCCACCCAGTGGGTGTGTGCTCAGGCCTCCTTACCTCCATGATGACGGCCCCAACCATGGCCTTTTCCACTCCAAACTGGCATCCCACGGAGCAGTAGCTGTGTGGAGTGGCCAGCTTCCAGACGGCTATTGTGACCCTCTTCTCGACGGGGAGGGCATGCCGCATCTGGGTGTCCTGGTGCCTCAGGGTGGGGATGAGCCACTAGCAGAGCTCCAGGAAGGTCTGTCAGTGCATGCAGAAGTTCCATAGCCACTGGTCGTCGTCCCACTCCCCCATGACCAGGTGCTCCCACCACTTGGAGCTGGTGGGGTAGCTCCAGAGGCAGCGGAGCACCTGGCGGGGGATGAAGAGGGGAGCCCAGTGGCCAGGGGCGTCCCTGTCTGCCCCCTGGGAGGGATCCTCTGCCAGGAGCTGCTGGGCAGCCTCCTGTCCAGCACCTAGCAGGGTGCTTGCTCCCTGGGTGACTACATGGAGGGCTTCCAGCTGCTGCTGTTGCTGCTGCTGATACTTCTGGGAGTCTATAGCTGCTATGCATCAGTCTGCGAGAGTGTGGCTAGCACTCTGCAGACCTTGTGCTGCACAGGCCGGGTGTGTCTGGGAGGGGACCTTTAAGGTAGCAGCTTGCTGTTGCCCCGGAAGGGTTAGTCCAGCCTGTGACCCAGTCTGCAGGCTTTTCTGGCCCCTTATTTCTATGGGGAGTGCTCGTGTGCGTGGACGCTCCGCGTTTCCATCCAGGGCAGCTCCTTTCAATGTTCCCTGTTGCTACTTTGACACTGAATGTTGACAGCACCAACCCTGGAGGATGTGTAGATGATACACGTCGAAGTAGCCTATTTCGATGTTCTTACTTCGAAATAGGTCACTGCGACATAGTGTGCTAGTGTAGACATAGCCTATGTGTGTAGATGTTCTGAGGAGCCTTTCAAAGTAGCCATTCCTTTCAAAATGTATGTCAAAAGTAAGAGCTAGTGTAGACATGGCCCATAAGTTTACAAACAAACATTGCAAATGCAGTCAGTGATTTCTGATGCATCTTTGTTTGGGCACACAACCTGGGACAACTTAAAGGGGGCCTGGGTCCCCTTCAAGAGCATGGGTCTTGAACATTTAGAGAAAACCAGGCTGTTTTAAGGTGTCACAAGCTGGTCCCCAAAAATTGTTGTACCCAAATCATAGGTCACTTCTGAAAATCTTGGGCTAAACCATAACTAAAGATATAAGAAAGAAAGAAAGAAAGAAAGAAAAATCTGTATGGTGAAAGTTTATATTTTTGCATATTTTTATACAGTTTTGAAATTGTCTTTCCTATGTTCTTACATTGGATACACATAGTATGGAACACATTTTTCCCATAAATATAAGAAATCGATAAAGGAAAATCAGGAGCTAAGTATTTATTCTTCATTAAACTATACCAAGGCCATATAGAATAATGATCAAATATATAACATTAATAAATCATGAAAACAAGATAGAGAAATGGGTTATCCTTGTGCATTGTTACAGGCTGGGGACTGACTGGATAAGCAGCAGTACAGTGGAAAGGGACCTAGGGTTTATGGTGGATGAAAGGCTGGATATGAGTAAACAGTGTGCCCTTGTAGCCAAGAGAGCCAAAGGCATGTTGGGCTACGTTTGGAGGATCATTTTGAGCAGATCTAGAGAGGCTGTTTTTCCCCTCTATTCAGTGCTGGTGAGACCATATCTGGACTATTGTGTCCAGTTTTGCGCCCCCCCCAGTATAGAAAGGATGTGGATGTGCTGCAGCAGGTCCGCTGGAAGGCAACAAAAATGATTAGGGGGCTGGAGCACATGACCTATAAGGAGAGGTGAGGGATTTGAGCTTATTTAGTTTGCAGAAGAGAAGACTGAGGGGTGATTTAATAGCAGCCTTCAACTTCCTGAAGGGGAGCTGTGAAGCAGATGGAGAGGAACTGTTCTCAGTAGTGACAGAGGGCAGAAGCAGGAGTAATGGTCTGAAGTTACAGAAGAAGAGGTGTACGTTGGATATTAGGAAAAACTACTTCACCAGGCGGGTGGTGAAGCACTGTAATGCTTTACCTAGAGAAATGGTGGTTTTTATGTGCCAGCTTGACATAGTTATGTCTGGGATGACTTAGTTGGAGTAGATCCTGCTTGAGGCAGGGGGCTGGACTAGATGACCTCTTGAGGTCCCTTCCAGCCCTGTGATTCTATAATTCTATTAACTTGTCATAACCTTTTAGTGTTTATTTTCCTACACTGTATTCCCTCTGCAAACAAGTTCATGTGCATATTTTTCTGCATTCCAGTTGCTGTGCATTGAACCAGTCTTGTAAAGCAAAGAGAGGTGTGGGGGGCAAGGGAGGAGATTTAGAGAGAGAGAGAGAGATAATTTATCTGGAAATCAAAAGAATGAAGAGTGCTTTGGTATTAGAAGGCAAATGATTAGGGAAATAAGCAGTGCAAGGAAAGTGAATTCATTAGTGATTAATGAAAATGATTTTCTAATTGAATAAATACATATATTATACAAAGGGAAAATAGGTGGTTCAGTTATTATAATTCCCACTTAGAAGAGAGCGAGTGAGAGAGAGAGAGAGAGAGGACCCAGCAACATTTAATTGAGACCTCAGTGATAAATCAAGGAAGAATTGCTCACCAATGATTGTTGTGATACTCAAGCAAAAATCTGTAATTTGGGTGGAGTTTTGGTAAGTTGTTAAATGTGAATGTGTTGTGAATACATTCTCTGATGGCACTGCTGACTGCTTAGGACAGGGCTATAACACATTTTTTTCCAGCATAATTCTGCTGGTTGGGAAATTCATAAGGTCTGAACAATATTAAAGAAACTGGCACATGAAATTGAAGGCACAGTAGTTTGGATTTTTAACGAATCTGTAAACTTGGAGGTCAAACATTTGGGCTGGTGAACTGCTAATATAGTACATATTTTTAAGAAAGCAAAAGAAAAGTGATCCAGGAAATTACAGGTCTCTTGGTAGTAAAGGTCTTGAAATAAAATGTTAAAGAGAAAGTAGTTAAAGAGATAGAGGCAAATAACAATGTGGGGGGTACAAAATGGTTTTGTAAAAGGTAGATCATGCCATACCAACCTGATCTCCTTCTTTAAGAAGATAACCATTTTTTCAGGGAAAAGAAAAGGAGTAAATTTAATCCAGATGGAGCTCAGTAAGGAGTTTGATACAATTCCACATGAGAAATTACAGAAGCTGGGGAATACTGTGCAAATTGAAAGGTGGATAAGGAACTGATTAAAGAGGAAACTACAATGGGCCATATTGAAAAATAACTGTAAAACTGAAGGAGGTTTCTAGTGAAGTCCCTCAGGAAGCAGTCTTGGGACCAATTGTATTTAAAAATTTCATTCATAACCTTGGCACAGAAAGAAGGGGTGTGCTAATAAAATTTGTGGATTATACAGATTGGGAAGCATTGCCAATGCAGAGGAAGATTGGACTATCATTGGATGATCTTGTAAACAGAAGATAAAGAAATGGAATGAAATGTAATAGTGGCAAGTGCAAGGTCATGCACTTAGGGGATTATACGAAAACTTTTTGATACAAGAACAGGACTTCTTAGATGGAAGAAACATTGGAGGTAAAAGACATTAGTGCATTTGTTTACCGCAGAATGATTATGAACTGTCAATGTGATACGGTCATGAAAAATCATGCAGGTTACATCCATCAATGAATATTGCCAATGATAGGTAGGAACAGTGTTCCTAGCCTCTGTTTTGCAAAGGCTGGAAATGGATGTCAGGAGAGGCACCACATTCATTATTACTGGTTGTGTTCACTCCCTCTGGGGCATCAGGCATTGGCCTCTGTCTGACCTAGTGTGGCCGTTCTTATGTTCTACAAGGCTAGTGCAATTCTTAGATGCATCAGGCAAGGTATTTCCAGTAGAAACAGGCAAATATGAGTACCATTATACATGGTAGTTGTGGAACCTCTTCTAGAATATTGTGTGAAATCCTGGTCTCCCATGTTTAAGAAAAATAAATGTTAACTGAATAGTTACTAGGATCATAAGACAAATGGAAAATCTACCTTGTGAGAGAAAACTCAAAGAGCCTGTCTTGGTTAACTTAACAAAAAGAAGACTTGCTCTTTCTAAATAGGCCAGAGGGATAAATATCAGGGAATAGAGGAATTGTATATCTTTAGCATGAATTTGAAAACAAGAATACAGGTGTATAGGCTATGAACAAGTTCAGGCTTGAATTTAGATTGTTTCTAAATATCAGGGTATTGAAGTTCTAGAACACTCTTTGAAGGAGAGCAGTTGAAGCTAAAAATATTGCTTCACTACTGATCTTGGTATGGTTATGGAAGGGGTGGTATTATGAAGATGACTACAACAACATGTACTTGATACACAACCACAGGTAACAAATATCACCAACATCCAGTAATAGGACCCTGGCCAGAGAGGGCTCTGAATGACTGCTCAGAATTCTTTCCCAGATATCTGGCTTGTGGGTCTTGCCCACCTGCTCAGAGTCTAACTGATTGCCTTATTTGGAGTACAGAAGGACTTTTTCCACAAATCAGAATGGTAGAGATTTGTTTTATTTATTTATCTATTTTATTTGCCTTCCTCTGCAGCATGGGACACAGATCACTTGGAAGTTTAAACTAATGTAAATAGCAGCTCCTCTGTACTTTGAAGTCTTATGATTTAAGTACATCACTAATTTAACTGGAAAAGACGTTTCAGTTATTAAAGTCCCTTGCACTGAAAGACCTGAAATCTTCTGTTGGGGGTGGGAGTCTTTTTTTCTGACTAGCTTTAGTTAATAAAAAATAAAACTGGTCTGTTATATCAAGTGCACTGTAATGCTTTGTAAACTAGGTAGAGTCAAACATTTGCATTAATGCAGAAGGAAAGGTCAAACATTAGCAACAAATAATGTGGGTTCTATTTAAAAGATTAATTAAAGTGAAACTCGTATATTGGCTCTGAAGAGGACTTGGTGTGTGTCATTGTGGATTATTAAAGAAATTCCCAGTGCTCAGTTGTGGCAATCTAGATTTGATATCACTTCTATAAAGAACATTGTTGAGGCTCCTACAGGAATAGTTTGTGTTTCTTAAGTGTCCACCATATTGAGAAGAATGTTGAAAAATTGGAGATGGCTCAGAGAAGATCTGGGTGGATGATTTGTGGCCTGGAAATCATGCTTCAGCAAGAGACAATAAAACAAAAGTCTAGCAGGCAACGTAATCACAGCTGTGATTATTTATCCAGAAAGCAGACAGCAGCTACAAGAGAAAGCTTTAATTTAGAACAAAACAAAAAGCAGTCAAGTAGCACTTTAAAGACTAGCAAAATAGTTTATTAGGTGAGCTTTCGTGGGACAGACCCACTTCTTCAGACCATAGCCACACCAGAACAGACTCAATATTTAAGACACAGAGAAACAAAAACAGTAAGCAAGGAGGACAAATCAGAAAAAGATAATCAAGGTGAGCAAATCAGAGAGTGGAGGGGTTGGGGGGGGAGGTCAAGAATTAGACTGAGTCAGGTATTCAGACGAGCCCCTATAGTGACTCAGAAAGTTTCCATCATGATTTAAACCATGTGTTAATGTTCCAAATTTGAATATAAATGCCAGTTTGTCCACTTCCCTTTCTAAAAAGGAGCGATAATTTCTCTTCAGTAACACACATACCTCGAGGTCATTGACAGAATGGCCCATTCCATTAAAATGTTGACTAACTGGTTTGTGGATCTGGAGTGTTTTGATGTCTGTTTTGTGCCCGTTGACGCTTTGTCTAAGGGAGTTAGAAGTCTGTCCAATATACAAAGCATCTGGGCATTGTTGGCACATGATGGCATATATGATATTAGTAGAGGAGCATGAGAAAGTGCCCGTGATTCTGTGAGTAACCTGGTGAGGTCCAGTGATGGTATTTCCAGAGAAGATATGTAGACAAAGCTGGCAGCGGGCTTTGTTGCAGGGAAAGGTTCCAGGACTGGTGTTCCTGGGGTATAGACTGTGGCTGTCAGTAAGGATCCTCATGAGGTTGGGAGGTTGTCTGTAGGAGAGAACAGGCATGTCACCCAGGGCCTTCTAGAGTGTAGCATCCTGATTAAGAATAGGTTGTAGGTCTTTAATAATTCGTTGCAGTGGTCTGAGTTGGAAGCTGTAGTTGATGACCAGTGGTGTTTTGTTCTTGGCTTTTTTGGGCCGATGTTGGAGTAGCTGGTCTCTGGGTATTCATCTGGCCCTGTCGATTTGTTTTTTTACTTCTCCTGGTGGGTAATTCAGGTTTATGAATATTTGGTAAAGTTCTTGTAGTTTTTGGTCTCTGTCAGTTGGATCAGAGCAAATGAGATTATACGTAACAGCTTGACTGTAAACAATGGATCTAGTCACGTGTGCAGGATGGAAACTAGAAGGGTGTAGATAAGTATAGCGATCAGTAGGTTTTCGGTACAGTGTGGTACTGATCAGGCCATCCTTGATTAGTACTGTAGTGTCCAGGAAATGTATCTCTTGCATGTTGTAATTGAGGCATAAGTTGATGGTGGGGTGTAGACTGCTAAAGTCTCTGTGGAATTCCTCTAGAGCCTCTGTACCATAGGTCCAAATCATAAAGATGTCATCAATGTATCGTAAGTAGAGGAGTGGTAATAGGGGACGAGAGCTGAGGAATCGTTGTTCCAGGTCAGCCATAAATATATTAGCATATTGTGGGGCCATGTGGGTGCCCATAGCAGTTCCACTAATCTGGAGGTATAAATTGTCCCCAAAACGGAAATGACTGTGTGTGAGAACAAAGTTACAGAGGTCAGACACCAGACTGGCTGTGGTGGCATCAGGGATGGTGTTCCTGATTGCTTGTAATCCGTCTTTATGTGGAATATTAGTGTACAGAGCCTCTACATCCATTGTGGCAAGGATGGCGTTATCAGGACATTTTCTGATGTTTTGTAATTTCCTCAGGAAGTCGGTGGTATCTCGGATATAGCTAGGAGCATTGGTGGCATAGGGTTTGAGGAGGGAGTCCACGTAACTGGATAGTCTGGTGGTAAGGGTGCCAATACCTGAAATGATAGGGCGTCCAGGGTTTCCAGGTTTGTGGATTTTGGGAAGTAAATAGAATAATCCAGGCTGCGGCTCAGATGGTGTGTCTGAGTGAATGAGGTCCCAAGTAGCAGCAGGGAGTTCCTTCAGTAGCTGTTGTAATTTCCTTTGGAATTCCAAAGTGGGATCAGCAGAGAGAGGTCTGTAAAATGTGGTGTTGGAGAGTTGTCTAGCTGCCTCCTGTTCATAGTCTGACATATTCAGGATGACAACAGCACCCCCTTTGTCAGCTGGTTTGATTATGATGTCTTGGTTATTTTTGAGACTCTGGACAGCATAGCGTTCAGCATAGTTGAGATTGTGTCTCATTCGGCATTGTTTGTGTGTAATGTCAGACTGAGCACGATTGCAGAAGCACTGTATGTAGATGTCCAGACTTTCACTACGACCCTCAGGGGGAGTCCACGTAGAGCTCTTCTTCTTTTGTTGTTGGTAGGGGGAGTCGAGAGAGTCAGACTGTTGTTCATAGGTGTGCTGGAAAAATTCCTTTAGACGGAGGTGGCAAAAGAAGGCTTCAGGGTCCCCACAGAATTGTATTAAGTTCATGGGGGAAGTAGGGCAGAAGGAAAGACCCCGGGATAAGAGAGACTCCTCTGCTGGGCTGAGTTGGTAGCTTGAAAGGTTAACAATGTTGTTGGTCGAGCTACTGTTATTGTGGTTGAAGTATCCTGAGGAATGAAGTAATGAAGAAAATTTATTCTCTTTTCTTTTTTGTAGAAAGAGGAAGTGTGTTTTATAAATATCTTGTCTGGCACTGGTAAAGTTTCGTACTGTGGGGTCTTGTGTGGATGCCTGTTCGTTGATGATAATTTCAAGTTTAGAGAGTTCATTTTTGATCATCTTTTGTTTATTGTAAAGGATTTTGATCGAGTGGTTCCTCAGTTTCTTAGAAAGCGTGTTGCATAGATGTTCACTGTAGTCAGTGTAGTATGTTGATTGTAATGTGTTTTTCACTGCCAGTCCCTTGGGTATAATGTCCATTTTCTTGCATTTGGAGAGAAAGATGATGTCTGTCTGGATCTGGGCGAGTTTTTTCATGTGGAAGCATAACAGTTACATTGTAAAAATCACACTATGATACAACGTTGCTCCTGAGTTCAAGAGGGGGAACTTAAGCTGTGTGTGGGAATGTAAGGTGGGTTTGGATGGAGCCAGGTGTACCTGGGAAAGCAGGAAGCAGAGCAGTAGGTGCTAGACGGTAATTAATTAAGGTAACCAGAGAGTCATAAACAGGAGACTGCTGAAAGTGATATGGAAATGAAGATACCTGTCTAGTTTCAGGGGCTATATGGGGTGTGTGTGTGTCTGGTTTTTTTTCTTTGTTTATTAACTTGCCTTAATTTGTCTGTATAAATTGAGAGACCTGAGCCCTAGGCAAGGGGCTCACATTTTTCTGAATGTATTAGCAGAGCAGCTTTGCTAATAAAAAGAGTGGTCTGACAAATTGTGAGTCTCGAGTCTAACTTTGACAGAAGACAAGCATGTAACAAGACCTAATACCTAGCAGCAGAAGTCAGTAAAGTTCAAACTTAAATTTAGATAGACTTTTTTATGGCTGAAAGCATTAAACATTGGAACAGATAATCAAAAGAAAGTGATAGGTTCTCCCACACTTGTTGCTTTTATGTGAATATTATATATCTTTCTAAAAAATGTTTTCTAATTCAACCGCAAGCTGTCAGGCTAGATTTAGGAATAATTAGTGAACTCAGTGTTATATAGGAGATAAGAACACAATGATCATGAGCCCTTCAAGTTTTAACCTATGTGGGTGAAACCTGGAAGTTTTGCCCTTGTTTGCACTTGGATCTGGATTTCTCCCTATGAGTCAGTGATAATGGCTCTCCTCTTAGGTTATATCTACAATGGCACATATAGTACAATCCAGGTACTCGTGTATACATGCTCATTCATGTTCCCCATTCCCAAGCTTTAGAGTGCACCTATGCTGCGCTGGACAGAAGTGGTGACACTGTGTACAGATATATGCCTGCATTCACACTTGCCTCTTCTGCATGGTGACACTAGAGCTACCTCTCTGGTGTATATTCTAGGGGTTTGTGCATCACAGAGAGAAATTCAAGGAATCACTTTGTTATGGGTTCCTGGTACAGTCCCTCATCTTCCCATATCTGCTAACGGAAGTTATCTATCATGTCTCTTTGTGGTTTTACTCCCTGAAAAACTGGGTTAAAGAAATGGTGCAATGAGATGATGCTTAGGTCTTGCTTTGCTCCTTACTGTGTGACACATGTATACAGTCATATAGACTCACAGTGAGATGCTGGATTTGGGCCGCATTTTCTGACAGATTAGAAATGGCTGACCTTGAGGGTTACTGATTACTCCTTTATGTCATACTGGACAGATTACTGTGATTTCTGGTATTGCCACGGTATTGTCTCAAGCACAATGAAAGAGCGCAGCTGAGAGTAACTGTCAAAGTAAAGAGCTTGGCTGTACTGAGAGCTTGGTTGCAGGTGGAGGTGTCAGAGGGTTATAATAGTTTTAAAAAAAGACAAGTTTCAAGAAAAGTAACTGATAGATAAAGAAATCCCAATGCCCTTAACAATATACCCTAAACTAATGCAATGAAAAAGGAGTAAAAGGGGAAACTGCAGGCCAGCAGAATGTGTGGTAGGGTATTCAGTTTACTCCATTAGCAGATTATGTATATGTGCATTTGGTGCATGTCTGGGGCTCTTGAGGCCAAGATGGCTAAACTGGAAGAACAAAGAGAGACAAAAGTGCACAGCTGAGACTTTCAGGGATGTAGCTAAGCAATCCCATCTTCTGATTGATGGCCCCTGTGCTGTTAAGGAGACTGAAAGTCTCAGGACAGGAAAGAGCACACATTACTAGGATAAGATAAGCAATTTTAATGAAGGCTCAACTATCAGAGACATAGACAATGTCTTCGTCATTACTGGGAGAACTGTGTTATTAATTACCTGCTGTGTGCAAAGTTTTTTGATATCATAAGGCATCCAGACAAATTTAAGGTCCTTCCTGGGGAAGAGGTGGTGGGCTGTGGCACAAGTAGGTACCAGTAACCCAGAAAAAAGTAGAACGGAGGTTCTACAGAATAAATTTAGGCGCTTAGTTAAGTGATTAAAGTCCAGGACCTCCATGGTAGAATTTTCTGAAATGCTTCCAGTTCTAAACCAGTAGAACTACAAAGTACCAGTGTGTGAATGAGATCATGGTGTAAAGAGTTCCATCTGAATGTAAATGGAACCATACTCATGACACATAAAATTAAAAAGGTTGTGGATGATTTTTAAGCTAAAGAGAGAATGAAAGGCAACAGCTGTGGGATATGATAGAGGTGTATAAAATCACAACGGGTGTGGAAAAAGTGATTATGGAAATGTTATTTACTTGTTACCTTATTAAAAGAACAAGGGGTCCACAAATGAACATAATGAGTAGCAGATTTATAACTAAGAAAAGGATTTTATTTTATTTTTTTTAAAACAGCACATAGTAGGCCTGTGGAACTCCTTGCCAGAGGAAGTTGTGAAGACCAAGAATTTAACAGGGGTTCATAAAAGAACTAGACCAATTCATGGATGTTAGGTCCTTCAATGGATATTAGCCAGGATAGGTAGGAATGGTGTCCCTAGCCTCCATTTGTCAGAGGCTAGAAATGGATGTCAGGATCACTTGCAGGATTATCTGTTCTGTTCACTCCCTCTTGGGCATCAGGCATCGGCCTCTGTTAGAACACAGGGATACTGGGCTAGATGGACCTTTGGTCTGACCCTGTACGGCCATTCTGATGAGAACGCGCCTTGGGCAGAGATGTCTCTTATGTATGAAATTACTAAAGGGGTAACTCTATTTTAGTAAACAGTAAGGAATGAAATTGTTAAAATATGGGTAGGAGCTAGTGAGAAAGCATTAAAAAAGTCCTATTTAAACATAAGTAATGAAGATAAGCAGCTCAATATTAACAATGCATATACTTTCTTATAAACAAATGGTAGAAGTCTAAATTACTAAGGGGGTGAACTAGCGTGTCTATCATTAATGAGGATATTGTTATAATAGATATCACAGAAAGTTGGTGAAACGAAATGGGACACAGGAGACAAAATATATAGTAATGATAGAATTAGTTCTGATAATAGGATAGAGGCATTATATTTTAAACAAATCATAGAATCAAATAAGGTGAAAATCTTTAAAGAAACAAACTGTACCATGGGAATTCTACAGATAGACATTCTACGCGTGAATAAAAAGAGATTATCCTGAGTAATATAGTTAGTGACAGTGACTAAGTAATGCTGTTAGAGTTTAGATAGGGTAAAAATACAGAAAGCAGAATAATAGTAGTGGGTGATTTCTACTAGTCTCTGAGTATAATGGAGAGATAACATTTCTAGACACAATGAGTAAGGGCTTCTTGGAGAAGGCAGTCCCAGAACCCTTAAGGGGAAAGACCAATCTTGATTTATTTCTAAATTGAGCATAGGTTTGGATTCAAGCGTTAATTACTGGGGACCCAACATATAATATTAATAAGAATGTAAGTAATTATCCCATCCTTACAGGGGAAAAAGGAGCAAACCCCCCCATAACAGAAGCATTTAATTTGTAAAATGGTAATTACAGAAGAATGAGAATGCCTGTTAGGTTCAAATTAAAAAAGGAGCTGTCACAAAGCTTAAATGCCTGAAACAGTGAGGCTGACAGCCACTGTGGGCCCTGGGGCAAGGTGGGAGAGGCAGGCCCAGGGTCATCAGCTCTCACTCTCACCTGGACAGCAGCACTGCCTCTCCCTCTACCCCCAGCCATGAGGAGAAGCAGATCTGAGCTGTCTCAGTGCTTCCAAAGGAGACTGAACTTGTAGCTTCTGTAAGCACATAGGAGCACATTAGTTTGATTTAGGCTTACGCTTTTACATATTAATCTTATATAGCTTATGAAACCATGATAATTTAGTCAACCTAGGCCTATCTTTCTTATCCATCTCAGCAGTAACACAAGTGACCTACAGGCCGATCCTATATGAGGGGGCTTGTTGCAAGTGGAGTTTTTAATCTTCCTGTTTATCAGAATGGTTTATCGGTCTATTGGAGACATTAAGGTCAAACGAGAATTTTTAGCTATTTGAGTCAATTCCTCACTTATCTTGCCACTGTGATCAGGGAGGTGTTATAATAATTTACCAATATAATGGTCCCTTGCCCTATTGACTGACAGATTTAATCAAAGGTCAGCTAAATTGGCTCTTAAGGTACCTTCCTAACTCTCTACTGAAATTCGCACCTAAGGACTGACAGCAGGGGTCCAGTCAAATGGGGAGATCCCAAGCTAATGTCAGTGGTCAATGTGGACATTTCAGCAAATTCTGAGAATTAGGAAGTTTATTAGAGGTGTGGGGCGAATTGGTATAAATAACACCTTGCTGCATGTGGGAGGTGTGTGTCCAATAAGAAGGGTGTTCCAACACTCTGTGTCAGGTGGAGCACCATCTTCTTACCTCTATTCTCTTCTCTCATTCTCTGTTTCTTAAGTCCCTCACATATGTGCTATACTTTACTACTTATACTATCTTCCTCACTGACTGGGAGTGGAGCAAGTCTTGGCTCCGGTTCTCCACCAAGGACTAGTGAGCATAGTAATTTTCTCTCCAAGCATAACATAATCATAAGTGCCTTTAAGACATAGTATTTAAGCCATAAGTTTAGCAAGTTAACCACACTGTATTAGCCCAGATAAGTAAGTATATTTGTTTCTGTAACCAGATTGTAATCAGATATTGACTGTCACTTACCATCATTAAGTTGGTATCTGTAAAATCTGTTTACTATGTCACTGTTTTGTTTATTATTTAATACCATCATGCTGGTAAAATAAGCCAGCCATACATGCTGCTAAACACTGTTGCCTGTGTAATCACTGGAACTCCCAAAAACCACCTTCATATTAAAGGGTTTCACAGAGATAGGTATGAACCTTTAATCTTTAAATCAGATTGGTGAGCATCCCCATATCCATAATTCCCACCTAAATTCCCTGTGGTCAACAAGCTCTGGCTGCTGCTGCTGTTACTTCAGCAGCAGCAGCGAAGTGCTGGGCTCCTTTGATGTGTCGGGCTGTGAGGCAACTGCCCCCTTTGTCCCCACCACTGTGGGTAAGCTGGTCTGAAACTAGCAATTGGTTATTTAGTTAAAACACCAAGATAGAGAGTCAGATTAAATGTATGCCCTAAATCACAAAAGGGGTCCAAAAGAATGCTACCATGGCTAAACAGCAGAGACACAGGCAAAAGGCTTTCTCTAACTTGGGAAGTCCAGTCCTACGAAGGATAATCAAAAAGGGCCCAAACATTTTAAGGATGATATAATAAGGCAGACCATGAAAGACTTTGCATCTTGAGTAATTTTCTTCTCATATTCTAATAGTACATTTTTTAAAAAAGTTCATTGGAGAAATCCTGTGAAACAGGCAGTGGCACTACGAGGCAAGCAAGATGTTAAAGGAGCAGGAAAAAAAAGGCCAGGACATTGCAGGAAAGCTAAATTAATTATTTGCATTGATTTTCAGAGTAAAGCATGTGCACAAGATATCCACATAAATCTCCATTTCGGGCAACAAATCTGAAATACTATTCCAGATACGTACTGATAGAATGTGTTTTAGAACTAGTTGATAATATAAAGACAAAGTCACTAGAATTAGGTGGTTCTCAGTTCCCCAGAGTTCTGAAGGAACTTGTATATGAACTTCTAACCTATGGAACTACTAACTGTACTATGTAACGTCTCACTAAAACAAGATGGCTGGAAGATAGCTATTTTTTTAAAAGGGTTCCAGAAATTATCCTGATAATAGCAGTCTCATGAGCATGCTTCATTATCAGGCAAAATCCTAGAAATTAATTGTCAAGACTGTTTTGCACTCTGGCTCTCCAAGTAAAGAAGATGAAGGCTTGCAAGAGAGCTTAAAAAAACCTTGTTACTTGTATTAAAATTCCCTAAGATCACAGGTTCCCAGGCCTTGGATTGGTATCACTGCCACCACCCAAGCACAAAAAAACCCTTTGAGAACCCAGGAAGATGTGCTCCAGAATTGTCTCCTGGGGGGTATTCTCAAGCTCTTTAACCTTCCCTCTGGAGAGAGCATAGAAATTTCGATAGAAAAGGTCCGCACAGCCCCTGCTGTTTCAAAAGAATAAGCTGGGGATTCAAAAATCTGGCACTATGAGGACTGCTCTTTCAAAAAAAAAAAAAAAAGGCTCCCAGGGCATCTCTCTCTCTCTCTTTCTCTGTCATATATATATATTATTTTTTTTTCAAAAGAACCTGTCTGAAAAGGGTGCTCTTCCTCATCTATGGCTACATCTACACTGGAAGCATCTGTTGACAGAAGTTACTGTCAGAAGAGATGTTCCAACAAAACTTCTATGAATAGATCGTGTCTACATATAAAAGCAGATCTGTCTTTTGATCCACTCTGTCAACAAGAGGGTCCCCTGAAGCTGCTATATGGCTTTTTTGTCAGCAGTGTCTGCCAGCAAAACACATTTTGTGTGCAGATGCTCTGAGAGTTTTGTTGACAAATCCCCAGTTTTGTCTACAAAACTTTCTAGTGTAGATGTAGCCTGGGAGAGGAAGAGGGCTGTGGGAAAAAGTGCTGCATTTTTTTAATTTCAGCTGGAAAGAGTGCTTTTGTGTGGACACTCCAGGGGTTCTTTCAACAAAGACCCATTTTTTCAAAAGAACTTGGTAGTGTAGGTGTGGCCCTGCAGTCCCTAGTCCAATGGGTGACAGAATGCTTTGAGGGTTCCACCTGCTTCTATGTCTTCTACTCTTCAGGGAGAAGCTCCAGCTCCTTCTTTTGACCCTACATCCTCCTCTGATATAAAGCCGTGTAGCTCCATTGATGTAAACAGAGCAATTAATTATGGGAGTGGAAAATCTTGTCCATTATCTGTATGTTAGAAACATTTCAGAAGACCTCATTTTTCTAGGTTTCTGTAGTTCCTGAAGCTGTCTGAGCTATGTACTTGGAAGCATGTAAAAGTATCTAAATTTATGCTAATGAAACAATTTTGCCATTTGTTTCCAAAGACTAAATAAAGTTTTTCACTGGGTTAATTCTGTTTACATGAACAGTCTGTTTGTATCCTCAAAGTTCTTAAATGGCTTCCTTTATAAAAGAACATTAATTTTATTGACCTTGTTTCATTGTACACTTCTTAGCTTGATGATTTTTCACTATGCATATCTTAGCAACCATTTCTAAATCATTAAAATGCAGATATATACACACACACCTATAATCAAAACACAAGCACTATCTGGGCAATTTATTTCAAATAGACCTGGCAATTACTGCCTGTTGGGCATCTTTAAACCCTGCTAAATACTGAAACCTTCAGCTACATTGATGCCAATTAAGTCTCATGTAAGATTTTAAATCAAAAGCATTTAGATAAATAACAGCATGAATAAAAAGGTTCCAGCTTATTAAAATGCCATCAGGCTCACCAAAGTTGCTTAAACTGTTCATACTAATTTTTAGAATGCAGATAAATTAAGACAACATTTACATGATATATGAAGTTTAAATGAAGATTAAACACTGTGCAAAGGCTTGAACTATTATTTTGGTTGAGAGTATGGTCAGAGATACAGAAAGCTTTATCTTATAGTGTGACGCCTCCGGAGAAGACCCTGTCTTTATGTTATTTGTACAGTGAGTCCTCATTTGGTTCCTTAAACACTTCCTCAATAGAAATAATTTAAAAGGCTGAACCAGTAGAAACCTATTATTGCCTTTTTCATAGAGAAAGGACTTGACTCAGACTTAGGCAATTCTATTCCACTCTTATTCACAATAGATACACTTATGGAGAAAAGCATTAAATGTCAAATGAATCTTAATAATCACTTGGTTTGTTGGGGTTTATTGTATTGCTGGCTATTTTCTGGATTTGGAGGACAGGAATTACTGCAACTTTAAATTTTCTTTCATGATCTTTTTTATGTCAGGACAAAAGTGCTTACAACCTAAAACATTTTTGTTTTTTGTTTTTTGGGTTTTGTTTCTTTTTGGGGGGGTTGATCAAATCTATCAAAATAAAGAAGTGAATACCAATTATTCTATTATCATAGCACCTGAACCAACTTATAGTTGAAATCAATATAAACACTAATTGCTTTCAAAGGAAGTTCAGTTTAGACTTTATAAAAATCCAGAAACTGAGTTATTAGTTCAAGCCTCCAGTCAATGTGAGATCGATAGCTTTTTCTCATGTGAAATGAGTAACAGTTATGGAAAGAAAGAGTAGTTCAGTGCCAGACAGGACTGCCAGCTATATGCAATACAGTACTTATATTCAATACCCCAATATAATATTCAAATCATCAATCAAAATTGTAAGTTTTTCAGCAGAAGCGAAAGGAAAAAAGAAGCTTATTAAATATTGGATATTGATGTTTTATTAATGAAAGTGAAGAAAGCAAATGAAATAGCATATTTTCAAATTAATATTCTAGCTATCACTTAAAATTAATCTGTGAAGAAATGCATAAAGTATATGAAGGATTACTACAAGCACTCAAACCATGTACTCCCAATTTAAGTGTATACATAAGAAAAGAAATTTGTTCCCTCAGATGAGTTTTTGAATACGTCACCCTTCTTCAAAGGCTACTCATTATTAGGATAAGCATTATTCTTATTCTTGTTAACTTCAGGATTAGTTATTCATGTATAAACTTGACCAGCAATATGTATCTCAGATTTTGATTAGAGCTGTCAAGACATTACCAAATTAATCATGAATAATCATTACATTAAAAAAGTGATTATTTATGCAATTAACTGCGCTGCTAAACAATAGTACATTATTTATTTAAATATTTGTGGATGTTTTCTCTACTTGCCAATGCATGAATTTCAGTTTATAATGTACATGTTGTAGAGTTCTCAATTTATATTTATATTACAAATACTTTAATAGTAAAAAAGCAAAAGAAATACTATTTTTCAATTCAGCTAAAAGAGGTAATATAGTGCAATCTCCACATTATGAAAGTTGAACTTGCAATTATAGAATTATGGACAAAAAATGTGTTAAAATGGAAAACTTTAGAACCCATAAGTCTGCTCAGTCCTATTTCTTAAGCACTCAGACAAATAAGGATGATTTTTTTTTAATTTTCAGGAAATGATGTTGACATCTTCTGTTTTGGAATTGTAATACACACATCACCTGAGTGTGGTTCAGTGTCCCATGCTTCCACCACTTTCAAAGAGAAAGAATGAGTCTCGTCTACAGCCTTATATGCAGGGCAGTTGTCTGTTAGCTCAACCTGTAGAGACTTACACAGTATGCTGTGGAGATCCCCGATTCAGTTCTGACTGTTGTAAATTACACAATGTCATGTGGCAACTGAAGACAGGCTCTTCCATGGCAATGTTGCAAGTGACATTATAAGACATCTTTGTGCCAGATGTACTAATGAACTTAATGTCCCTTTATGCTTCAAATGATGTTCTAGATCACATGCATCCATGCTGCTCCTGGGTTCTACTTGATGATCAGCTGAGGTGGACTGACTCATTCATTTTCATCATCTGAGTCAGAAACCAAGAGAAGATTGATTTTATTTTTTGATATTTTGAGTTCTGTAGTTTCCACATCAGGCTGCTACTTTAATGCTTCTGAAAGCAAGTTCCACAGGATTTCCTTCAGATTTTGGAAGGTTCCTCAGACTCTTAAACCTTGGGTCGGGTATTGAGGATATCTATAGAAATCTCTCTTTGTTTAATCTGGAGTGAAAAAAATGTTCTTAAAGTACAGAAAAGGTTGCTACAAAGAGGAGAGAGAAAAAAATGTTCGTCTTAACCTCTGACCATAGCACAATCAGTCAATTTAAATTGCAGCAAGGAATGTTTACGTTGTACATTAGAAAAAATTTTCTTAAATATCAGGGCAGTTAAGCTCTGGAATAAATTGCTAGACAGGTTGTGGAATCTCCCTTGTTGGAGATTTTTAAGAGCAGGTTATACAAAGAGCTGCGAAGAATGATCTAGATAATACTTAGTCCTGCCAGGATTGCAGAAGACAGGATTAGATAACCTCTTCAGTCCCCTTCTGTTCTTATGATTCTATGATTATTTTCTTCAGCTTTTTGTTGGGCAGTTTCCAGTGCTTGGGCTACAGCAAACTCATAAATTTAAGTGATCAATTAGTATAGAATTGCCTTTTTCTGTCTCCTATGTGTGGAAATAAATACAAAATACAAATATCTGTGGTCTGGTTGTTTCTCTTCTCTAAACAACTGTGAAATTAAGACTACAGAATTAAATATATTCAACCACAATCTTCCAAAAATGTTAAAGATGGAATCTGGAAGGGAAATGGATGCCTTAAGTCAGTTTATGTCATGCTGGTGTTCATGGGTAAAGTAGCTTCAGAAAGCAATGTTTCTTGACAAAACATATTTTTCCTTAGTTCTTCTCTTCTTACCAGACTTTATAGACATATGGCTAAACACAGATGCAAGAATGAAGTATCCTGGTGAAAAAGCTTCTGTTCAAGTACATTTATATGCTGACAAAAAGAATATAAAACAAAATTGTAGAATTCTACTTTTCTTCTTTTGACAACTTCCTTACCAGATTTGTTTATGAGTTTAAAGTTTGTTTTCTTGTGCTTTCCTTTTTCTAGCTGCCAGTGCTACCAAGTCAACATGGCATCTGAAAAATGAAATGTGCTCTTTTTCTCCCTGTCTTTTCATAATTAACAATAAATGTTGTACAATTGGAACTTAAACGGATTGTTCTCTTGATAACATGCTGGCTAGGATCCATCCACATAATGTGCTAATTACCCTATCTTATGGCACTAAATTCTGTGCATCAGAATCTTAAACAGAAATGTTTCAGAAACTCACAGGGACCAAAATTTAATTAGAGTTGTATGTAATTTATGTAAGATAACATAAACCATATGGAACTCTTTTACTTTAAGTTTCCATTCTTGAAATTTTGCAAGTCTATTATATTACTACAGGTTGAAACTTTCTGGTCTGCCCCCTTGGGATCTGACTGGCGGTGAACAAGGGAACTTGGTGGACCCTGGGAAGTCGATAATGGCTACCAGAATTACTAACATTTCCCCTTCTTACTGTGCTCTCAGAAGGCATGTGTAAATTACAGCTACATACTAGCACAGAACTATGAGAACCAGGATTGGTTAATGTAAACAAACTTTATGGGACCATGGGAAACTTGACCACACTGAAGATAAGTGGTCTCCTGACTAACTAAAATCATGCTGGGTTTTGGATGTTGCCAAATCAGAGAATGCCAGACTATAGAGGTTCAACCTGTACTTCAATCTAGGCTGTCATAACTGATTTGAAAATTGTGTTCAGCATTGGCCATAGATTTACACTTTATAGACACAAAGAACTGGAAGGACCCTCAAGAGGTCATCAACTCCAGTTTCTGGCAATCACGGCAGCACCAAGCACCATCAAAATCCTTCCTGACAGTTGTTTGTCTAACCTACACATAAATATCTTCAATGATGAAGGCTCTGCAACATCCCTGGGCACTTTATTACAGCGTTTGACTACTCTGGCAATTAGTAAGTTTTTCCTAAACCTCCCTTTATCTTGGATGTTTCTGGAGTGAAAGGCTGTTTGGTGGTGTCCACCCATTCTCTCCTGATTTTCTGTAAATTTTCTCCATCAGGAAATTCAAGTAGCACTTGACAGCCACCTTGACATCTTGGATCTTGTGGGATATTTTGTGGGTCACAATCATTTAATCCTGGCAGGGTCTGCTAAGAACGGGAGTTTCCTCCTTCTGCTATTCCTTTTGGGTATTGACCTTACACACTCCAAAACTATTTGCTCTGTCTGAGGCTCAGCTTACAGCTGTAGAAACCCTATGGGTTTCTTTATAACCACATGATGGCTTCTGTTACACCTCTGTTCCAGAACCTACAATAGACAGCAGATGCTTGTGGCCATGCTGCTTAATATCCCTGATGCTGTAATATATGAGGGAAGCCTTCTCATAGGACCAGAAGATGTCAGTTCTGCATAATGGGAGGATCAGCTGCCCAGCAAGACAATCTAACTTCTAGTGGGAAGGTATCACTTGACCCTGAAATAACAGGAACTGGAAAAAAGTAGAGGTCATAGGCCACCAAGGCCCTGTACAATCTTTCAAATTCCCAAGATAAGGGTTGAAGAACATTCTAGAGCCTAGGATGTGATAAGTGACAGATATTGAGAGGAAGAGGAGGTTAGTGTGTAAAGTAGGAAAGAGTGAACTTGAAGTGGCAGAGGATGAAGTGAATTTGCAGAGATATTACATGAATAGACTGTGTAGCTTCAGGTTCATATAACACAGTTTGATAGGGTTTTTATACCACCCAGATATTAATCCACAGCAGACACGTTACTGAATATAATGAGAATTTTTAGGTGCTTACCTATTCATCACTAAAAATTAAGATTATGACAATGATGATTATTTAATGCTATATCATCTTGTTTTGTAGGTCTGTTTCCACTAGATGGGCTACAGTAAGCTTATAATGATAAAAAATAAATTAGTATAGAATTCCACATATATTTTATGGAAACAAATATAAAACATAGATTTGTTTGTTTCACTCTCATAAATAATTATGAAATGAAGAAATGAATATATACTAATAGGATTCTATCCCAATGACAAATCAAAGAAACAATTCAGTGTTTCACAAAATAGAAAAAGGCACAGTCCCTGTTTCAAGTAGTGTACAATCTGGTGTTAAACAAAATACCATCTAAACAGGAATAACTAACCATTGAAAGATAGTTGGGAGATGAAGTATGAAGGTTGTAGCAATAAAAGAAGATGCATAGTCAGCTTGGCATGGGAGTTTAATGTGATTCAATTACAAGATTTTAATTTTTCATATATGTTATTGGTTATTATTATCTCACTTATTGTGGAAGTCAGTAAATAAATGTCTGTGAAGGAAGGAATTGGAAAAAAGTGGGATCTGAAACCCACAAACTTTTCTTCAGTTGGTAAAGCTTTTGTAGAAATATGAAGTCAATGTGTGTTTTAGATGCAGAAGACAAGAATTTGTAGGGTAAACCAAAACTTCAATTAACCTTATATTTTTCTATAACAGGATAATCCTATGTACTACTAAGATATATCCCTACGTCAAAGTCAAAGTAAGCTATAAAAAAACTAGTATTCTACCATATGTAGTTTATGGATAAGGAATTAATTGGCTAGAACAGAACCTCAGCATATATTTTAGCATGCTGAAGAGAAAGCCATGTCAACAGAAAAAGAAAAAGATCATTTTACTATATATATATATATATATATATATATGTATGTATGTAGAGACAGACACACACACACACACACACACACACACACACACATATGCATTTTCAGAGAATTGTCAGGTAGCAACACGGTTGTCAATTACTGGAGAAGTGGGTCACCATTGCAGTATGGAAGATGGCCACCCTGGACAGCCAGTGGTCTGTGGGGCACCAGTCTAGAGTGAGCATGGCAACCATCAGGGCCCTCCTCATTGAGGTAAGGCATATTGAGGTCATACACCTGCCAAACAGAGGGGAAAGTTGGTTCCTGGGCAAGGGGAGCCCTTCGTGGACAGGAATGGTGGTACAAGGGGGCAGTAGAGGGGCAAGGAGGCCTAGCCCTGGGGGATTGTGCCACCCCAACCCCCACAGGCTTTATGTGGGGATGGCAGAGGGCTCTGGGCATGGGGGAATGGGGTCAGGAGGGAGCATGGGGGAAGGGAGCCTGGAGGGGGCATGGGAGGAGGGACCACTCCAAACCCAGTTTTGGGGTCCCTGGCAGAGCTGGGATGGGGCTTCAGTGTGCTCAGGCTCAGTGGGGGGAGAAGGAGAAGCAGGGGATGGTAAGGAGGTGGCAGAGGGGGCAGAAGGGTTGGGGAAGTCAGGCCACATGTTCCTGCAGGATGGCTGTGATGTCCTGGAGGTTGCCTATCAGTGTGGCCCAGGCCTCCCACCACCAGGCCAGGTCCACCTCCTCCATCCTGAGCCTCCACTTTGCCACCTCCATCTGGCAGCAGATGGCAGCTCTGTAGACGGCATCATATGCTGTATTCTTCTGAGTCCTCCAGAGGCATGCCCACCATGGCACTGGTGAGGGGGCTGACCCGGCCCTCTCCACCACCTCTGCTGGCGTGTCCAGCCCCAGGGATGGGACAGGGCTCACCCATCCCTCAGATGGCACAGCTGTACATATGGAAGGGAAGAGACGGATGGTACGTCAGTCCCACAGCCCATCCTGAGGGGGTTGTGCCCCCCATCTCCCCATGGGCAACAGCCCTTCACACCCCTGTCCAGTGGCAAGTGGCCATGGGGGATCCTGGGTACTGAGGGAGTCCCTGCACATGTGGAGCATGCACTGGGCAAAGTCCAGCCACACGTACCCCTTCCCTGTGCATGCAGCTTACAGTGCAGTCCACAGAAGCAGGTATTGAGTGTTGCCAGTGTCCATTTTGGCATGCCAGGAGACATGGGCATCTGGAGTGTGTCCAGAATGGGCCCGATGGCCATATGGTTGGCCAGATGCCAGCTGTGGTGGAGGATCTTCCCCTTTCCTCAGGGTGTGCACGCTTCCAGGTACTTGGTGGAGGGTCCCTTGCTGAGGTCCAGTGACACCCTGCTGGCTATCCGCCAGCTGGACAACTATGATGGCACACCCATCACCAGGTCCCTGTCACTGGAGTACTCAGAGGGCAGCTCCTGCTCAGTGTCTGACACAGTGATTTGGATGTGGGGTCCCAGTTGTGCCTCTGCCTCCACCTCAGGGGACAGCTCATCTCACATGTTGTGAAGGACCTTGGGTGCGGGACTGGTATCCTGCGGCCAAGGAGGCTTCATAGCTCCTGGTAAAAGGGATAGGCGGCAGGTCCTGCCCTGATCAGTCATCTGTGTCCCAGGCCCGACTGTACTCCTGCCTGAGCTCCTTTACTTTGGAGCACACTTACTCCTGGCTCTGAGTGGGGTGTCTTTAGGTGGCTAAGTCAGCCACATTTCACCACTTACGGAAGTCTCCCAGAAGATCTCCTCATCCTACCACAGTGTGGGGAGGTCCCGAAGCTCCAGATCCGTCCAGGACAGGGTCCTATTTTTGGTAGGATGGGCAGGCTCCTGCAACCCCCTGAGAGCTCCTAGGGATCATGTGGGGGCTGGCTGGTGGCCATTGCTTGGCTCTTGACTGCAGGGGGTGGCCATGAGGGAGCCTCATGTCTTTGCTGCCAGCGTGCTCTCAGCTTCCTGCCATCGGGTTTTTGGGTTCCTGTGGCTTTAAACCTGGCAGGACATAGAGAGCATAAAGCATCGCTAGCACTGACCAGGGTGTCTCTGAGTGCCAGTGGGCCAGCGCCATGGAGGACCTCTCTTCAAAAGAACAGCCTGTGGAGTGTCCACCCATATTTTCTCTCTAAAGCGTCTTTTGGAAGAAACCACTCTTCCTGATCCTGGACCAGAAGAGTGCCTCTGGAAGAAGTGTTGCATTCTTCCAATTTCCTTTTGAAAGAAAGCATTTTGTACGTAGATGCTCTGCAGGATCTTTCGAAAGAGCCCCAGCTTTTCTGAAAGATCTTGCTAGTACAGATGTGGCCTGTGTGTGTGTGTGTGTGTGAGAGAGAGAGAGAAAACAGTTTTCTTCCAAACAGTAGTGCCAGAAACAAAGTTTGCTTATGGAAGCTGCAGCAGAGGTGCCAGTTAAATGTTCTATAAGAATTTGAAGTCATGTGTAATAGTGTTTATTCATAGTAGTTAAATGACTACTGTTTTTTTAATGTTTAGACCATTATAAGCATCTTGATTATGTTCCAAAGCAGCAATGGGAAATAAGCTGCAGGCATTTGCCAGGGTCAGCCCCTAGTGGGGTGGGAGTGCTTTACAGGTGCAGCTACTTGCTCCTCCTGTTGGCTGCAGATCACTGTTCCCAGCCAATGGAAGCTGTGCGAAGCAGACCAGGCCAGGACTCCACTTCCAGCATCTTCCATTGGTTGGGAATGGTGATCTGTGGCCAACAGAAGCTGCAAACATCCGTATGTGTGGACACACAGATAAGTAAAGCACCAGAGGCCCACTGGGGCTAATTCTACTGAATCACATTCATCCCAGATACTGCTTAGTAGCCACCTCTGGTTCAAAGTGCTAATAACTGTAGCTTTATGAAAGAGCAATGAAATATTCTTGGTTCTTAACATATGGCAACCATACTTTTAATTGGAATAAGGATTTTTATTTTATAAGACAGCCATTGTATTTATTCCTTTAACAAATTACAAGTTTGGCTGAGAAAATTCTGCATGATATTACTTCCAAAGAGCAAAGCATCAAGCAGTATTATCAAGGTACAAGAGTGCTTGATAACATAATCAAGAAATTCCATAATTCATGCTGATCTCTTTATCCACGAAGATGTAATGATAGCATGCAGAAGGGAGATAAATTATAGAAAATTGTCTGCTTAAAACTTCATGCATATTTAAAAGATACAGATTATTTTGCTGATAAACTAGGCTCTACATCACTAAGTCTTCTTTGCATGGTGTTATTATGCTCCTGCTGTTTCTGGTCATGTTGTTAACTTTTCTGTTATTTCTTAATTCCCTTACTAGCAAACAACTTTACAAATGACTTTATTTCCAATGCAGGTACCAGATGTATACAAAAAAGGAATTTATAATTAGTCTGGGGAGATCAGAAACAAATGGGTATAGTCCTGTAACTTCAGTGGGAACTGAGTATTTTCTACTGCACTGTGTGGGAGGGTCCTTGCAAGTGTAACTGTAGGTACTTAGTTGTCTGGAGATTGTATTACACTTTAGCTTCCTTCTGTCTTTTTTGAATCACTGTTGACATCATTATTAGTAAGTTCTTTTTTAATACCTTTCAAGAACAATCATAACAATTTCACATCTTGGTTCATTTATACGTTTTCTGAAATAAAGTTTTGTTTTATTTTCTTATTTTTAACATCAGTCTTTCCCTTCTCTCGGGGCTATTGCTTTAAATCCTCTCAAGTGTGCCTCAACATAGCAAACTGATGTCAGTGGAACTTCCCAAAACTGTTGCTACTGTTCTCTCAGAGCTAGCGTGAAACAGAGATTATTGTAATCTGGATAATGCTTCAGTTCTCGTTTGAAACATACAAGTGATTAATACCAAAATCTCTACCTCACACACTCAAAACTATAGCACAGTGGCATAGTGTTCTTTCGCCCATTCACATTCCATAGACCTATGAGGGCTTATACAAAAGTTTAAAGCCTAAGAGAGAGGAAATAGCCTACTGGTTAGAGCATTGGTTTCACAAAGCAGGGACTGTGAATTCAGTTTGTGAGGGGGGCTTTCAAGGTTTGGGGGCGAGTTCTATGTAATTTAAACAAAAAACAAAAAACAAAAAACAAACCTCTCAGGCTTGGTAATGGATCTTGGTATGAGTGCAGGGGACTGGACTCAACTCAAGGTCTCTTCTAGTTCTACGATATGATATGTGCTTGAAGGCCCAAGAATGGGTAAATATGGCTTTGCTTAAAATGAGAGTTTAGCCCTGCATGACATTTATTTATATAATAGTTTCTGAAAGTAGAACACAGACCATATTAGATTATGTTCCTGTGTTTTCTTGAAAAATCCATGTGGAAAAAAAGACAATGTTCTCAAACAGATTAAGAATGTGATTGAGAACCAGGTATCAAAGAGTTCTGATTACTGATGCTGGGCAACCTGAGTATTATACAAAAGTGAAACATGAGTGTAACCTGAGTATTATACAAAAGTGAAATAGCATGTTCTCATTCATAATCAATCATAATTCATAATCAAATTGAAATCACTCATGACTTTGCAACTCAGCCACATATCAAGTAGATACTCTTTCTAATGCAGGATGCCAAATCTAATGTAGTTTGATATGAAGCATATCTCATTGAGCTGTATCATATTGAACTATACCTCTATAACTGTTACTATTTTCCTACAAGAAGAATCTTACCCTTCCAGACAAAAGCATGAAGACAATGAGGAAATGTGAAAGGTGAAAAAGACAAAGCATGGCATATCAAGCTTTGTAGATGTGGAAGGAGAAATACAATGAGAAAAGACATATTATTTTGATGAACAGAATTCAGTAATCAGGAAGAGGCTGGTACAAATAAATTTGTTTATTTCCTGTGGTTCACAGAAGTGTTCTCAGAACCAATAGTTCTTAGGAGTGGCCTACATTAAGGGGAAAAGTTGAATTAAGTTATGCAACCCTGTTCAACTTACCAGGGCATCTCCACTGTACGGCAGCTAATGACAGAAACTCTTCAGTCAACTTTCCTTACTTTTCTACACCCTGTGAAGTACCACGGATAACAGGAGCAGGAAAAGCAGTAGATTTAGCATGTTCCCCCTAGACCTGCTAACCTGACCCTCCAGGAGATTGATCACTGGAGCATCCATCTACCAGCAAGTGTAAGCAAGACCCTAGTCACATAGTCTGAAAAGCAGTCTAAATATCACCTTACAACTGTAAAGATTAACTAAATAATTTCTGCTTTGGGAGTATATGAGCAACCAGCTGGGCCAATGATGATCATGGGCCAGGATGATGATGGGGTCCCAAAACTGACTGACAAGTAAATAAATTACTGTGACTCAAAAATACATGGGAAAATGTAGCCACAAGAATACAGACCAGTAGCCGCCTTGTAAATTAATTGATTATTTAAATAAATTTCCATTATTTAAGCTATTTACTTTGTGGACACAAATATCAAACTCCAGTGAGTCTTATTTTCTTTTTGTCCTTCCCATTTTGAAGGCAATTTTGACATTTTTATTTTTAGCTAAAGCATTTGATTACAATCACCAGACAAGAAAAGTGTAGTTGATGGCTCAGATTCCTTCATGCTTATTCATAATGAACAAACTATAATATGCAAGAAGCCCAGTTGAAATTATTAACATATCCTCTGTATTCATGTGGCCAAATAGTATAAGGATGGGAATTATATAAGAACAGGAGTAGATATTTTTCGACTCCATGGAACAGTTTATAATTCAAATCACTAGCTGGACACACATAGATGATAAGTTTCCCAAGTCATAGAAAACTTACTACTGGACTAAGTCTATGTGCTACCCGTATGATTAAAGGTGAAAGATTCAGGCTGATATATGATCAGTCCTTTAAATTATGAGAGAAAAAAATCTGTAAGTAGATTTACTTCTTTTTATACATAAAGCACCATAAGGTCAGATTTCAAAATTGTCTTAGAATCATTTTAGGAGCAAAAGGTTTTACATGTTGATTTAAACCCAGTCTACGCTACAGGGTTAGGTTGACAGAAGCTGCTTTGTTTTGACCAAGCTGTGGAAGTGTCTTCACGTATTTTTGGCTCTTGCCAATGTCATTGTCTTCTTATGCCTATTCAGTAATGCCATCTCCCTGAGTGGCATAGAGTCCTGGTCAGTGTAATGAGTGCCACACCATGTCAATGTAAACACCCCATTGCTTATACTGACATTTGCTGGCCTTTAGGAGCTACCCCACTGACAATTCAGCCTAACATGAATGTTCCTGGTGAGGAACACATCCAAGTGATTTAACAACTGTGATGGCTGTATACTGATGTAAATAAGATTACAACATGCATTTTTGTTTCTATTTACAGCTGCTTTGCACCTTCAGTAGAATGCTGTCTCAAAATGCCTCTCAGGAGGAGCGTCTGTGTGCATGCATGTGTACTGTGTCTTGAATTTCAAAGGCAGGGAAATAACCATCTGCAGCTCATAGCCAATGAAGCCGCTTTCCTGCTTTTGAGGTACTGTATTCCCTCTCTCCACATCTTCAGGAAAAGGGGAGGTGATAGATCAAGAGGAGCAACAAAATCCCACATGCTCCTATTGCTGCGGTTTAAGCAGCCAAGCAATTTAGGAAATCCCTCTTGACTTCATTATTGTTATATCAGGTCAGCTGGAGAGGGAGGCAGCTGCTTCTGCATGGTAAGTCAGTCTGGTTTCCTGACATACTTTGCAGAAGTAGTTGCCTCCCCCTCCAACTGACCTAATACAGCAGTGAAGTCAGAAGAGGTTTCTCAAATTGCTTGGCTGCTTAAACCACAGCGATAGCAGCATTGAGGGATTTTGCAGCGTGTCTTGATCTATTGCCTTCTCTTTTTTTCTATGAAGTGGATGAAGGGAAGGCAGGGTCTTAAAGGTAGGAAAGCAGCTTCATAGGCTATGAATGCAGACAGCTGGCTCCTCACTTTCGGATCTTATGGTTACAGCACTGTACTTACACAAATCTGCAAAAATGGTTCATGGATCTTCATTGATCTAAAGTGAAGACCTGTGAAGTTACAGAGTTCTAGGCATCGCATCATGATTTGGGAAGTTGAACAATGCCCACTTTTTTCCCCCTAAAATTTGTTCCTTCAGTTTAGCACTGGTATCTTCCGATTATTTAAAAAAAGTGATGATTTAATTAGACAGTTCTTGATTAATTTTATGTTTTGCACAATAAAACTAATTGAATCACCAGGAAAACATCTAATCACCGCTCACCACTGTAATCACCAGTCAAGTATTTGACATGAGAGATCAGATTAATTGTTGGTTGCACATCGGGAGAACCAAATGGTTAATTAAGAATTATAAATAAAAGCTCTTCCTAACAATATCATTAAAATTAAATCAGGGTGTCAACTGGAATTCTGAAAGGATAGAAAAGGGATCTGAAAAATGGTCATTCTGATATAAAAACTGACAACAATATAGCATATGAGTTTATATTAATCACCTCATGAAAAGATTTGGAAATCTTTGTCAGACAAGGAGAGATTAAAATATATTTGTTTTTAATCAAACTTCAGCTGGGTATTATTATTACAATATATTTTGCTTTTATAAATATTATTAATTTATTTAAATTACTAAAATATTTATACTTCCTCAAATAATTTGGACAATCTTTAGCTCACCTCCAAATTTCATAGTATCCATAAAAGCAGTGTCTTGCTTAATTTATCAGATAAAGAATGATTTTTTGGTAATTTACCTTATTTCTATCTTTTTATTAACCCCTGCCCCAAGAATATACCATTTGCTTTTCTTTCATAACAATGAGGCATTTAATGTTTGTTGATTTAAGAGATAAATGCAGTGTTTTAAAATTAGTCATTTTTAGTGCTCTTTGCAAGGAAAGGTTTAACTTCTTAATGTGAATGTAATGAATGACTACTTAGTTATTTCCAAATATGCGATTAAATTCAGAAGGCTTCATTTCCCACTCTCTTGAACTTTGCACACTCATTTGATCCTGTGAAAACTAAGTGCTTTCTTTTTAGTAGCATTTTACACCCACCTTTTGCTTCAGTCCTCTGTATAAATGACAGCACATGGTGCAAAATTAAAAAAAATGGAACAGCAGGCCAATGGAGAGGGAAAAAAAACATTTTAAAACATTCCTGCTTTGCTGGATGATTTACAGCAACATTTGAAATCTGATATTATTTCATTCTGATTTAATGGTAGAGTTAATTGCTGTGATTCCTAGTGACTGCATAGGAATATTTAAAGGCTGATTCGTGGAATATTAGCTGCATTACACCAATTAACACTAATAGTCTTTTTGCACTGCATCAATGTGCCACTAACATTCATGTCATCAAAAATAAGAAATGTACAACTTTCCAGAACGTATCCATTTATGGGCCAAATCTCTGTCCAACACTTGGCTGAAGCATCTGGACTGGGAAAAGGACAGGTAGTGGTAGGGATAAAATGTTATGTGGTTTTGACAACTCAAAAAAAAAAGCATGAAAAAGATAATGAATTCTGTCAGACAATATCAAAGCATATAATGAAATCAGAAGAAAATATGGGAAATGGGGGAGCCTCTACAGAAAAGGTGGTCCCCACATAAATCAAAATAGAACCAAATGTTAGGTTCTAAAATTAAAAGGTCATAGAGAAGTTTTTAAACTAAGGACTGGAAGGAAAACAAAGGGTGCGATGGAGCACATGGAATGGACAGAAACAGGGGAGGATCTATTAGTGGTCATGCACTGTGTCCTAACACGGAGGATAAGATCAAAAATGATAAAGTATGGGTAAGATCTGATGGGAAATAGTTAAATGAAAATGTCCCATTCAATCACATCGGCTGTGGCCACACTAGCAGCTCATTTTGAAATAATTTTCAAAATGAGGGGCAATTTCGAAATGAGCAGGAGAGCAGCTACACAGCAATTTCTCATTGCGAAATTAATTTCAAAATTAAAAGGTGTTCATTTCGAAATGGTCATTCCACTCCCATTTTGGGAATAACGCCTCATTTCGATGTTAATTTTTCAAAATTAAATGTGTGTAGCCACTCTCTGGCTGCCATTTCGAAATGAAAAGTCCTCCACAGATCCAGCCCCTTCCACCAGCATGCCAGAGCTCTATGGCTGTCAGCTGCGGGTGCCTTAAAGCTTCGGGGATACAGAAAGCCCATGCAGGAAGCTGAGAGGGTGTCCTGCTCAAGAAGGAGGGGTGGAAGAGAAATGAGGATGCCTTTGCCCACCTCGCCAGCAACCTCGCCGCAAGGGGCCACCCCCTCTGGACCCCCAACCAGGTCCACTCCACAGTGAAGGAGCTGCAGCAGGGCTATGCCCGAGCAAGGGACTCAGCCAGTCAGGGGCAGTACCTGCCCCTACTTCAGGGAGCTCCACCAGCTGCTGTGACCCAGGGAGGCTGCACCACTCTGGGAGACCCTGGACATGGTGGAGCTAGAGGGGCAGGGCAAGGAGCCCCAGCCAGGACCCTTGATGCACCCTGCCACACACACACTGCAGGCCGCAAAGTACCTGCTGGCACTGGGGACAGTGACAGCAGGAGCAAGAGACCACTGTGCATGGCCAAACCCTCCAAGGGCCCTAGCCAGGCTACCTCCAGCCGGGCCTCCCCTGAACCACCCGAGGAACCCTCAGGTAGGACCGGGCATGGGGTTCACTGGTCATGTGGGGGAAGGGGTGGTCCCTGACGCAGCCAGTACAGGCCTGGGCACATGGCCAGTGGCCAGGGACCTGGGGATAGCCATGATCACTGCCAGGTGGGGCCCGCACGGGGCCATGGTATGCCATGAGGGTCAGAAGCCTGGGAGAGCTGGGGCAACCACTCTAATGGCCCCAGGCTGATGGACCCCAAACAAGACAGGACACCCCAGAGCCCCTCACCACAAGCAGGGTGTGATGGTGGTAGGGACAAGGCTTCTGGCCCACAGTACCCAGGGTCATGATTGATGGGCCACCACCCTCTCTCCTTATGTCTTCACAGCCTCGGCATCTGACAGCCACCCCAGTCCCCTGGACGTGCCCAGGAGCCTTGCAGCAGCAGAGGAGGGCAAAGGGGCAACACCTCCCCAGATCGGGGGCCATGGTGGGATGAGCCACCGGCTGCAGCTGGGCAGATGATCTGGCAGCAGTCCACACGGCTGCCTGGTGGGAGCAGAACCACACGACTGGACGGCTGCATGGCGGGAGCTGTAGGAATGGCTCTCCACAGAGTGGGCAGCCTGGGACTGGGTGGCCGGGTATCTCAACAACCTGACCCAGACCGTCGCCAACCGCCTGGCCCACCAGCCGCCCCATGGATGGCCATTCCCACAGCACCTCCCTCTGCCCCAGCCCCCGCTTCCTCCCCAGTACCCTGCTCCTCCCTGCCACCTCCCTCTGCCCCAACCTCCCCCTCTTCCCTGTCCCCCCATGCCTCAGCCTCTCCTTCTTCCCTGCCACCCCCTCCCCCCAGCCTCTTCCTCTTCCCCACCACCCCCCTCTGCCCCAGCCTCTCCCTCTTCCTCACCACCCCTCTCTTCCTCAGCTCCTCCCTGTTCCCCAGGTCCCCCCTACACCCCTTCTGCCCCCCGGCACTTGCAGCCCTGCTCCTAGACAACATGACCCTGGCCGAGTGGCGGGAGTTGGCGCACTGGCTATGGCCAGGCGAGCCTTGCCCGTCTGTGGCTCCCCTCCCTCCTCCCCACAAGTCCGAGCCCCTAGATACCCCGGTCCAGCCCTACCTCCCAACTCAAATGCAAAATTACAGAACTATTGTGGTTTGTAACTCATCATTTAAGTCAGGTTCTGTACCAAATGACTGAAGGATAGACATTTGATACCAGTATTTTTAAAAAGGCCCTGCAGGTGACCCTGACAATTATAGGCCAGTAAGTCTAACTTCAATATTGGGCAAATTCGTTCAAACTCTCATTAAGACAGAATTTTCAGAATTTTCAGAACATGATGTGATAGGGAAGATTCAATATTGGTTTTGTAAAGAGAAATTATGCCGCACCAATCTACTAGAATTCTATGAAGGTGTCAACTATCATGTGGAAAAGGGAGATCTTGTGGATTTACTTAGTTTTCCAGAAAGCCTTTGACAAGGAACTTCAAGGAAGACTCTAAAGTAAAGTAAGCTTTCTTGCTATGAGAGGGAAAGTCATTTAATTGATCGGAAACTGGTTAAAACAGTGGTGTCCAAAAGCAAGGCACACGATTCCCGCATGTCCCCCCACCTGCAGGTAGGCCCCTGCCTCTCCAGGCACCCTACCCCCCTTTGACTTTCCCAAGCCAAACTGCCAGAGTTACACTTCCAGAGCCACCCAGCTTCAAGACAAACAGCCCTGAGAGCCACATGGCATGGTGCCCTGGACACCGAGCCAGCCACATGGTGCCTGAATTCCTGAGCTGCCACCACCATGTGAGCCTCTGAGCCACCATGCTGCTGCCCTGCTGCCCAAGCTGCCACACCAGCCCACCACACCACATTCACAATTGGCTTCCCCATTCACCACATGTGGCAATGGAGCATATTGGACACTGTGGGGTTAAAAGATAGAAAACAGAGGGTAGGAATAAATGGCCATTTTTTAGAAATTAGAGAAGTTACTAGTGGTCTCCCCATATGGTCTGTACTGAGACCAATACTATTCTTGGCAGATTTTATTCTGTGCCTTAGAGACTCACAGTGGTTCTTTCATTGCCTTGGCCCTTTACAGAGGAAAGGGTCTCCACTTAACAAGCTACTCTCATAGGCAAGCCTCAAGGAGGTCAAGGCCCCTTCAGAAGGTTCTGATGCCTCATCCTTCTGCTAGGGTAGCACTCCAGAGGAAAGATGAGTAGAGCTCAGACCCACCCACGACTCTAGGCTCCAGCCCAGGGATCCTAGATTGGAAGCAGCTGCTGTTTTTTTTTCCCCTGCCCCAACCCCAACAGCCTTTTCCTGGTCCACTTCTCCCATTGCTTTCTTCTACCACCTCCCCCCTTGTACCTGGCTAAACTGCTTCTCTCTTCCAAAACTTTAGTCTTCCAGCCCCTCTTCCTGGTCTGCTCATCTTTTCCTTCTCCCTTCCCACTGCCCCATCTGAGGGGATACTTTTATAGTAAGCCAGGAGACCATAATTGGTAGCAAGTGTCTGATTAGCCTTTTTGTTGCACACTGATTGTTAACAAGCCTGTCTTAGCTGCTGGGCCACACTCTGTGAGCCTAGGTGGGGAACTAAAAGGCACTGACCCAGCTCCCAGTATATTGGCCTTCTACAAGGTTCTTGTAGTGTGCCACCTGTGGTCTGTCACAGTATTCATAAATGATCCAGAGAAAGGGGTAATCAGTGATGTGGCAAAATTTCCAGAAGAAACAAAACTGCTCTGGATAGTTAAATCCACAGTAGATGGTGAAGAGTTTGAAAATGATCTCACAAACCTGAGAGACCTGGCAACAAAATGCCACATGAAATTAAATGTTCATTAAAGCAAAGTAATGCATATTGGAAAACACAATCCCAAACTGTATATATATAAGGATGGTTGTCTAAATTAGCTACTATTACTTGAGAGAAATTATGGAGTAACTGTACAAAATATCCCCTCATCATGCAGTGGCAGTCCAAAAATAAATAAATAAATAAATAAATGCAAATAAAATGTTGGGACTCATTAAGAAAAGGATAGGGAAAATATCTTATTATCTCTATGTAAATCCACCAGATGTGCACATTTTGAATACTGTGTGCAGATGTAATGACCCAAAGAGATCCTGGCATTAGGAATGGTTCAGTATGTAGAGATGCCTGAGAAGCTAGATAACCCTCTGAGGTATTCACACTGTAATAGGAATTTGTTCAGAAACACTTACTAGGAAGTTCTGCATATGACAGATCTCAAAACTAATTTTTTAGTGTTATCAACAGCTTTACTACACCATTAACTATGCCATCAGCGAAAGCCCTGATGCTGCTGAGAGGTTCCTTTGAAATATCAGACCTTGGCATCTGATGTGGTCGTGGCTATATCACTCAAATAATGGTGGCTTCTATGGTCCTGGCAATACACAGAGGAAATATTTGTCTTTTTGTCAGAGTTATGTCACTAACTCTTTTTTTATTCTCCTCTCCAAAACTACACTCCACTTCCAGTCACCGAGTAGTTGAACCCAGGTGATAAATGGGGGCCTGTAAAAATGGGAAATAACAGAAATGTGACTTGATCCCTTTTTCAGTATTCTGTGATGCCATTGTCCACTCTTTGGAGAAGGAAAATGGTAGTTTAATGATAGCATAGTGGTGGGCATAGTCAATAAGAAGGAAGTTATACTTTCAGATACACTAGGAGAAAGGATTTTAACTGATGCTGTGGATACTCAGCACTTCTGAAAACTAGTCCTTTCAGATACAGTCCCTCATTTATTTAACTTATCTTTTTCTCAGTGTCCCCTCTATACAAAGAAATATACGTTTATCTGCCTAGCTCTCCACAACAGTGCTGAGAGTTTATTAACACTTGTAAATCATGTTTTACATGTAGAGCTTTCTGTGCTCTACAGAATTATGACAATTATGACTGTTACCTCCTAAGTATTCTCTCAGAAAATCCCAGTGAGAGTTTCTGCTGATAAAGTGAGAGGTTGTGCATGTTACCTCACCACAGATTTGCCCTAAATGGTGATTGTGGGGGTGGGGAGAACAGGACTTTCTGGTTACAGGGCCTCTAAAATCAAGCCAGGGAAACAGGGGAGCGGAGCAAGACACAGGGTCACAAAGACTAGATCCCCAACAAAAGAATTCCTTCAAAATCAGCAAATCAAAATGTCAGAACAAAAAAGCAGTAAAGTAGCACTTTAAAGACTAACAAAATAATTGACTAGGTGAGCTTTCGTGGGACAGACCCACTTCTTCAGCCCATAGCCATAGCAGAACATAATCAATATTTAAGGCATAGGGAACCAAAAATAGTAATCAAGGTTGACAAATCAGAAAAAAAAATATCAAGCTGGGCAAATCAGAGAGTAGAGGGGCAGGGGGCGGGGGGGGAGTCAAGAATTAGATTAAGCCCAGTATGCAAAAGAGCTCCCATAATGACCCAGAAAATTGGCATCCCAGTTCAAAGCATGGGTTAATGTGTCAAATTTGCATATAAAAGAGAGTTCAGCAGCTTCTCTTTCCAAAGTAGTGTGAAAATCCCTCTTCAGTAAGATGCAGACTCTTAAGTCACTAACAGAATGGCCCACTCCATTAAAATGTCAGCTGACCAGTTTGTGGATCAGGAGTGTTTTTATGTCTGTTTTGTGCCCATTAACTCTTTGTCTAAGAGAGTTTGAAGTCTGTCCTACAACCTATCCTTAATCAGGATGTCGCACTCCAGAAGGCCCTAGGTGACAGGCCTGTTCTCTCCTACAGACAACTCCCCAACCTTATGAGGATTCTCACCAACAACCACAGTATAACACAGGAACACTAGTCCTGTGACTGTTCCTTGCAACAAAGCCGCGGCCAGCTTTGTCTACATATCTATTCTCGGGATACCATCAGTGGACCTGACCGGGTTAGTCACAGAATCACAGGCACATTCTCATGTTCCTCAGCTAACATTATGTATGCAATCATATGCCAACAATGCCCAGATGCTTTGTATAGTGGACGGAAAACTCACCTATGCCTTAAATATTGAGTCCATTCTGGTATGGCTATGGTCTGATGAAGTGGGTCTGTCCAACGAAAGCTCAACTAACAAATTATTTTGTCAGTCTTTAAAGTGCTACTTTTCTGCTTTTTTGTTTTGGTAGCACATAGATGAGCATGGCTTTCTTTCTGTTACTAATCAAAATGTCAGAGTTTCCTTGACCACCGGTGGGATGGTCCTAGCATCACAAAAAAGCTTTCCTGTAGCACTTTAAAGACTAACAAAATAATTTACTAGATTAAGAGCTTTAATGGGACAGACCCACAAGAAGCTATTTCCAGTATAGCACTATTTTCAAATATGAAGAAGTGGGCCTGCCCCATAAAAGTTCATTACCTAATAAATTACTATGTTAGTCTTTAAAGTGATACTGGACTGCTTTTTTGTTTTATTAAGACACAGACTAACATGGATACCTCTCTGTTACTAGTCCGCTAACATCAGTGAGAAATGACACCAGAGTGTTAGGAAATTATTTGGGATTTGCTACTGTGGCAGACCCCTACTTGGAAGCCTCAGGAACCTCCTAGAAAGGAGATATGCAGGGTGGTGAGCTAATGCATTCTTGTTCCCTGACTAGGCCAGTTAGGACAGCCAGCTGGGGTCTTATTAGGAATCAGCCCTCATTGGTCAGCTGAGGCCCAGCACTCCCTATAAAAGGTTCCCCCTAGCTGGTTGCAGAGGGGAAGGTTTTGGAAGGTGCACCGGAGGAGCCGAGCCAAGCCGAGCAGAGTCGAGTCGAGTCGAGTGAGTGAGACGGTACCACGGGGAAGCTGTGGGTGAAGTGCCCCAGGATGAGGATGCTACATTGGGGCAGGGGTGAAGGCCCTGCGAGTTGCCTCTTGTCCTCGTAGGGACCCTGGGCTGGAGTCCAGGGTAGAGGGCGGGTCTGGACTCCCCCTTACCCTTTCCCAGAGGGATTACTCCACTGGAGCAGGCGCGGGCCTGCAAGGGGACTGGCTTTATCCTCCCCACTCTGGACTTGCCTATGATGAGGATGGCTCACTAAGCGGAGACTCCTGCCTTTGGAAAGTCCTGGGCAGATAAGGGGTCTCCGTGAGTCTCTGAGGCACAACAGAGAACCGCCAGAAAGCACAGGGTCCCACAGGGGCTGACAAGGGACTTTGTCACACTATTTAAATTGTGTTTCATTAGTTGCAAGCCCAATTCAACTTCTTTATCCTCCCTTATACCCTCCCCCCCACAAAAAAGAACCCACTGTACAAAACTGGATAGAAATAGTCTGAAACATTCAAGAACATAGAAATAATAATGACTAATTTAGGTGTAGGTGGTAGAAGGGGGACTTCACGTGTGCTTCTTCTGTTCTTCAGAAATAACTTTCTCATTCTAAGTTGTGCCCTTTTCAGACTGATTAAGGGATGTCTACATTGGAGCGGGAAGTGTGATTTCAGCATGCGCAGACATATTTGTGTTCACTCTGAGGTAGCTAACTGCAATTGCACAGGTGACAAAAGACACTTGCTGCCCTGAGTACAATACAATCTGAAGCCATTGGTACTTAGTTGAGGCAGTTAGCTGATCACACTGCCTATGCAGCTATGGCTAAACTGCTATTTTTAGAATGCTGGATCAATAACAGCTGATGAAGATATGTTTACTTGCGCTACTTGAGACACAATGCCTCCAGCTCCCGTGTGAGCATACATTACATCTCACTGGATCCTGGGTCCTGATCTATGCTAGAATGTAATTTTGAAATAATCCCACTTATTTCAAAATACCAAGTGGATGGCCATGTTGCCATGCCCGTTAATTTGAAATAACAGGATGGCTGTTTTGAAACCAGTATTCCTGCCTTCCATGAAGAGTAATGCTTATCTCAAAATAGTTATTTCAAAATAGCAGTAGTGTGGATGCACTTGTGCTATTAATTCAAACTAATAGGCCTCCAGAGGCCTCTCACAGCTACTGCGAGTGCCACCAGCCTAGCTGACAAGAGGCATGTGAGGACCCTTGATCACTGCCACATGAAGATAAAAGAGCTGCAGCGGGCCTACAATGTGCCCAGAGAGAAAAGAAGGGTACAGCACAACACACCTGGTGCTACTACCACCAACTCAATGCCATAGTAGGATGAGGAGCCCTCACTCCCCAGCTGTTATTAAGTTCAACCCCAACACACCTGCTGTCAGCCTGCAGGAGCATGGTGGTGGATGAAGATGACGATGATAAGGAGGAAGAAGCCAGCCAGGCAACCATGTCTGTCTTCCAGGAGCTGCTCCTGGAGCCAGTCCCATTCTTCCAAGTGTCTCCCAGACTTTCTCGCTCCAAGGACGCAGGGAGAACACCTCAAGTGAACCACTCAGTCTGTGGGCCAGATAACACCCATCTGCACATGCAACTCCACTCCAGAGCACTCAGCCCCCTAACGCCCTCACACAGAGATCCCTCAGTCCTTCCCACAGGTTTTCTAGAGGGGCCTGCCCCATTCTGGCTTCCATGGTAGGACACCATCCTATGGCAAGCTACCACTAAATAGTTTGTGGTCATGCAACCGTACAGCAGTGTTGCTCATGGCCAGGATCTTGCCCACGCTCAGGCAGCATTTACTCCTAATCAAGTGTGATAATGTGGAAGTGACTGATCCTGTGCAGGGGAACCTGCAAGGGGGGATAAAAAGAAGGGGAACCCATTAAAGGTCTCTCTGCAAAGAAGCATCTGTCACTCACAGACATTTCCCCCAAACCGTCCCTCCCTTCAGTGGGCATGAGCAGGAATTCTCTCCCTGTGGGATGCCGCTAGAGCCTAGCCAGCACCTTCCCATGTCTTCCTGTCAGTGGGCTGTGGGTGTTGCTTTGCTCCCTCAGGACATCTGTGACCCTGATGGCAAGTACCTGCCACATGGCAACATACGTTCTTGATCGAAGTACATCACCATTGTGTGAACAGGCCTTTGGTGTTGGCTTATAAATGAGGGATCAGCATCATACACAGTATCTCCTGTGATGATTGCCATTGTAACCTTTCTCCCCAGTTGGGCCAGCTGCAACTTTGGCATGACCCCCACCTGCCATGCCATCTACCCAGCTGCGAGTGATCTTCAGGCAGAAATGTACCAAGGATGATCTAATAAGGAAGTAGACAGCCTGCCTGCAGTCCCTTGTATAGGCAGTCACAGAGGAGAGCTAGGAGTAGGCCACTAAAATGGAGCAGAGCACAGACATCTGGACCAAGCTGGCATGCCAGCAAGATGCCATGTGCTCCTCCATCCCTTTGGTAATAGAACACATGGTGGCATGCATGGATTGTGCCACCAGCCTCCTGCCAACTCCCACCCTCAGCTTCCTCCTAGTATCCCCAGGGGAAGCTACAACCCCAGAACATGGGGCACTGGGAGCCCTAGAGCAGCCAAAGTCTCCCACAACCTGGAGGCAGGCACTACTCCCAGACCCATCTCTGAGCCCAACCTCCTCAATTCTAGATTCTGTTCCCATTCCTTCCTCTGTTGCATGCCCCCCAATAAAGAGTCCTGATGATCCACATGTGCTGGTTTTATTGTTTGCTGTGCAGGAGAGAGGGGAGAAGGTGGGAAGGGAGGAAATGGGAGGTGACAGGCACACACAGGGAATGATGGAACCCCTTGTGGAGAAGCATGGGGAAGAATCTCAGAAATGGCCTTGCATAAAATGCTCCCTCAAGCCCTCTGTCATGAGCATGGCACTTTAATGTGCTCTCTGGATGGCACTGATATCCAGCTACTTGTACTCCTGTGCCAGATGTTTAGTTTCAGCCCCCCACACTCAGAAATGCCTCCCCCTTGCTCTCACATATGTTGTGCAGCACACAACAGGCCACCATCATGAAGGAGGTGTTGCACTCAATGATGTCCAGATGGTTGAACATATGCCTGAACCTCCTCTTCTATTGGCCAAATGCACATTATACCACCATTCCTCATCTGCTCAGCCTAGTGTTGAGTTGCTCCTTGCTGGAGTCAAGACTGCCAATGTAAGGCTCCATGAGCCAGGGGAACAAGGGTCAGGTTGTGTCACCCAGGATGACAATGGGCATGTTCACCTCCCCAACTTTGATGGTGAGATTATGGAAGAAAGTGCCAGCATTCATCTTTCAGAAGAGACAGCGGATCTGGAAGATAGGGGCATTGTGTGCCTTTCCAGACCTTCCAACACTGATGTCAGTGAAGCATCCCTTGTGATCCATGAGGGCCTGCAGTATCATGGAGAAGTACCCCTTCCTATTGATGTAGTCCATGGACTGGTGGTTGGGGACCAGGATAGGGATGAGTGTACCATCTATGCCCTCACCCCATGCACTTGGGGAAGCCCATGGTGGTGAAACTATCCATGATAGATCCCACATTTCCCAGACTGACAACCCTCCATAACAGCATGTTGTTGATGTCCTTGGTGATCTGCAGTAGCACAACTTTGACTGTGGATTTCTCCATGCCAAACTGATTCCTGACTGAGCAGTAGCTGTCTGGAGTGGTGAGCTTCCACAGGGAGAGGTCACATGCTTCTGCACAGGGATGGTGTGTCCTATGCTGGTGTTCTGTCACCCAATGGCAGGGAAAAGACACTCACAAGGCTCCAGGACGGTGGTCTTCTGCCTCTAGAAATTCTGCAGTCACTGCTTTTCATCCCCCATCCCTGTAGGATGATGCAGTCCCACCAGTCCAAGCTCATCTCGCACCACCAGAAGTGGCATTCCATGGTATCCAGCACACTGGCGGGGAATGCTTAGCAGCAGGAGCACCAGAATCTGTGTGATCAGGGTCTGTGGACTATGCTGGGTTTCATCCTGCAGGAGCAACATGCAGGCAGGTTGGATGTACTGCACCATGAGACTCAGCACAATGCTTATGAGCTCACCACTGCTTTGTGTGTGTTGTGCATGCTGCAGGGTCTTCAGAGGCAACCAGAACGCAAGACAGCATGTGCCACTCCACAGAATGCTTCTGGGGGCTCTAAGTCCAAGGAAAGATCAATTCAGCATGGATACAATATTTTGGAATAGTTCTGCCTTATTTTGATGTTTCCCTGTAGTGTGAACACACTATTTTTATTTGCTTATTTCAGAAGTTAATAACTCACTTTTGGTTACTTCAGAATAGTTTTCTAGGCTTGTCTATGCATCAAAGTTATTCCAGATAGGAGACAGGTGGGAACTTAAAGCAGTATAGGTATTCTGGAATAGCTCCTCATGCAGACACACTCATTTTAACTTTTTTATGTTTGTCTTAATCCTTTTCAAATTGGATTAAGCTACGTTGGAAAAAGGCACTTTTATTATAGAATAGGAATGTGCACATGAGGAACTACTCCAGAAGAGCTATTCTGGTTATTTTCTTCTTGCAGCCAAGCACTAAAACTTCATTACCTTCCTCCAAAATGGTGTTGTTGGATTCCACAGATAAGATTGTTGCATGCAATCTAGCTGTTTTGTTCAGTCTGGTCATTGACTTGATTTACCCAGGGTAAGGAGGATCACCTGAACATCAGTATCATCCTCCGGTGCCAATGAGCTGTCATATGGCCCCAAACATTTGCCACTAAGAACATTGCCAGCATAAAAGGAAAAGGAATATGGCTAGATCAAAGCTGATATCTGGCATGCCACTATGCAAATTCTCAATGGCAATTATGCCCTTTGGGACTGTTGGAAGTCAGCTTCAATTAAGATAGCTTGAAGACCAGAGAAATGGTCATGTAGCAGCCCCGGGATGAGAGAAATGCAGAGGTAAGTTTAAAGCTACCTTCACACCCACCTTGTATTTACTTCACTTGCATTATATGCAGGCAGTATGTAGTTCTGGATCTTGACCCTTGATTTTTGTACAGTAGTCAACCAAACTATCTCATCTTCCTCGCTCAACCACCCACAGTTGTATTTCCATGACATATACTTTTTTTTTTTCAGAGCCAGAAAGAGCTTTCTTTTTCTTTGTCAAGAATTTTTTTTTGTGCAAACAAGAGCTGCCGTCTTTTTTTTTTAAGTAAAATATCTGCTTAAGTTGAGTTATTAAAAAATAGTGGGATTATTAACATTAGCTATTCTAGTCTTTAGACTGTAGAGTAGAAATTGCAATTGTTAGTGCAATATTCTGTAGTGTATTGAAGATAATGATAATTTTCCTTTCATGATATACAATCATTAGGGTGCATTTATGCATTTACTTCAAACCCAAAGGAGACATTTTTAGAAAGAAGTATGCTTTTCTGTTAAATCTTACTTGGTTAGGAGCCATATCCTTTAAGCTATGTTTTAAATTATTTTTGAAATGCACCAGGATGTGAAAAATATTTTTGTTGCAAAAGAATTAACTTGGAACAGTTTGGTTTTCTTTTTAACTGGAAGTGGCGTATACCTTAGTGAATGGTATTACAGCTTGATAAATATTGTATCCAATTAAACACTGCACGTCAGACACTTTTACTGCAGTCTTCTGAGAGGGACTAAAGCATACACATCAATACTAAGGTATTATTCAGCAGTCTGTAATAAGTAATTCCTCAATATTCCCAGAGCAAAATTGCTTGTTTCACATATATGTGATTAATAATGGAATACTTCTGGATGCTTTGTTCCCATCAATGTGCTTTTGCTGCTGCAGTGGTTACATTTAATTGGTATGAAAAGATAAGGATTTCCCAAAACAGATTGTTGTGGGAGCTAGGCCCTATAATATAAAATATAGAACAGAGAACCTTATTTGGATATCTTTGGTTATTAACCAAGAGCTAACGCAATGTAATCAGTTTTTTTAGTCCATTATAATAACCTGAATGGTACACAAGCAATTGTCATTATTCATAAAGTATCCAATGATAAAGCAAATTGAGAAAGCTAATAATCAGTTATAACAACAATGGGTAAAAGATCATGTGACATTCAGCTTCCAGCCAACTGTATACGTTGTTAGCACATGTGCTGGACTCAAAACACTGCTTGTAGAGGAAAAGCGCCTCCTTTTGAAAACTTCTTAAGAAAAAAAGTGTTTGTAGACACTCCATGGGCCCTCTTCCTGAAACAGCAGTCCCTATGGTAGCGGATTTTTTGAGCCTGGCCCATTCTTTCAAAGGAGCAGGGGCTGTGTGGGCACTCTCTACTGAAAAAGTAGATCTCTTTTTCAATCCGTATTTCTGTGTGTGGATGCACTCATTCAAAAGAAGGCTTTTTTGGAAGAGATCTTCCAGAAGGCCCCCTCAGCCTCTCTATTTCTAGATTCGCTTCATATTGCCCATATCTCACTGCCAGGCCTGCTGATGGGGGTAGGAGAGGTAAAGGGGACAATTTACTTGGGGCCCAGTGATACAAAAGGGCCTGAGCCCCCCTGGGGCAGCTGGAGCCTTGGACTCTTTAAATGATGCTGATGTGCTGTGCATGCACTCTGGGTAGCACTGAGGGGGTGCATCCTGATCTGGGTGACACTGAGGGCTGGCTGTCCTCAGCCCTGCCACTTCCACCTGAGGCTCTGTCCTTTCTGGGGGCATGGGGCAGGGCCCTCCCCTTGCATGCTCAGGGGCTTAGTGAGGCTGTCAACCCCGCTGCCTACAGCACAGTGTAGTATGTGGCCTCACAGCAGTAAATTGGAATTACATTATAGGATATTTGAAGATAACTGGGCTATTGGCCATTTGAACTCCAGACTGAGCAATCTAAATCTTTGTGGATTGTGCCCTTTTCTGAAGTAATCATTGAAACACAAAAGCTTAGAGGTTGCTTATTGACCCTGGAAAAAGCTAGAGAGAGTTTTTAGGTCTGTTGACTAAGGAGGTTTGGGTCTGTAAGATGAGAAACTGTTCTTGGTTCCTCAGACTTGCAGAAAAGAGAATTTTGAATATTATGTGTTTGGGAGAAAGTAACTTTATGTTTTTTTTACAGCTACTGTTGTATCACAACCTGCCCCTCCCGCCCCCTGGAGTGGGGATGAAGATAAAGGATTGGGGGACAATGTGACAGGACTGTCCTATAAGACAATTAAGTGTGGCATGGAATGTAGGGGGTTGTGAGCAGGGGTCTGAGATATGTTTGTGGAAGCCCAGGAGAGTGTGTTGGGAGGACCTCAAAGTAGGAGAGGATGCCAGAGTCAAGGCAGAGGTGAGGGTAGTGGGGGGCTCAGGGCAGGGGTATGGAGGGTATTGGGGTGCAGAGGTCAGGACAGTAGGTTGTGGGCCTTTGTGGGGGCAGAAGAGGGAAACTGGGGAGGTGGGTGTGGAGCTCAGGTCTGGGAATGTAGCTACCACACTACCCAGATGGCAAATCTTCAGGACTGGCCAGGGTGGCAAAAACTGTGCAGCCTGGCTGCCTGAGCATTGGGGCTGGTGGGGGCAGAGAGGACCATGATGCCTAGCCAACTAAGGCTGGAGCCTAGATGCACTGAAACCACACAGTCCATGGTGCTGACAACATCTAGAATCCCTGTCCCCAACTGGCCAATCTCTTACCAATGCGCTGGATTGGAATACACAGGCTTACTTTCACCTTTCATTCCATGCAAGTAAAGAAGACTATATCAACACTAGACTCCATTGGTTTCTACTCACAACTGGAACATCACCAGGGCTACAAACTTTGACTAACCATGGCTACGTCTACACGTGCACGCTACATCGAAATGGTGACATTATTAAGGGCCCAAAAACAAGCTATTCCCCTATTTAGGAAAGATAGTAAATATGGGCAAAGACCACCTTGGCTTAACAAGGAGATCCTGCATGATCTCAAACTAAAAAAGGAATCCTATAAAAAATGGAAACTAGGACAAATTACAAAGAATGAACATAGGCAAATAACACAGGAATGCAGGAGTAAAATTAGAAAGGTTAAGGCACAAAATGAGCTCCAACTAGCTACAGGCATAAAGGGTAACAAGAAGGCCTTTTACAAATATATTAGAAACAAGAGGAAGACCAAGGACAGGGTAGGGCCATTGCTCAGTGAGGAGGGAGAAACAGTAATGGGGAACTTGGAAATGACAGAGATGCTTAATGACTTCTTTGTTTCGGTCTTCACAGAGAAGTCTGAAGGAATGCCTAACATAGTGAATGCTGGTGGAAAAGGGGTAGAGTTAGTTTTTGAAATAAAAAAAGAACAAGTTAAAAACCATTTGGAAAAATTAGATGTCTGCAAGTCACCAGGGCCTGATGAAATGCATCCTAGAATCCTCAAGGAGCTGATAGAAGAGGTAGCTGAGCCGTTAGCTCTCATTTTTGGAAAGTCATGGGAGACAGGAGAGATTCCAGAAGACTGGAAGAGGGCAAATATAGTGCCCATCTACAAAAAGGGGGACAAGAACAACCCAGGAAATTACAGGCCAGTAAGCTTAACTTCTGTGCCAGGAAAGATAATGGAACAGGTAGTTAAGGAAATCATCTGCAAGCACTTGGAAGGTAGTAAAGTGATAGGGAACAGCCAGCATGGTTTTGTAAAAAACAAATCATGTGAAACCAACCTGACAGCTTTTTTTGACACGATAATGAGACTCATAGATAAGGGAGAAGCAGTGGATGAGGTATACCTAGACTTTAGGAAAGCATTTGATACGGTCTCGCATAATATTCTTATCAACAAACTAGGCAAGTCCAACTTAAATGGGGCTGCAATAAGGTGGGTGCATAACTGGCTGGCTAAACGTACCCAGAGAGTAGTTGTTAATGGTGCTCAATCCTGCTGGAAAAGCATAACAAGTGGGGTTCCGCAGGGGTCTGTTTTGGGACCAGTTCTGTTCAATATCTTCATTAATGATTTGGATATTGGCATAGAAAGTACGCTTATTAAGTTTGCAGATGATACCAAGCTGGGAGGGGTTGCAACTACCTTGGAGGATAGGGTCATAATTCAGAATGATCTAGCTAAATTGGAGAAATGGTCTGAAGTAAACAGGATGAAGTTTAATAAAGATAAATGTAAGGTGTTGCACTTAGGAAGGAATAATCTGTTTCACACATACAGAATGGGAAAAGACTGTCTAGGAAGGAGTGCAGCAGAAAGGGATCGAGGGGCTCTAGTAGATCACAAGTTAAATGTGAGTCAACAGTGTGATGCTGTTCCAAAAAAAGCAAACATGATTCTGGGATGCATAAGCAGGTGTGTTGTGAACAAGACACGAGAAATCATTCTTCCACTCTACTCTGCGCTGGTTAGGCCTCAGCTGGAATATTGTGTCCACTTCTGGGCACCCCAGTTCAAGAAAGATGTGGAGAAATTAGAGAAGGTCCAGAGAAGAGCAACTAGAATGATAAAAGGTCTGGAGAACATGACTTATGAAGAAAGGCTGAAAGCACTGGGCTTGTTTAGCTTGGAAAAGAGAAGATTGAGGAGGGACATGATAGCGGTTTTCAGATATCTTAAATGGTGTCATAAGGAGGAGGGAGAAAACTTGTTCTTCTTGGCCTCTGAGGAGAGAACAAGAGGCAATGGACTTAAGCTGCAGCAAGGGAAGTTTAGGTTGGACATTAGGAAAAAGTTCCTAACTGTCAGGGTGGTCAAGTACTGGAATAAGTTGCCAAGGGAAGTTGTGGAATATCCCTCGCTGGAGATATTTAAGAACAGATTAGATAGATGTCTATCAGGGATGGTGTAGATAGGGTCGATCCTGCCTTCGGGGCAGGGGACTGGACTCGATGGCCTCTCGAGGCCCCTTCCGGTCCTAGTGTTCTATGATTCTATGATTCTATGATTTCGATGTAGCGACATCGAAATAGTCTATTTCGATGAATAACATCTACACATCCTCCAGGGCTGGCATCGTCGACGTTCAACTTCAATGTTGGGCAGCACCACATCCAAATAGGCACTGCGAGGGAACGTCTACACGCCAAAGTACCACACATTGAAATAAGGGTGCCAGGAACAGCTGCAGACGGGGTCACAGGGCGGACTCAACAGCAAGCCGCTCCCTTAAAGGGCCCCTCCCAGACACAGTTGCACTAAACAACACAAGATCCACAGAGCTGACAACTGGTTGCAGACCCTGTGCATGCAGCATGGATCCCCAGCTGCCGCAGCAGCAGCCGGAAGCCCTGGGCTAAGGGCTGCTGCCCATGGTGACCATAGAGCCCTGCAGGGGCTGGAGGGAGAGCGTCTCTCAACCCCTCAGCTGATGGCCGCCATGGAGGACCCCGCTATTTCGATGTTACGGGACGCGGATCGTCTACACTTGCCCTACTTCGACGTTCAACTTTGAAGTAGGGCGCTATTCCGATCCCCTCATGGGGTTAGTGACTTCGACATCTCGCCACCTAACGTTGATTTCAACTTCGAAATAGCGCCCAACACGTGTAGCCGTGGCGGGTGCTATTTCGAAGCTGGCGCCGCTACTTCGAACTAGCGTGCACGTGTAGACGCGGCCCATATGGGTCAAAAATGGGCAAGAGAGGAAAAGATAATTGCTTATATAAATGACTGCAAGGTACCAAGCTACTGAATGCAGTGCAATTAGTTTACTTAAACATACTTAAAGTCATATTGTCCTTCAATTTTTGGCTCATCTTTCTCATGATGAAAGTATTATAGTGATGATTAGTAAGCACTGGTGTAACAAAGTGTTTACAGAGATAATAAAATGACCATTTATCATAATATCTACAGTTTTGTAAGTACTGCAAGTGCATTCATGTGTGTTTCAGTTTTGTCTTCTGTAATAGCTTTCCTTTTGCCTTAGTAGTTTAGACTTTTAAATAGTGTAGTTTGCCTTGTGACAGAAGAACATTTAAATATAGATAAGTGAAAATTAATGGAAATTTCACAACAGTTAAAAAAGAAAGCAAAGTATAGAAAATAATTACTAGTTTGTAGAATATGTTTCTACAAAGCATATCAAACAATAGAGAAAAGGAGGGTAAAGGTAATAATAACAATACAGTACTGCATATGTATTTTTCCCAACAGCAATTTCATAAAGACTTTTAGCCAGATATTAAATCCAGAACCAAAGTCAACCGAAAAGCAATAGAAAGGCTCCTATCAATGTCAATGCATTTTGAGTAAGTTCACATTGCCAGAGTAATGCAGAAAAGAAGTCAAAATAATCTATATGCTTTGGTAACTTAGATTGTGTCCCTAAACTTCGCAGAGGATAAAGTGGCAAGATAATATTAAAAGTCAAGAGTTAAAACCCCAAATAAAAATGAATGCTTATTATTCCAAAATGCAATCAGTGGTGAATCATGCATTTATAGAAAACAATTAATTAAATATTTATTGTTTTTGCAGCTTTGAAGCCCAAGGAAACAAGAAAGAAGCCATGGTTGTACGGACTAACTAAAGGGCAAAGACAACATGGCCCCATGACCAATAGCAGTTGTTATCTAATTTGAAACACTATGTAACAAGAAATTCTATCAAACAATATTGGGAAGGACAATAATAACAATTTACATGTATAAGGCAATTAATGAGATTTATCTAATCTCAACTATCCCTCCACAATGCCATCAATTAATGGCAATTTCCTGCACTCATTACAGTAGAACTGGATCACAAGGAAAGAATTGAAAGAAAACAGTGTAGTGAGTATTAAGGAGTAATTTTGAAAATACATTTTCTATTTACTCAACAGCATGGAAGAAAATGTGAAGATGCTTGCATGAGAAATGTATTAAGTAGTTGATCGAGGCTGGTACTGTTAGCAGAATGGAAGGACAACAAAGTAAAACATAAACTGGGAATGGGATTGCCAGATATTAAGTATGAAAAATTGGGACAAAAGGAGTAATAGACACCTATATAAGACAAACCCCTGAACATTGAGACTGACCTCATAAAATCTGTACATCTGGTCACCCTAGCCGGCAAGTCATAGTAGCAAAAGGTCTTAAAAAGTGAAGACATGAATTAGTTTGAAGTGGTTCAAGTAGAAGAGCCAGTGGAATGATTAAAGAGGGGGAATAATCGGAGTGGAAGTAAGAAAGATATTCTTGGCATCTTTACTTCTTAGGAAAGGAGATAATAGGCTATTGGGGATGCTTTTAAAAAAGGCTGCATCTACACTTGCCCCCCCCCGCTTCCAGAAGGGGCATGGCAATTAGCAGATTGGAAGATGTTAATGAGGTGCAGATTAAAGTATCTCACACCTCATTAGCATAATTCTGTGAGATCTCACTTCCAGAAGATCCCCTTCGGGAAGCAAAGCTGCCACATAGACAGGGCTCCTTCAGGATATGGGGGATCCTTCCAAAGGAAATCTCCCTTCTGGAGGACCCTTCTTCCACAAACAAGAAGGGTCTTCTGGAAGGGGCATTTCCTTCAGAAACATCCCCGTGTCCTTCCAAAACAGCCCTGTCTACATGGCAGCTTTGCTTCCAGAAGGGGATCTTCCAGAAGCAAGATCTCATAAGGATATACTACTGAGGCACAAGATATTTTAATCCATGCCTCATTAGCATCCTCTGATCTTCTCATTACCACGCCCCTTCCGGAAGGGGCAAGGAGTGAGTGTAGATGCAGTTGAAGAGATTATGTAAAATGGCATGGCTGCCTACCCCTATAGTTACCATAGAGGTCAGTGGAGCTGAACCCAGATGCTCAACACACCTGATGTCAGGACTATCCAGAACACAGAAGGTGTCACTGGACCTGCCTGTTACCTAGCCTGCTACTAAGCTGCCTCTTTTTTCATGCAACAATCAGTCACCAATGGACGTGCAACAGCTCATACAATCTAGAACTTGTAGCATCATAGATGGTGCTGAGGCTGCCAGGGTGCCTCTACTGACATTGATGATAATGGAAGCGGAATGTTGCTTGTTAAACATGATCATTATTTCTTGCCTCTGCAGCAAGAGCACTGGGATCACTGTAGTGGCCATTGATGAGCTTACACCTGTGATTTATACAGACCACTAAGAATTTTCTGTAGTTTCTGTCTAGAGAACCAGGAAACTAATACTTTACTTCAGTGACAGAGGGATATAGAAAACTTTTCTGAGGAAATTCGTGAATTAAAGGAAAGTTATAAATAATAGAGAACATTTTTGTTGGCTGGTTCATGAAGAAGCCAGAACCCAATACTGCATGCATCTTGGTAGCCAGAAAGGGAAGGCAGATCTCATGAAATGGCCTGAAGGAATCCAGGTGCTGTTCTTCAGTTCAGAGTTATGATGAAACCTAACCTGAAGAAATTGTGCAAGGATTCCAGAATCATATATCCTCTACCGTATCTTGTCAATTGTTAACTGTCACCACCCTATGTCTAATGTCCATATATTAATCACCAGAGACAAGCTAAATTCAGATATAAATTGACTGTCTCCCCAACAGGTCTTTGAAAAATAGAATAAAAGACCTATACCTTAGCTAAAGTCTCCCAAAATGCTGTAGCATAGTAAATAATCATCTATAAGAGATACTTGGAGGCAGGTGATCATTAGAAGTGATTACTTAAATCTTCAAGTCCAGATTTATGTGTTTATCACCAGAGAATGTTTCTGAAAGATGTACGTCTGGCTATTTAGAACATGACTTAAAGCTACAGTCCCTTTGCAACAAGTGTCTCCTGAAGTTCTTTCATGTCTCCATACCATAGACTGATATCTAGATAGTTAAGTATTTTAAGTATCTATTTACATATTACACTGTGGAGCAGCAATTTATATTCATCCATATTTAGGAAGCAATACATCTTTTTGCAGTTTCCTTGGGTATGTGAGTTGACTATAACATTCTTGACTGAATATATAGTATATTGAAAAGACTATCAAGTCTATTTTTCAAACTGAACTGTGCTATTGATTACTTTATTGTCTGATGGCATATTCAATTAGTTCATTAAATCCATAATAATTAACCAGAATCACACATTCAAATATTTCTAATTGTTCATAAAAAGCAGTAACAATTTGAATTCTCAAATACCACAAGACTTCAGCTACAATAAAATAAATTATCTGACACTATGATATCTGCCTAACACTTTTCATTTTCAAAGTATAAATATTCACGAATTAATTCTTAGAACACACCTGATTAGGAGGGGTATTTTCTTCCAGGTTTAAAGATTGGAAAACTGAGGTTGAGGTAAGTTAAATGACTTTCTCAAGACTGAATCCAAATCAAAATATACAAGACTTTCAGGCCACTATACCAAAGTTTACTTTATATTATGAAAGCATTTTCCTAGAATGGAAACAGATTTCCAAAAATAAATTGAATTGGAAACAATATAATTGATGCACACCAACACACAAAAAGGTAAAAGAGCATTTAAAATAGCCTCTTAAAGATATACTACTGTGCTATGGCTTATGCCACAATGTCTTCCAGGCACTGAAAGATGACAGGAAGGATCTGGAAATTTAGGAGTGCCTTGCTCTCCAGGATCAAGTCTGCTAGCTGTCAATATCTTGCCTTCTGAAAGCATGGGGCAGAAAGGTATTTCCGGACACATCACAGAAATAACTAGTGCTTTTTTTTGTGCTGGTATGTGCCAGTACTGGGTACCAGCAACATGGCAGCCCCAGCGATGGGGTTGACTGGCAGTAAGGGGGTGGAGCCAGCTGAGTGCTGGCTCTTTTTTTTTTTTACCAAAAAGGCAGTGGAAATAAGAGAGTCTGATGTTCATCAATGGCCTATGCAAATCTTACCATTGAATTTAATAGAAGTTGCATCATGCAGTAAAGCAAGTTCTCAAGCTTTTACTTTCTGAGCTCCATTCTGCTTACAACACGCTATAAAAGTTTCATGGCCCATCTGTGCCACAACTGTTTTTTCTGCATATCCAGTAAATGAAAATCTGGTTTAAACAGTCATACAGTTAAACACACATGAATATATAATATTTAAAATAAAAGGTTGATCTAGTTATAAAAAAGCTGAATGTTATTTTTCTTTTACTTGTAGGAAATTTGTTGCTAGTGCTGATCAAGAATTCTGTCATGACAAGCACACACTCATATCAGGTCATCGTTCATCTTGGCTTGGAGTTTTGTTCTCATTCATGTCATGTCTGAACATTTAGCTTCACGTAAATACGTGGTACAAAACGAGGTCAAAACTTCATTGACACACTCACACCAAAATGTCTCCTGTGGCATTTAATTGAACAGATTCTAAGAGAGCCATCTGATAAAATGTCAATGAGCTATTCTAACAGTTTCAATGGGACAGTAGGTGGAAGTTAAGCTTCAGTGTTCACACTTAGACATATCAGACAGATGTGCTTCTAGCTGAAGTTTAATTGAGTCAAAGTCAATGTTTCATTCCTGAATGAAAGAACTTAAGAGCTCAAATGTATCAGTAGAGCCTCCACAGATGTGAACTTTCTGGGACTGTAGTTTTCTTCTAAATGCTGCAATTCTTTCATGCTGGACAACAAAATTAGTGCTCCCACTTTGCATAGTTTCATTTAGTTTACTTGTTTCACTGAATATGTCTAGGAGGTAATGAAGGTTTGCCAATCACATCATCTTTCAGCATTTTGGCAAGTTCAGGTTTTTGATCACCAAAGAACCTACATAAATATTCCTTGAGATTAAATAAACAGACAACTCTGATCAAGGAATGGTGTGCTTCATCCTCTTCCTCACCACACACCTACAGATTGTTGCTCTGGGTTTCATAAAATTAACAAACATTACCACTGTGTTCCCAAAACTGTGAAGATCCCATTTAATGAAATGGCTTTTTTTTTTCCTTGCATGACACCGAATGTTTTCCAGTCACCGCTGTAGCTGCAACAGTGCAGACCCTGATGCAATGAGTCCAGTTGATTTTTGCTGAAATCATAAGACCATCTCAGAGGTTCCCAGACTTATTTGACTTCATCCTCCTTTTTTGTGTCTGTAATAGTTTAGCACCAGCTTGTGTCCCAGCCAAAAAAACTCTGTTCTCTGGCCAACCATCTCTGAGGTAGAGTACAGAGTGGGGACTGCTGGCTGGCTACCTAGTTCAGAAGTCAATGTGCCACTGCCAACAGGAGTGGAGAAGTGACGGTAGCATTTAATAATATTGCTACCCATACTTCTCCAGTGCTGCCGGCAGCAACTCTGCTTTCCGAGCAGGGTGGGTGACCAGCAGCCACTTCTTTCCTGTCCCCCAGCTCTGAATATACATAATAAGGATTCTGTTTCCTAATGCTTCACATTTCCCCAATTTGAGAACATCTGATTGAACACTTTGGAAACGTCATCAGACTTTGTTGTCATCCTCAGGTCTGTTGGAAAGAAAAGAGACAGGAAAAAAGGGGGATGGAAGAAAAGAGTTGGATGACCAAGAGGTGGAAGAGTAGACTTTTTTTTTTTTAACCAAATATATTCATTCCGCCTCAGACCCCAAACCTGTCTGAGTAAGAAATACAGGTACAATCTTTTGTCCAAGATAGTACGTAAATACACATCTATTACAACTCCCTCTGTGCCCTTATTTAGTAATTTAAATATAAATGCCACCCAATGAATAGTAATAGTCATGTGATGAATAGTATTATATCTGCCAAGGTGTACGGTTTACAGCATTTTTAGCATAGTCATGCAGTTTTTACAGCACAAACTCCCTGAATCAGCAGAAAAAAGAGCACTAACCTTTAGCAAATCTTATGTAGGCAGGAAAATAAAGTAAAGGAAGATAAAACTATGACATTAATTGTCCACATTTTCCTTTGTAACTACTGCCTATCTAACCTTAGCAAGTGGGAAGGGAGGGAAGGGTAGCAAAATAGATCTACCTAGCAACAAGGATAGTGTCTGTTCCCACTGTCCCCCATTAACACTGTGGTGATTCCTCAGATCTTTATTTAACCCCTATATTCCCCAACAAGGTCTTTGCTAAATAAAGCTTCTCTTTATTTCCTAATTCCACATACCTCACATAGGCAACTAAATGGCATATTTTCAAAATGTCTCTGGACATATAGTTGTATAGCAAAATCATTGTCACACAGTCAATATACTCCAAAACTATATCTTCTGACACATAAATGATCCTTCACTTGAAAACACTACTTTTGCCAATATGTTGGACTTCACTCTAAATATTTCCTTTGCCATTTCAATAGCATATGGATTAACAAAGTCTCAGCCCTTGTATGCAATTTTTCGGATTTAGCAGGTTTCTGTGCCACATGCTGGATGGCCTGACAAGCTTTTCTTCTGTAGCAGTTATGGATTTCATGGCTAGTTTAGTGCCAAGCAGTTCTCTGGCTTCTTTCTCAAAAGATGAATGTTGCTTGTCTTTATGGATTTCATGTTGTTCAAGTAAACATCTCCATAATTTGGAAGGTTACAAACATTTATTGGACAGAACTTGTGCATGAGCTATACAGCACTGTGGGGGAAGCTGTAGCTCAGTGGTTGGAGCATTAGCCTTCTAAACCCAGTGGTTTGAGCCCAATTCTTGAGGAGGCCATTTAGCAATGTGGGGCAAATTGGTTTAAAAGAAAGGATGGCACTTGGTGCTGCCAAGAAGGCAGGGGACTGGACTCAATGACCTCTTGAGCTCTATGAGATGTGTTGAGGCATATTCTCATTTTTGGAATAAGACAGAAATTCAACAGCCTTCTTTGTACTTACTAATTTTTGCAAAGTTAATATTGGCTTTATATGTCTTACTCATACTACATCCTCAGTATTCTTCAGCTTGTTGAAGGAAGTTTGGTATTGTCACTCTGTGGGTTTAGTTGTTTTTAAGCTCATGGTCAAATTAAACATTTATTCATATCTGATACCTATTGTTTATGTTTGCAGTGATTTTTCTTGTGCTGTGTAACTTGCTATGCTCCCACTGAACTAGCTCCAACGCATCTGTGTTACACAACTTGCAAGACCACTTCTAGATTTGTTACAGCCCAGGGCAGAAACTAAAGTGTAGGCCCCTGCAGAAGGAGTGTGCAATAGTCTCTGGGCACCAGTGCAGGGCACAAACATGTTAACACTAACCACTGGCTGTGTGTGGCCTACTGAGATGAGTCAGGGATGGAGATTGTGCTCCCTTACAGATCCTCACTGGCCAGACCTGAAGCCTGAGATACAGTACCCATAGCCACAGTTTGAGCCCAAGCTGTGCCCACAGGATGTAAGCTTAGTTTATTTTGGTGGCCTCCATGAAACCTGTTCAGAACTCCAATGGGGCCATGGACCTCCAGTTGAGAAAAAGTACCTTAAAGCAAAGTAAGTCCCCACTTGTTACTTAGGGGTCTGGGGTCAGAATATACTGTATTTTTATAATATTTGTTTTTACTGTATTGAGAAGTAGATGAGTCAAGATCTTGTAAAATTGCATCACTAAAATGTGATACCATATTATGTATTTTGGGTCTTTTGGTCTTCACAGTTTCATATTAAGGTATACTGGGGAAATGAATAAGGTGAATGAAAGAGAATTTGAAATGATAATGCTTTAATGCACTGTCAAAGTGGAATTTGGCTTAATTCACAAATGAACTTTGCTTCAAGTGTGATTTGAAATGAAGTTTTTCTAAATTAGAAAACATTTTACAGAATTTGGCGCTTCTCAAGTAGAGTAATTTAAAACTGGTGGAAGCTCAGAATTTGGGTCTGCTTTGCAATACTTTGGGTGACTTTTGAACCATGCTAAAAGTTTGAGAAGAAATCTCATGACTTTCATAAGTTATTGCAAACATTTCACACAGCCCTATTCATGACCTTTTATGTCTTATATGAAAGCAGCACCTCAAGAACTCTGAAACCTTTATTATAAAATATGTAGTTCAGTATTGATTCAGAGAGGACCAAATACACCTGTTTGATACATTTGTTAAAGTCTCTTCCAAGTAGTGACCTGGCTTGCTCTTGCTAAATTTATGAAATCTGATGAGACAACAGCTTGTGGGTTTTTAATGGCAAGCATTACAGTAAGGCTTTAAAAAAAACACACAACTATTTGGCATTAAAACATGCAGTTGAAGACTCATAAATAGAAGGTCCTTCAGCCAGACCAAGCAGACAGAAAATTAAGGGAACCAGCTGAAGACGCAAGATAAGGAATCAGAAATGTCCAGAAGCACAGCACAGTAAAAATGACTAATAATAAACATACATCTTAAAATGGCAAGGAAATTACAGAAAATAGGTTATGATTTTAGGAGTGATTTTTTTTCTGCTTGATTAAAATTATAAATAGCATAAACATAAGGATATCCACTCAAGTGTGCTGCATCATGACAAAGGGACTAAATTGCAGGAAACCTACAAAACCAATTGGGGACATTAAGGAAGGAAAATGGCTCAGTGGGATAGTATTTTATCATATTACATATTTAACTCCAGAGGCACGAAGGGACTGTGAGCCCTAGAAATGGGAGCTCATCTGTGATCTGAACCCCAGGTTCTCAGCAAGAAAAAATAAACCTGTCAATAAAATAAAACTTGAGGGGCTAAAGCCAAGTGCTCTATTGCATTAGCTGAAAGCCAGCTACCTGGTAACTAAGGCTGTAGAGCAAAGACTTCACCTTCCGTTGTCAGTGGTCTCAATACTTCTGGGGTTACACATACAACATGCATGAACTACAGCAGGCTTTCTGGGGATGGGAAAGAGCATCTACAGTTTTCATTCCTTTGAAGTAGCTCAGTAGAGAGAGCACTAAACTGAAGATCTAAAGGTCCCTGGTTTAATTCCAAGCTCCATCAGAGCTTCTAGGGAAAGAGGCTGGAGAACTGCAGGTGTCCTCTTCAGGTGCCAAATCTGCCAGTTGCTCTCTGATGCTGGTAGATGCTCTCTAGAAAAGCCTGGCCAGCCCCTCTACTCACCTAGGTGCCAGTTTTCATTCTGGACATTCTTACCCCTTTGCTGATTGGGTCTTTGTGCCAACAACCTCAGCTTCTTCAGCTTAGCCAGAGTCCACCTGTCCCTTTCAAGCTCCACTGTCCCTTTACTTTTTTTGTTTAGCTAATCACTGCCTTCAAAACAAAACAAAAAAAAATCACGGCACACCATGGCCGCGTCTACACGTGCATGCTACTTCGAAGTAGCGGTGCCAACTTCGAAATAGCGCCCGTCACAGCTACGTGTTGGGTGCTATTTTGAAGTTGAAATTGACGTTAGGCAGCGAGACGTCGAAGTCGCTAACCCCATGAGGGGATGGGAATAGCGCCCTACTTCGAAGTTGAATGTCGAAGTGGGGCACGTGTAGCCGATCCGCGTCCCGCAACATCGAAATAGCGGGGTCCTCCATGGCGGCCATCAGCTGAGGGGTTGAGAGATGCTCTCTCTCCAGCCCCTGCGGGGCTCTATGGTCACCGTGTGCAGCAGCTCTTAGCCCAGGGCTTCTGGCTGCTGCTGCGGCAGCTGGGGATCCATGCTGCAGGCACAGGGTCTGCAACCAGTTGTTGGCTCTGTGGATCTTGTGTTGTTCAGTGCAACTGTGTCTGGGAGGGGCCCTTTAAGGGAGCAGCTAGCTGTTGAGTCTGCCCTGTGACCCTGTCTGCAGCTGTTCCTCGCACCCTTATTTCAATGTGTGGTACTTTGGTGTGTAGACGTTCCCTCGCAGCACCTATTTCGATGTGGTGCTGCCCAACGTCGAAGTTGAACATCGACGTTGCCAGCCCTGGAGCATGTGTAGACGTTATTCATCGATGTAGCATGCATGTGTAGACGTAGCCCATGTTTGCTGCCATTGTATGTTTCACTCTCCTTAGTTGTGTCTACACTTGCATTCCTCTTTCAAAAAAGGCATGCAAATGAAGGAAACTGAAATGCAAACGAGTCACTGGTTCACATCTCTGACACCTCATTTGCATACTCTTTTCAAAAGAGCTTCTTTCGAAAGAAAAAAAGCAGTGTAGATGCAGCTCTTTTGAAAATAAACCCCATCTTCGTAAGAACCCTTTTCCCTGAAACAAAATAGGAAGAAGGGTTCTTTCAAAGATGGGGTTTATTTTTGAAAGAGACCCATCCACACTGCTTTTTTCCCTTTCAAAAGAAACTCTTTTGAAAGGACATTATAGCTGCGTCTACACGTGCACGCTACTTCGAAGTAGCGGCACCAACTTCAAAATAGCGCCCGTCGCGTCTACACGCGTCGGGCGCTATTTCGAAGTTAACTTCGACGTTAGGCGGCGAGACGTCGAAGTTGCTAACCTCATGAGGAGATAGGAATAGCGCCCTACTTTGACGTTCAACGTCGAAGTAGGGACCGTGTAGATGATCCGCGTCCCGCAACGTCGAAATTGCTGGGTCCTCCATGGCGGCCATCAGCTGGGGGGTTGAGAGATGCTCTCTCTCCAGCCCTTGCGGGGCTCTATGGTCACCGTGGGCAGCAGCCCTTAGCCCAGGGCTTCTGGCTGCTTCTGCGGCAGCTGGGGATCTATGCTGCAGGCACAGGGTCTGCAACCAGTTGTCAGCTCTGTGTATCTTGTGTTGTTTAGTGCAAGTGTGTCTGGGAGGGGCCCTTTAAGGGAGCGGCTTGCTGTTGAGTCCGCCCTGTGACCCTGTCTGCAGCTGTGCCTGGCATCCCTATTTCGATGTGTGCTACTTTGACGTGTAGACGTTCCCTCGCTGCGTCTATTTCGATGTTGGGCTGAGCAACGTCGAAGTTGAACATCGACGTTGCTGGCCCTGGAGGACGTGTAGACGTTATTCATCGAAATAGCCTATTTCGATGTCGCAACATCGAAATAAGCTATTTCGATGTTGGCTGCACGTGTAGACGTAGCCTATGAAAATAAGGTGTCAGATATGTATATCAGTGCCTCATTTGATTTTTGATTTCCTTTATTTGCATGCCTCTTTCAAAAGAGGAATGCAAGTGTAGAAACAGCTCTTGTGCTTCTACCCTCGTCCCCTCCTCTGTCTCTCACACACATCTTTATTTAGGCTGGTCTGCTTTTGATTTTGTTTTTAATTACAACTTTAGCATTACTTTTTACTAAGATTTGTTTCAAAGTTTATTTATTTGTTTTGTTGCTAATGTTGGAAATTATGGAGGAGCAGAGGCAGTAGGATTGTGATTAGGGTTACAACAATGCTGATAGTAGGGCTGAACAATTTTCCCAGAACTCACAGTGGGAATACAGAGCACATTCTGTCTGGCTGAAGGGACCAAGATCTCAGGGCGTTAGCAATGGGCAAGACTGCAGTCCTTGCATCTCACAGTCCTTGTCCCCGTTCCACCCCACTACCCCACCCCAGACTGCAAGAGGGAGAACGAACCCCTTGAAGCAGTGTTTCAAAACAGTTCCTGCCCCCAGGTGGCTCCTACGCTCCTGGCTGGTTAATGACTGAGTTGGGCCATTACTGTGGAGCTGTAGAGGGCTCCTTGCAAGTCTATGAGACCAGTAACACCTGGGCCCTGCAGACACAAGGTGTGGACGAGGCTGCTGTCCTGTCAGTGCACAGCAAACACCTTTGGTCCAGGTTGCTCTATCCCCACCCATGGGAGAGGCCATTCTGTTGATAAATGGCTTCTGCTCACAAATCACATGCTGCTTATAGTCACTCCTCTTGTTTTATGTCTTTGAATGTCAGTAAGGGTCACAGAATGAAACACTGATTTCATGTCCTCCGATGTGTCTCATCCAAGGAAAAAACTTGGCCCACTGAGTATAAATACTGTGTAAAGTGGGAGCAGACATAAATTAATCAGTAGTACGCTGTTTAGAGCAGCAGAAAACTGGTTTTCCTGAAAGTTAATTGAGAATTAAAAGATGCCTATCAAATTAATCGTGCTTCAGGAAACAGAAAATGAAATGAATTATAAAGAATTGAGATAATACTAAAGCATCTTCTCACTTTTTAATTTTAAAGTACTAATTATACATTATGTTAGAGATGCAGAAGCAAAACAATTGATGCTCTGCTGTCCCTCTGCACCAGTTTCTTAAAACATTTGCTTATAGAATAGAAAAGTATGATCCTTTCCAAAAGTGTCATGTGGCATAAATGAATTACCTTAGAGGACTAGCTTTTGATTGGCTTTATTTACTCATGCAATGTTTATGACTGGCTGAGACTTGTGTCTTTTCCCATTTATTACCACCACTAGTTACTTAAAAAAAAAAGAAAAAAGAACAAAAAGAAAAACCACCATTGTTTCACTCTTTTTGACTTTTGATAGAAGTCCAAATGGGCGAACAGGGTACTAGATTATGTGTAGATCTGGAGAACAGCAACAAGACATTTTGACAATTAAAAACTGAATGTCAGACTCTCCAAAATACGGTGCTCATACAAAGCTGTCATAAATGCATTCAATTGCTCAGTTACACTTCGGAGATTGAGCCAGAGACAGAGAGATGGGAAACAACTGTGTACAGCTCAGAAGCACAGCTAGCTCCAGTGCACAACGTCAGTGCTGTCAGTTTCATAGGCAATGAGATGCCACTCTGCCTTAGCCTCAAAACAGCTGAAGTGAGTGCAACAATTGGGATTTTGTGTGGGACATTACGTCTGGCACTACACACACAAGCTTAGGCACAAGCCCTTGGACTTCTCTTTTCTTGATTTCTCAGAATTATGCTGATATTTCACCTTGGTTGCTGCATACACATTAAACATTCTTTTAATCTCTGAGTCTGTGATTTGGGAACCTGTGTGCACCTGTGGTTCAAATCCCCACAAGGCTGGAATGACATAATGATGATAAAAACACAAATGAGTTTAAATATGATGCAACAAATAATTGTGTGTGCATATATTCTGCATTGTTAGCACACATTCAACTTGTAAACCTTGGAAACATCAGAGAACTGTACTGTTTTTAGTTAATTATCTACCTATGATAATAAAACAACTTTTTTAATACAGTGAATTAAGGATTGATTTTATGAGATGTTGTCCATGTACAGTACTCTCTAATCTTTATTAATGGACTTTGTTCACCTTCATTATGGTGAATATCCATGGCCTGGAAAATTTCATAATCCATTTCCGAGGGTTGCTGGATTAAAGAGGTTCAAGTTTATTACGAATTCTTCACACACCCTTCTTCCTCTGAGCTAAATAGTGAGTCAGTTTTCTGATAAACTCCCACTCACATCACCTTTTCGTCCTGTAGTTTATGGTCAGTTATGTATGAAATCTTCATGAATCCCATATTCCTATGGAATCCACAAGCCATATCATCCCATAGATTTCTAACCTAAGTCCTTAGATAAATCAATAGGTACTATTGCTTTAAAATAGATGGTGTGATATGAGTCCATGGTAGGAATTACCTGGAAAATAGTTTCCAGATTTAGCTTCTCTAAAACTTGTTTCATTGCAACCAAATTTCTTCAAAAGAAAACAATCTGCTATCCCTGCAGAGGCAGCAAATGTCACCTAGATTCATTTCCACATTCTGTACTGTTTCCTATCCACAAGGAAAGAAAAGACAGTGAGAGATTATTTTGTGAAGCAACTGAGAACCATCAGGTTGTAACCCATATTAAAATCAGAAGGAAAAAAAATCACAGGAATAGAATTCCATCAACTAGAGCCATTTAAGCATGGTGGGCAATATGTACTTCCTCCACCTTTCTTGTGAAAAGGAGCTATATGTCTTCAAAGCTGCAGATATCTACTACAAGACTGAGCAATATAAGTTCACATGTCATTGAAAGAAAATATAAGTAGTAATTGGAAATACTGTAGGTATGATAGGTCTGATTCTCCATTATGTTGACACTTCAGAAATCATTAATGCCAGCGCCAAATGCTACTATTCTGATTTGACTGCACTGTGAAAGGACAGCTGAGGAGAGAGAAAGTGGAAAATAAGGCTCTGTTCTTGGGAAGATAAGAGCCTTGCCACATACATAGCAGAACTTTGAATAGGAAGCCAACATTTCTGGAAATGTGCAACTCCCTTATTGAATACTTTGCAGTCTGAGGAGAAGGGTGAGTCACGGCTAGATGCGAGCCAGTACTTTGAAGTTTAAAACTTCGAAGTTGCCATGGGGTGGGAGAATTTGCTTAACGAAGTGCTGTGTATGCAGTGCAGCACTTCATTAGTAAACTCCCAACACCCTAATTACCATCCTTCCTTCGAAGGAAGGTGCTACTGTAGAGAAGCCCGTTGTGTATTTTGTGGGCATCATGGTACAGAAGAGTTTTGAGGATGGATTTGAAGGAGAATAACAGGGATGCTCTACTTCCTGTGATTTTTTCCAGTGCATGAGGGATATCACAAGAAAAAAGAACAAAAGTGTTTGCTTGAAAATACAAGAATCTTGTTTTAAACCCTGCATATTAGCCATACTCTCCCAAACAGGTTTAAAGTTTGCCAGATAACACACATTAGCTGTGTCTACACGTGCACGCTACTTTGAAGTAGGGGCACTAACTTCGAAATAGCGCCCGTCGCGGCTATACGCGTCGGGCGTTATTTCGAAGTTAACTTCGACGTTAGGCGGCGAGACGTCGAAGTCGCTAACCCCATGAGGGGATCGGAATAGCGCCCTACTTCGACGTTCAACGTCGAAGTAGGGACCGTGTAGACGATCCGCATCCCGCAACGTCGAAATTGCCGGGTCCTCCATGGCGGCCATCAGCTGGGGGGTTGAGAGATGCTCTCTCTCCAGCCCCTGCGGGGCTCTATGGTCACCGTGGGCAGCAGTCCTTAGCCCAGGGCTTCTGGCTGCTGCTGCGGCAGCTGGGGATCCATGCTGCAGGCACAGGGTCTGCAACCAGTTGTCGGCTCTGTGGATCTTGTGTTGTTTAGTGCAACTGTGTCTGGGAGGGGCCCTTTAAGGGAGCGGCTTGCTGTTGAGTCCGCCCTGTGACCCTGTCTGCAGCTGTGCCTGGCACCCTTATTTCGATGTGTGCTACTTTGGTGTGTAGACGTACCCTCGCAGCGCCTATTTCGATGTGGTGCCGCGCAACGTCGAAGTTGAACATCGACGTTGCCAGCCCTGGAGGACGTGTAAGCTGCGTCTACACGTGCACGCTACTTCGAAGTAGCGGCAGTAACTTCGAAATAGCGCCCGTCACGTCTACACGTGTTGGGCGCTATTTCGAAGTTCAAATCGACGTTAGGCGGCGAGACGTCGAAGTCGCTAACCCCATGAGGGGATGGGAATAGCGCCCTACTTCGACGTTCAACATCGAAGTAGGGACGTGTAGACGATCCGCGTCCCGCAACATCGAAATAGCGGGGTCCTCCATGGCGGCCATCAGCTGGGGGGTTGAGAGATACTCTCTCTCCAGCCCTTGCGGGGCTCTGTGGTCACCGTGGGCAGCAGCCCTTAGCCCAGGGCTTCTGGCTGCTGCTGCTGCAGCTGGGGGTCCGTGCTGCATATACAGGGTCTGCAACTAGTTGTTGGCTCTGTGTATCTTGCACTGTTTAATGAAAGTGTGTCTGGGAGGGGCCCTTTAAGGGAGCGACTTGCTGTTGAGTCCACCCCGTGACCCTGTCTGCAGCTGTGCCTGGCTCCCTTATTTCGATGTGTGCTACTTTGGCGTGTAGACGTTCCCTCACTGTGCCTATTTCGATGTTGGGCTGAGCAACGTCGAAGTTGAACATCGACGTTGCCAGCCGTGGAGGACGTGTAGACGTTATTCATCGAAATAGCCTATTTCGATGTTGCTACATCGAAATAAGCTATTTCGAAGTTGGGTGCACGTGTAGACGTAGCCATTCAGACTAAAGTTTGAAAAATACTGAATACATTTCTCTGAGACCAATTGTCTTCTGTCACAGACACATATTTTTGAGCTTCAGAATACGGCTCTGAGCAATAATTTAATTTGCATATCACCTTTCCTTCTTGGTTCTTACAATTAGTTATTAAATCACCCCTTTTCATCTATCAGAGTCATGCAAGGGAAGGACAGCCACAAGTGTCTCTGTTCTATTTTCCCTTCTGGATATGGGAAGGTGACTGGACTGCAACTGTTCTGGGTGTTGTGCTCCACAAAGAACAACCTCATAGAATTTGGCTTTCTGTTTATCCGAACACTTGCACCATGACACCCCTACACTCTCCAACTCAAACCACACAAGTCACTTCTCTTGGGTCTTTTGAGCTTTAACCACTTCAAGGGTAAATATAGGATATGTTTCCTCAAATGTCAGTCACTTCTAACACTATCTGCTTTTATATGGAGGTCTAGCAAACTATTAATGATTTCTAATAAATTGCTAAAGGCTCTTAAGTTATGTTATATGTTCAGATTTATAAAGACATAAAAAGGGACCTATCCTGGACTACTAATTTTGACATAAATTCCTATATACACAGTCACAATAGAAGACCAAGCCAGAAAATATTCATCATTCTTAAATCAGAAATTAACCAATCATTTGGATAGAGAAATGCTGTTATTTTATGCACTGTTATTTTTTTCAAACAATAGCAATGAGAAATCATTTTTTTACTGAATGCTTAAAAATACAGGGAGAGATCCCGAGCACATATGAGCTCATGCAGCTCTGCTCGAGTCATTTAGAAATGCGATTATTTCTCCTGGCCATGAATCTTGTCTTCTGTTTCTTTATACCAGTGACGAGTCGTCTTCTTCTCTCTCTCTCTCTCTCTCTCTCTCTCACACACACAAGCATACATAACTATAAACTTATTTTGAAACAATAAATGATAAATGTGTTTCTTAACCACATTTGGTGTTGGCTTATGCATGAAACAGGTGAGGGAATAGTTTCAGTTTTCTGTGACAACTAAATATTTTAATATTCAGGTTGATAAGTTTTGATAGGTGAGTGAATTAATCATTAGTTGCTATAATATGTTGTTTCACAAGGATGTAGCCTTTGTGGTATTATTCTCTTTATCAGTCTTAAGAACATCAACTCTGTGTAGGCACAGCAGGAGTAATTAAAATGAAAGGCCCCCACTGAAAATGGTATGCCACCAACACAAGCATGTTTAAGAAAAACTCTGGCATTGACATCAATCAAAAGGCCTAAATCAAACATGGTCCTGCCTTTTGGTTATTAATACTGTATTACTTCTTACATCTTGATAGCTAATTTCACAAAGTAGCTTGGGAAAGAAGACGCATGCAAAGCCGTAAAATCAAACTACATAGATAAATGACAAAAACAGCTGCAATCCTTCAGTCATCTTTGTCTTGTTTAGTAGCATTTCACATTTTTTATATTTATGGTACAGCCACAGTTATCGCAAGTTAAATTTATCCACAGATTCCTTCCGCCTGAAAATGCCTAATTGTCAACTGACTTGACTTTTAGGTCTTACTTTGTTTCAAACAACGCAATGTTTCAGACCTAAGTGATGAGGAGAAAGAGAAACCAAAGCAAAAAAAAAAAAGCATGAATCTACTATATAAGTGATGAACAGCACCACACACTCAGTCACAAGCTTTTTACCCATTCATGCCTCATTAGTTGTCCATTTTGATTTAGATTATAAATTGTACGATGTCAGAACTCTGACACCTTTGGAGAGGGACTCATTTTGGGTACTCTACAACTGCAAAAATAATAATGGAAAGATAATTTGGTGGCATATTTTTATTTAAAAAAAAACCTGGTGGGATAAAATTCCATACCTTTGCCTTTTTCACCAGTATTGGGCTGGATCTCTCCATGGGTCCCACCTGCCAGCCCCTGTGCACCTCCTCCATCCTGACCCAACCTGTACACTGGGAGGCCACCCGAGGCCCTCTGCACTCTCTCAAAATGGGTGCTGTAACTGCAGCCTGGCTATGAGGGAGCAGGGTCACTAGTAGGCTGACTGCTGTGTCTGCAGAGAGAAGAGGGGAGGAGGAGCATTGCAGACACCCCCACCCCACACACGCACCTCCTGCCTTTGGCAGGCAGTTCAGAGTGGACTTAAGATTCCTTCTAACATTTGGGTAAGTACCACGAAGGTTAGGGGAAAAGTAAGTCCTCATCTTGAGTCCCAGCCCTGGGCAGACTGTGGCTGCACAACTAAATCTGCACTAAGTTTGTGCTCCTCATACCTGGCTCAGCCAGCTTCGCCCCAGAGTCCACATTCCCAGTCAGAGCCCTCACCCCTCCCATCCCCACCTGTCTAGCCTGGATCCCCTCCCACAACCTAAGTCCCTGTTTCCCACCTCTGCATCCCAACCCTCTGTCCCAGCCCACACTACAAGCCAAACATCCCCAGCCCCACCCCAAAAGCCAGAGCCTTCACCACCCACCCTTACAATGCAGGTGTGGGGGCAGGTTGGAGGGACATGGACTTGGGCCCATTCTGGGCACCGCTAACATTTATACAAATTTGCCACTCCTGAGTGTTTCAGTTACCCGCATTCTTTCCTAACACTCATCTGCCTGTCTTCTGGCTTCTTCCCTATGAAACGTGTTTCTGCTTTGGTCTCCCAAACCGATTCTCAGAAGAGGTTTCCTACACTTGCTTCTCCAACATTCTTCTCTCCGTTCTTCACACCTAAGCATGCACAGTGAAGATCAAGTTTACAGATGGTGCTTCCAGTTTCTCTCCTTTAGTTCCATGCTAGGTCCCATCCAATATAAAGTTTCTTCACTCTATCCAATTTGGTCTTTAGCAACCTCTTCCTTGCCAAACCTCAGGGACTCTTCTACATCCATATTTACCTTCCTTGTTTTCTGATATCCCTTATCACCCCCTGGTAATAGCTTGACAACTTTGTGATTATTTTGCATACTTAGTTAATAAAATGTCATGCAGAAATTGGTGATTTAAATATGCAAAGAGACAGATTTTTGGCCATTTGTGCATAAAAACCCATCATGCACAGTTACCTTAACCATGTATACGAAATAGGCACACAGTGACACAAACTTTTGCATGGGCTCTTCCCCTTCCAAAACCGGTGCTCTAAGGGTAAATAGCTGTTTGATTCATTTAGAACCTTAAATGGGGACAGCAGCTTTTTTATATGCTGTTAAGCAAGCGCCAAAAGTGGCCAGACATCATTTTGCATTTCTAATAGAAGATTCTCTTTTCAGTCATTGTCCATATGCAAAGTCCGCTCAGAATGATCGTGAGGGTCCTGTGATAGAAACTGGAGTTCTGCTGACGAGCAATACAGTAAGGTCTCAGAGTACGCGACCCCGCTCTTACGCGTCTGACCCTGATTCCTATTGTAAACCGTGTACCGTGATTTCCAGTTCTGTGTAACTCTCCCCTTCTGCCCTGGCTGAACCTCCCTCCCTCAGCTCCGCATGGCTCCAGAGCAGCTCCCCCAAACCCCAGCTCCGGCTCACTCCACACGCCCATGCCTGGCTCTGGCTTACCAGCACTCTCACATGGCTCCAGCTCACCCCCCAGACCACGGCCCGCTTTAAACTGCCCGCAAGCAGCTCTGCTCCAAGCCGCCGCCCTGCGCAGCTCGGGTGCAACCCCCCCGCCGGCTCACAAGCCGCCCGCCTCCAGTTCAGCCCCCTTGGCTCACAAGCTGCCCGCTCATCCCCCTGCCGCGCGTGGCTCCGGTGCAACCCCCCCACCGGCTCACAAGCCTCTCGCTCGTCCCTCCCACCCCCCCCCCCCCACCCCGCGCGGCCCCAGGGCAAACCCCTCCGCTCACAAGCCGCACGCCCAGCCAGCCAGCCACGCACCCCCACCCTGTGCGGCTCCGGTGCCACCCCCCCCCGCCCGCTCACCACCCACGCACGGCTCCGGTTCTGGCCCAAGCCCCTGCAGCCCAGCTCCCCACCCTCTCACAACCAAACTCCACCCCAGGCTTAACCCTCCCCAGCTGCCACCCCCAGCCCAGGACTTGCCTTTCTGCTGCTTCCCTCGCTGCCGCGGAAAAAGCCGGACCCCCACTTCTGTGAAATCCGGGTATACGCGACGGTGCGTGGAACGGAACCTTTGCATGCTCTGAGACCTCACTGTACTCAGCGCATGCATGTACTCTTCAACCTGCGTGCGCCACTGCATGGATACTTACGGCTGAGGTGTATGCACTGCCATTCTTTTCCTCTAATCTCAAGGTAGTTTAGGGATGAATTCCAACTCTCCAAGAGATTGCCAGCACCTCAGAGTTAGGCTTTTACATGACAGTTTCAGGAGTTAGTTTTACCGCATTATTTTAGTCATTCGGTTGCCCATCACACTTTTCAGTTGCTAGAACTTCAATTCATCCAGACAAAGGGGCTACGTCTACACTAGCAGCCCTGCTTTTGAAAGGGGGATGCTCATTAGATGCTTGCTAATGAAACCCTGCAATGAATATGCTGCCCCTCAGTAGCATTATGGCTACTGCAGCACTTCAGAGCCGCGTCTACACGTGCCGGCTACTTCGAAGTAGCCACGCCAACTTCGAAATAGCGCCCGCCACGGCTACACGTGGCGGGCGCTATTTCAAAGTTGACATCGACGTAAGGTGGAGAGACGTCGAAGTCGCTATCCCCATCAGGAGATGGGAATAGCGCCCTACTTCAATGTTGAACATCGAAGTAGGGAATGTGTAGCCGTTGCGCTTCCCGCAACATCGAAATAGCAGGGTCCGCCATGGCGGCCATCAGCTGAGGGGTTGAGAGACGCTCTCTCCAGCCCCTGAGCTCGATGGTCGCTGCTTGCAGCGGCCCCTTAAAGGTCCCCGCCCCCTGCCTTCCCGTACAAGAAGCTGAGAGAGCGTGCAGGCAGCAGCCCAGCCACGCGGCCAGCCTGCATGCCCCTCTGCAGCCACAGAACCCCCCCACTGCTGCAATGGCTGCCCACCAGCCCCCCAAGTGTCCCCAGGGCTCCCAGCCCAGCAGCCAGGCTGGAAAGCGGAAGTGGGGCCCCTCCTGGATGGAGGCCGAGATCCAGGACCTGCTGGGGCTCTGGAGTGAGGAGGAGGTGCTCCAAGTAATGGGGAGCAAGAGGCAGAATGCGGATGCATTCGCTCAGCTGGCCGAGGGCCTGGCTGCCCAGGGCACCCTGCCCGCACTCCTGACCATATCAGGAGTCAGGTGAAGGAACTGCGGCAGGGTTACGCCCGGACCCGGGATGTGGCCAGCCGATCTGGGGCCGCCCGTCACTTGTCCCTTTTACAGGGAGCTCAGGGCCATCCTGGGCCCCCAGCACACCTCCTCCCCTCCAGCCACTCTTGATACCTCGGCCGACGAGCCCCAGCAGGCCCCGGAGGCGGAGTCTGCCCTGGAGGTAAGCCCCGCGCCCCAGGGGCCCCCCCAGGAGCCCACCCCTCGGATGCTGGAGGAGGAAGAAGGGGAGTCCTCCTCCAGTGACGGGGGGCTCCGGGTCGCGCTGCCATCATGGAGGTCCACCAGGGCATCCGCCCACCGGGTGTCCCCCGACCGTGGGAGCGGACCATCAGGTATGTACCCCCCCGGTGCACACCCCCGGGGTTGAGGGGCGGGGGTAACCCACATGACCAGAGCCCTCCACATGCCCAGATGACCATGGCCCCAAGGACAGCAGTGGCATGTCCCTCACAGGAGTGCATCAGCCCCTGCTCCCCCAGCATGACAGTGCCGTGCCCCATCCCTGGGGATGGGGGGAGCGGAACCTAGGGTCCCCCGGGGGGACGGGGTGGGATACCCATCAGCAGCAGCAGCATCTCCCGGGGACGGGGATGGGGAACCAGCAGCAGAGGGGTTGGGGGACAAGGGCCACGGCTCAGGGCCCACACTAATGGCTGTCTCCACTCTCCTTCCCCCCCGTGTTCTGCAGCTGCACCATCGGAAGGACCGGAGAGCGCCGGCGAGGTGTCAGTGGTCCCAGAGAGCCCACCGGGGCCATCAGTCCAGGCCAGCCCTTCGGCAGAGCACTGACCGGCCCCAGGGCGGGAACGACGGTGGAGCCAGCACCACCCACGGATGGTGACGGACCCCCAGCTGCTGCAATCCTCCGTCGGCAGCTGGAGGTCTCCGAGCAGCGCCTGCGGGTGGAGGAGCGGCGCCTCCAACTACAGAAGCGGGCGCTGGCATGGCGCCAGGAGGCATGGGGGGCCTTTATGCGCACCTTCGAGTGCATCGCGGACTACCTGGCCCCCCATGCCGTGCCGGCTGCCGTTCTGCCCGCCTTGCCTGCTCCACCCGCCGCTCCACCCGCTGCTCCATCTGCCGTCGCACCGCCATCCGCCACCGAGGGCCCTTCCGCCGAGGGGGACCTGGGGCCAGCTGACACCCACCGGCCTTATCTCCCGGTCCGCCCGGCCTCCAGCCAGCCCAGGCTAGGGCTGAGGCCAAGGCACGGGTCGCGGCCACCCACCCCCAGCGCTGGACATTAGGGGGTGTGGGGCCCAGGACGTGGCTTCCCCCCCTCCCCCTTTGCATATATCCCCTTCAGTAATCATCTTCTTTTGTAAATAGTTTGTATTAGACCCCTGTTGTTATGTTGTTATGCTGATACCTGCCCTTCCATGTAAATAGTTCTCCCCTTCCTTGTCTTGCCCTTTTTTCTTTCATCTTATCTTATTTATAATACATATATATATATATATATATATTATTTATGTTGCCTGTAAATAGTTAGTTATGATAGTAATAATAAGAGTTCAACATATATCTGGTTTGACGAACAAACGTCTGTTTTTATTTACAAGAAAAGTGTGGGGGGGGGTGCTCTTGGGTGCTCTGTGGTGTGGGCGTAGGGGCAGGGAGTGTTGTGGAGGATGAGGGGAGTGCAGTGGGCAGCCTGCCAGCGTTCACCCCGTGGCCTCGTTGAACTGGACCCGCAGGGCCTCCTGGACCTGGGTCCCTTCGGGGTCCACCTGGCGACTGGGGGCAGCAGGTGGCTGCACATCAGCCCTGCCAGCCTCCACAGCCCAGCCCTAAAAGAATGCCTCCCCCTTGCTCTGGACGAGATTGTGGAGGGTGCTGCATGCGCCCACAATCTGGGGGATGTTGGTGGGGCCCGCATCAAGGCGGGTGAGGAGACACCTCCAGCGCCCTTTGAGACGGCCAAATGCGCACTCCACCACCTGGCGCGCGTGGTTCAGGCGCATGTTGAAGCACTCCTGGCTGGCTGACAGGTGGCCCATGTAAGGGTGCATGAGCCAGGGCCGGAGGGGATATGCCGCGTCTGCGATGACGCAGAGGGGCATGGTGGTGTCCCCCACAGGGATCTCCCGCTGGGGGATGAAGGTCCCCGCCTCCAGCCGGCGGCACAGGCCCAAATTCCAGAATACCCAGGCGTCATGGGTGCTGCCAGGCCAGCCCACATATATGTCCAGGTAGCGGCCCCGGCTGTCCACCAAGGCCTGGAGGACCACTGAGTGGTAGCCCTTCCTGTTTAAGTAGCGTCCTCCACTGTGCTCCGGGGCACGGATGGGGATGTGGGTCCCATCCAGAGCCCCGAAGCAATTGGGGAAGCCCAGGGTGGTAAACCCCATGATGGCGGCATCCGGGTCCCCAAGCTGCACGAGCCTATGGAGGAGCAGGGCATTGATGGTGTGGATGACCTGCAGGGGAAGCACATGGGAGACCACCAATTAGTGGTGTGCAGGGTGTGTGTGGCCCTCCCCTGCCAGGGCTTCCCTCCCCTCCCCTTCCAGGGCTGCCTCCCCCTCCCCCCGTGGGTCCTCTTACCTCCATGAGGACAGCCCCGACAGTGGCCTTGCCGACGCCAAACTGCTGCCCCTCAGATCGGTAGCTGTTTGGAGTGGCCAGCTTCCAGACAGCGATGCCAACCCGATTCTCAACGCTGAGGGCACGCTGCATGAAGGTGTCCTGGTGCCTCAGTGCGGGGGTGAGCCACTGGCATAGCCCCAGAAATGTTTGCCGGCTCATGCGAAAGTTCTGGAGCCAGTGGTCGTTGTCTCACTCGCTGAGCACCAGCTACTCCCACCAGTCGGTGCTCGTGGGGTAGCTCCACAGCCGGCGGCGTGTGTGGCGGGGTGGGGCAGGAGGCTGCAGGGTTTGGGGTTGCTTCCTCCTCCCCTGGCGGCAGCTACTCTTCTGTGAATAAAAGGTGGTCAGCTGCCTCCTGCATGGCATCGAGCAGGACGAGCACTACTCCTGCAGGGGCGGCTGGGTGGACCTCTGGCTGCTGCTGCTGGAGGTGTGCATGCCTATGGCTCTGCAGACCACGTGCTGTGCAGGCTGAGTGTGTCTGGGAGGGGCCCTTTAAGGGAGCGGCTTGCTGTTGCCCCGGAAGTGCTAGTCCTCCCTGTGACCCTGTCTGCAGCTGTTCCTGGCACCCTTATTTCGATGTGTGCTACTTTGGCATGTAGATGTTTCCCTGCAGCGCCTACTTCGATGTGGCATATTCATTGCAGGACCTCATTAGTATCTTTTGAACCCTCTCATTAACATGCCCCTTTCGAACGGAAGGGGCACGTGTAGACCCAGCCTTTGAAATCCCCTTATTCCTATTTGGTTACAGGAATAAGGGGATTTCGAAATGCACAGGGTCCTTTCAAAAAGGACCCAGTGTAGATGAGCTGTGCGCAATTGAAAGCAGCACTTTCGAAGTGCGGTGGCTACCATTATGCTAATGAGGCACTGCATATTCATTGCAGCACCTCGTTAGCATATCCCTAAGTGTCTCATTAACATCCCCCTTTCGAAAGGGGAGTGCTACTGTAGACAAAGCCAGGTATTCATAATTTCCTCTGCAATAGGTCCTATGCTATTGTTTGCTTCTTCATTTGCCTTCTTTCTTCTGTCAGAACAGTTTTGCATTTGTTCAGTTTTTGTTTTATCTGGCCATCTTACATCTAGAAAGCTTAATGAGGGATGATCCAGGCTCTAATGGCTAAAGCACAGTACTGCAAAATCAACAGATGAGCTCTTTTCCATATTGTCCATCAGATAGCTCTCTGACCTTGAACAGAATCCTTAAAATCTGTTTCAACTAAATTATCTATAAAACATGGATTGTAATAATTTCCCTCTTCACAGTTTTTCTGTGTGGCTTTAATTCTGTACAAGGGATTTGATAAATGAAATAAAAATAAATTGAGTTGGATTACGTAGCCGCTAATCAGAAGATATGTTTTATCAAGTCAGAAGATGGCAGATACAGAACACCTCTTCTCCCCCCCCAAAAAAAATCCTCTCAGTCTGGTCAGGTCTACACTACAGGGTAAGGTCGAATTAAGTCATGCAATTTCAGCTTTGTTAATTAAGTACATAGCTATAGTCAACATACTTAATTCAGGCTTCCACACCTTCTCCATGAAGGGAGGTCAACAGGAACCTGCCCTCGTGTTGACTTCCCTTTTTCTTAACACAGGAGGCAGAACTACCACAGTTGACAAGGTGCCCATGCTAAGTGCTCTAAACTGAACTCCAGAAGATAGACAGCAGCAGGGTCCCTGCAGAGTAGATGTACCCTTACTTCCTTTGAGACTTCTCCCTTGACACTTGATATTAGACGTTTAGCACTCTTCACTCTTCTTTTAAAGATACAAATCTCTCTACTGATGTTTCAAACTAATTTACAAAAAAAAAAAAAATCTGTCTGATCCTGCAGGGCTTCACCATGCAAAATTCACATTGAAGTGGCTGGGATTTTTATGCAAACAAGGCAAAGGGGCTCGCAAAATGACTTTAGATATCAGAAATAATAGTAGAGAGAAGGCTTCTAAATTGGACGTTGGTTTCCTATCTACTAGGAAAGAACACAGTTGATTTAGCATTTTTTTTTCTTTAAAGAGTAGCTAGTTTAGTGTTTGAGAATTTACATACTTTTAGGAAGATTAGAAGAATTCCAATTAGAAAGATGTGAATTAATCCACATTCTCAAAAGCATTTGTTCCCATTCACAAGGCAGTTTGCTCTCCTGGGCTTATTTGTGTGGATTTAAATTTGTTCTGATTATATCCAGGTATCCCTATGTTTAATTTTATTTTTAAATAAATTATAGGCACTTCAGTTTCTGAAGCATGCATCACACTGATGTCAGCGGCTGTGCTGTGCTGTCAAGTACAGGTTATTAATGAGATAATTCAGAATGATTCTTGGGAAAAGCTTAATTGCTACCCTAGATATACATAAAGCACATCAGAAATATTTATATAGTCCAGAGTTCTAGAATATCTAATAGGTGAAAGGATTTTTTAATCAAAATGTAGCAGTCAACACATTCAATCTATAAGCATAGCGATTGACCTTCTGTTTAGTTTTTGGAGACTATAAAATGGATTACGGAACATCTTCCTCCTCCCAACTCCTCTTATGCATTGATGAGCTAAAGGTAGATTTCTATGCCTCATTATTACAACTTGAATGCACGTTATCTCTACCATGGAGTCAATTTATGTCTTAAGCCTCCAGAAACAATAGTCACACAAATCAAACTTAAGCAGGCTTCTGCTCTGGCTGCTGTTCTACTCCAATACTTTCCAAGTGATTAACGCCACCTGTGGCACTCCTAATTCACAGCAGCAGACAATTATTTCCCTTGGATACCCATTACCAGTAATTATTCCCAAGACAGACTATTAGATATGGATTGTGAACATCTCAGCTGTAAACTTTCTTTGCAATTTTATTTTGATTCTCATATTACCATAGTGAGACATATTTCAGCAAAAAAAAATCAGGGGGTTCCACTAATGCTGTCTTTGCAATAAGCAAAAGCCTGATTTTGTTTTTTTTTCAGGAGATGCAGTAAGAGATGCAGTATTATTTAAATATGTGCTTACAGCAGCACTTACATATTTGTCATTACAAGTTTGTTGTTGTTGTTTTAATTTTATTCTATTCAATACTAAGATGTAACAGGGTGTACCAACCCCACTCTAGCCAGGGTGGTGGGGTCTAGGCTTGCTGGGTGGGAAAGGCCCCTCCCCTACAGCCCTGCTGGGCATGCTTGTAGCCAGACATGAACCCCCCCCACACTTGGCCTTTTTTTCCTCTCCCCCCCCACTGGGAAAGACAGAGAGAGAAATAAGCAGGGGAGACAGGTAGCCTTTGATGTCGTGGGAACGCAGGTGTGCTGTCTCGCCCAGCCTCTCTACTATACACAAAAACCAGACAGTGAATGGGCTAGCTAATGGCCGCCCTTCTGGCTGATCTCAGTAATTGACACGCCTTGATCACTTCCCCAGGAAGAATGGGGAACCCCTGCCCATCACCTCCACAGGTGGCCAATTGTCCACAATTCACAGGTTTGAATTGAGCCTTGCACCTTCCCTGGGAAACCTGGGGTTCAAAATATTCCTCCCAATTGGCCACTTGAGACCAGGAAGAAGCATACATGACAAAAGGAGTATAAAGGGGCTTGGCAGACCACTCCCCCCTTTGAGTTTCAATCACCTACACCTGCTGGTCAGGTCTGGAATTAACTCCCGAGACTGGGGATGCCTGGTTTGTATCTACTTCTTCCCGAGGGACTGAGAGAAAGATTCTGGGTCACACCGAATCTAGGAGGCAGGGGTAAGAATTACACCTGTATTACACTTCTTTCCTATAGGAATTGAGGGAAAGACTCTGGTTCCACCAGGTCTAAGAGGCAGGGGTGGAAATCACACCTGCAACTTGCCTTTCTTGTGTACACATTACTTGTATTAGTTTAAGCTAGCTAGTTTGTCTAAAACTTTTCTTAAGTTAAATTGTGTTGTTTCCCCTTTAAAAACCACGAGTACTAACTTGTACTTTAATCATTTGTCTTAGTTAAATTGTTTCTATCTTTGTATAAATAAATAGTAACCGTTAAAGCATCTTTAAGTGTAATTTTCCTCTTGCTGCTGTACCTGAACTAAACACAAACCAAAGAACCCAGCCTGCCCTGGCTGCTTAGTGTAGCTGCTGGTGTGGCATCACACCTTTTTGCCCCACCAGACCCTTAGCTGGCACCTGGGCATCGGCTCACAATGCTCCAACTGCAGCCTAGGTATCAAGACTAGGGAGGCCAGCCAATTGGGGCTGGCCACCAGGGGAGGAGGAGCTCCTACTAGAAATTGGGAGCTGGAGCAGCACCCCTCATCTGAGATGAGGTAGGAAGCAGCCCAGATAACCCAGATAACCCCCGGAGCTCAGCATGTTATGGTGTTGGATGCCTGCTGAGCTGGTGGCTGGGGAGACACCCCCACCATTGACAGGACTCTGGGATGGAGCTCAGTGAAGAGGGCGGGCCCGAGCTTCCCTGTGACCTGGAAGAAGGGGGAGCATTGGCTGGCTCACTGATGCTTGTAAGCACTGACTAGGCCACTGATGCTTGACTGGGGTGACATAGAGACCTAGCCACAAAAGGCAATAACATATTGTGCTGATGAAGTGACACTGGTAGCAGTCTGAAACTTTTTGTTTTAAAGAGTCTCAGATTTCCTTAACAAAAATCTTTCATAGCAAATTTGATATAAGTATGTAGAGGAATTCTTAGCATAAAGAGGTTTAATTCACTATTTAAAACTACTGTTGCTAATATTCAATTTCATTTTGAATATCAATTTTAATTATGAAATAAAAAACTAATTCTACCACATTTCTATTTAATTTCCTTTCAATATAAGATATGCACTCATAAAAATAACAGGGTCTGTTTCTCAGTGGACCTAATTGTCTAAAAATCAGGTCAAATTCTGCTGAAATTGAAGCAGTTAATATACTCTGAATTACAGAATTATAAGACTGTAAGACTACGTCTACATGGGGGGCACTATTTCAGGATACAGCAGCTACCTGCATCCAAGAAATGCACTCATTGTCTGAAAACAGTGTTTGAGAACAGGTGCACTATTCCAGCTATTTTTCAAGATAACAGGTGCACTATTCATCGCAGGAGGCGTACAGGGTAGCCTTGAATTAATGCTTTATTTCAGCATGTGGCACAGGTTAGACAGTGACACATACCAAATAGCCTGTTTCAAAATCTACTCTAAATAAGCTATGCAATTTGCTTAGTGCAAATTACGTAGCTTATTTCAAGGTTAGGGCGCCATGTAGACATAACCTATGGTACCTTAAGTTGGACCTCTAGATTTAAATGAATAGAAAACCACATGAACTGTTTAAATTAATGTGGACCTGGGAGACAAAGATAAAATATGCAACTCATGCTGAAAGATTAAATATAACTCATGCTGAAAGATTAAATATGAACAAAAGGAAAGATATTTTTCTTTATAAATATGCTATATAAACTATTTCTAATGTATTATGACGTTAAAGAGAAGACAAATGGATATTATAGGTGCATTAGTTGTGGCTCTAGGCTGTGCTGATTTCAGTGAAAGCAGAGATTCCACTTCCTTGTTCTATTTTTCATAGCTAGCATATTCTTCAATACCCAATGACATACTTTTTATTATTAGTTTTGTCACAAATTAACTTAGTAAGTCAGTAATGCATACTATTCAAATTTTAACTAGCACTAAAGGTTTTTGAACATAAGATACATTTGAAGAACGTAACACAGTTGAAAAAAAACCATAATTTTCCCTGATGGCTTCTTCATTCTTGGCTTCACTCCCGTTAGAGTGGGAGGCAGTGTTTATTTCAATATATGGCAATTCTTCATGCATTTCTCCTGGGAAGGATTTATTCCTCCATCTCTGCTGATGGATATATTCACTTTTGGAAAATAACGGCAAATTACCCATTATTCTAAATATTTTTTTCAAAGTCTACCTATGGCACCAAATCCTTTTAACTGTGTGTCCATTGAGGTGACAGGGAAACTAAATTGTGTACAAAAGAAGAATATCTGAGGGTTTAGGTGCAAAGGATTCTGGAAGGCAAGTGGGAGACGCAAACTGGGATACATGTAAGCAGGGAAGTGGAAGGGTCAGGAGACAGAAATAAACTTGGGGGACCTGTATATATATATATATGTGTGAATTTGGATGACAAGAGGTCAAAGGAAACAATTGTTACCAATTGTATGTAACCCCTTTTCTTTCCTCCCTGGGTTACTCAGGAGGAGGCCACACTCACTTGTGTGCCTGATTAGTTTAATAAGAAAGGAGATCCTGACTGTCCCAGTGGGGGTGATGTATAGCTGGCAATCCCCTTTCCACCCCTGATTTCTAAAGTTCTGTAAAGTGGCGGTGCCTCTACCTGGCTGGCCCCTGCACACACTTAATGGTGTGCCTTTGGAAAATTTCAGGGAACTTATTCCAGTTATAATCTGGATTTAACTCTCAAACTGTAGTTATGAATACTATACAACTAACAAACCAATTTAGAATTAGCATGCACCTTTAGGTAGCACCTTAAAGAAACCAGGTTACAAACTGAACATGAATAAAATCAGTTAACAATATACACAGAAATAAATGAAACATAACTAGCCTGTATACTGCCATTAGTTATCCCACCCCAGAGCGTACATGCTTTAGTTATCAAAGTTACAGTTACTTGCTTGCATTGGTGCATGGCTGTTGTTCCACTTGAATTTAGGCAGCAAGGTGAGAGTATCAGTCGAGGTAAAACAAGGCAACGACCTGACCAGCTCCTGTCACCTGGAGCTGGCCTATGTAGCACTCTAAGGCCTTGTCTACACTATCCAAAAACTTCGAAATGGCCATTTTGAAGTTTACTAATGAAGCGCTGAAATACATATTCAGCGCCTTGTTAGCATGTGGGCAGCCACAGCACTTCGAAATTGACACGGCTCACTGCCACGCAGCTCGTCCAGATGAGGCTCCTTTTCGAAAGGACCCCACCTACTTTGAAGTCCCCTTATTCCTGTGAGCAGATGGGGAAGTAGGCGGGGTCCTTTCGAAAAGGAGCCCCGTCAGGACCAGCTGCGCTGTGGTGAGGCGCATCAATTTCAAAGCACTTCATTAGTAAACTTCAAAATGGCCATTTGCGTGGCCATTTCGAAGTTTGGGGCTAGTGTAGACACGGCCTAACAGACACAGATAAAGTTCGTTCCCCAGCTGGGGGTCTCATTAGCAGGCTTCAGCTCTCCAAAGCAGTTCCTGTCTGGGAGAAAACTCCACAGCTGCCTTGAAATAGTCTGTTCGATCAGCCTCAACTCTCCAAAAACAGGGAAACCACCACCTTCCCTCCAGCCTCACCAAAAAGCCACATTTTCCTTCCCAAAACCTGATGGGAGTTGTAATTTCTAGCTCCAAATTGCAGCAAAAAGGATCCTCTCAGTAACTCCTACTCACTGTTAGAGAGGCTTACATGTATTTCATGGAAAGTGTAATGCTGTTTAGAATAAATGCACCATGTACAAAGCCCTGGAAATACATGTTTAAAGGGTTCACAGTTACAGAGTATTGTACTGAAAAACTCTGACATTTCTACTCCTAGTCCCACTCTATGCTTTGGTGACATGTTCTTCTTTATTTACTTTTCAATAGCAATAATGGACATGTACATGCAAACTTACTGGACATACCTTCTAGAAGATTCTTTGTAAACTAGGTGAATAAATAAAAAACTACTGTTATCTGGTTAACATACTCTTGCTGTGCCACATTGCTCCAGAGCAGTGTTTCTTAACCCAGGATAACCATACCTCTGAAGGGAAACACAGCTCTTTCAGGGTGCATGTCAACTCATCCAGATAATTTTTTCTCAACTAGGAAGTGATGACACCTGGAAGAAGATCACAGGACTGACTATTTTGTGTACTCACATTTTCTTTGCATGTAGTTGTCATTCTGACATTTTAAATGGTATTTTTTTCAAAAGAGAATTTCCAGATAAAAATTATATTGAAAGGAAGTTAAGGTTGAGAGTACATTTGAGAAATTTGTGGTTTTAAAAAAAATAACATTAGTGGGACCTTGTAATTATGCAAATGCAAGGGAGAGGAATGGAATTGAAGAAAGCAAAGATTTGCCTGCAGGGTAGTCTAGTGGTTAGGACACTAGCCTAGGCTTTAGGGAATCCACTATAAATCTCCTCTGAAACAGACTTTCTGTGTGATCTTGGGCAAGTTATTTTGGGACAGATTTTTTAAAGGTGTTTAGGTGTCCAAACAGTCTGGAAAATCCACTAGGTTCTTACCTGCATCTTTGAGCACTGAAGTACCTTTAAAAATGTGCACCTGAGCTGTACCTTAGTCCCTTTGTGCTTCAGTCTACCTGAACATTACCATCTCTAATACATCCCCTTTAAAAAAAAAAAGAAACTTGGAAACAGATGAGTAGTTAGCAAGATGGTCTTGGGGAGGTTTCTTGAGCAGTTGCATTGCAACTATTTCTCTAATGCAAGCGGGTGCCTGGGCCCTCAAGACTGAGCAGAAAACTTGGGAGTCTTAATAATGGACTCAGGATGTTTCTACTGGTCTTCAGATATCAAGGGGACCATGGGTTGAACGCAACCAGCTAGAGCTCCTCCAAAATTTCATGGAATGTCACCAGCTAAAACCAAAATGGAGAGAATTTATAGTTGTCTCTGGCATCAAGGAAGTACACAGCAAATCTGGATCTGTGGAATTTTATTCACAAAATGACACAATTTTCACTTTAAGGAAAGTCTCCCTTCTGTAGGTGAAATGAAGTACCCCTGAGTAACCGAACTGTCCACCTATATCAGTTCAGTGTGTGAAACCACACTGGGTACATCTACAGCAGAGTGATCTGTTGACAGAAGGTACTGTTGGAAGAGATCTTCTGACAAATTTCTGTGAACAGATTGCAGCCACACACACAAGTGGATTGAAAAAAGTAATCCATTCTGTCGACAGCAGAGTGGCCATACAGCCCCAGCCATTTTCTTGATGGAATGAGCCCCAGAAAAACCCACAGATGTGGTTGCTTGGCCGACAAGCACTTCCAGGATTCCTGGCCAGGTATGTCCTTAGAGTCCCTCCCAAACATCTGTTCCCCGCACACCAGAGGCTGTGGAAACCCCCATGAGGGACAGCATAAGCCATGCAGAGAGCACACGCAGCCTGAGGGAGACCCCGTGCTGTGTAGGTAGCCAGCCCCGATCATGTCCTGGACCTAGGCAGAGCTGTGGCAGCTGCTCCCCATAATCATTACAGCTGTTGTCCACCTATTCTGGCAGCCTGTACCTGAATGGGGGTGGAGGGCAAACCCAGCGCCCTAGGGCCACCTCCCTGGATCTTCAGGTGGGTGTGGTCATACAACACCAGTGCTGTCTGATGAGACTGACTCATGATGTGCGAGTGGGATGACCAGCTATGGCTCCAGAACTTCTGAATGCAGAGGAAAATGTTCCTGGAGCTCTGCACCTGGCTTGCCCCTACCCTCTGCAGGAAGGAAAACTTCATGGAGGTCGCCATCCCCATGGAGAAGCGGGTGGCCATCACCTTATGGAAGCTCACCATCCCAAACAGCTACCACTCTGTCAGGAACCAGTTTGGGGTGGGCAAGTCCACCATTGGGGCTGTCCTGATGCAAGTAATGTACTCTCCATCCACAGGCCTCACACGTTGGGAGGCAGATAGGTCCCACCAGGGGGAACCCACAGGCCTTGGGGTGGTGTTGGGGGGTGAGGGAGGAACCCTGTCCCCAGGGTACCATGCTGTCTCACCCTCAGCACAGACCCACTGCCAGGTGATGGACTTTGCGGGGGAGGGCTGGACGACTCTAGGGGGATGGGATCCAGGATGGCGACAGGGATCCACCCAGGGCCTACCTCCTTCAGTCCCTTGTATGTGTTTGGTTTCCTCCTCTTGCAGATTGTTACAGCCATCAACGTCATCCTGCTCCGGGGGGATCATATGTCTCAGAGATGTTGATGTGTCCATGGCTGGCTTCACTTCCTTGGGCTTCCCCAACTGCTTTGGGTCCATTGACAAAACACACATCCCCATCCAGACACCAAACCACAGTGCAGCTCAGTATGTAAACCAAAATGGACATTATTCTATCATGGTGTGTTAACAGGTATGTTGTGAACAAGACACAAGCAGTCATTCTTCCTCTCTACTCTGCGCTGGTTAGGCCTCAGTTGGAGTATTGTGTCCAGTTCTGGATGCGCGTTTCAAGAAAGATGTGGAGAAATTGGAAAGGGTCCAGAAAAGAGCAAAAGAATGATCAAAGGTCTAGAGAACATGACTGATGAAGAAAGGTTGAAAGAATTGGGCTTGTTTAGTTTGGAAAAAAGAAGATTAAGGGGGGGACATGATAGCAGTTTTCAGGTATCTAAAAGGTTGTCATAAGGAGGAGGAACAAAGCTTGTTCTTCTTGGCCTCTGAGGATAGAACAAGAAGCAAGGGGCTTAAACTGCAGCAAGGGATGTTTAGGTTTAGGTTGGACATTAGGAAAAAGTTCCTAACTGTCAGGGTGGTCAAACACAGGAATAAATTGTCCAGGGAGGTTGTGGAATCTCCATCTCTGGAGATATTTAAGAAGAGGTTGGTTAAATATCTATCAGGGATGGTCTAGACAGTACTTGGTCCTGCCATGGGGGCAGGGGGCTGGACTCGATGACCTCTCAAGGTGTCCCTTCCACTCCTAGCATTCTATGATGTGGGTCCTGGTCGAATGCCAGGGATAGCTCATGGACATTTACACAGGGTGGTTGGGCCAGGCACATGATATGCGGGTGTTCTGCAACTCCAGCCTCTGCAGGAGGATGGAGGCTGGGACCTGCACCTCCACCAGGAGCTTGCAGTCAGGGATGTGACCATGGCATTGTGTATTGTGGGAGATGCAGCCTACCCACTCCTGCCCTGGCTCATGTGGCCATACTCTAGCCACCTAGACCCCACCCAGGACCTCTTCAATAGCCTCCTCAACCGGGCATGGAAGCAGGTGGAATGTGCCTTCAGACAGCTGGAGGCACAGTTCAGGTGTCTCATCACCTGCCTGGAATGGGGAAGCACAATGTCCCACAAGTTGTGGCTACATGTTGTACCCTCCACAAAATTGTGGGGAGCAGGGAGAAAGCCTTCTTGCTGGGTGGACAGCTGATGCCAGCACAGCCTCTATCCACCAAGCCCACCGGTCCAGGAGGCCCTATCAGAGATTTTCACCCATGGCCCCCAGTGACCTTCCCCAGGGCAACCCCCGGCAAGGTCCTCAGGTCCACTGCCCTTCACCCCTCCCTGACCTCTGCCCAATGATGAGGGATGCAGGGGTGGTGAACAAATAATTTTATTTTTTCCTTTAACATAGAAAACATTGTGCAAAATAAACATTGGTATAATCTATTTACAAGGTTCAGGAAGAGGTGGACCTATGAAGAGTGTGTGTGGTGGGGAGTTTGGGACAGGAGCTGAGGAGGCATTAGTCCAGGGAGGTGGTGGAGGGCTGTGATTCCATGAGAGACCAGGACCCTGAGTGGTGCCAGCCATGGGAGCCCCTCCTACCACAGGTTCAAGGTCCCTGTCAGGTCTGGGATGGGGCCAGGAAGACAGAGAGGTGTACACAGGTGGGGCACTTCAGTGGGCTCAGGCCCAATTGGGTAGTGGGGGGGGTGCTTAGAGGAAAGGGGATGGCATGGTGCTGGGGTTGGAGGGCTCAGCTGGAGAAGCAGGGGGGCTTGGAGGACATGGAGAGGTGGGCATGGTGGGGGGAATAAGGGTGTGGCCTCAGCCATAATTCATCCTGACAGTTCAAGGACTGCCCACTGTGCCTTATCACACACCTGCTGTTCCAGCAGCTCATTTTATCTCCACGGGTCAGCCGTGTATGCACAAAGAGCAGTAGCATCTGCCCTGCAGCGCGTCCTGCAGATGTGGGGCTGCCCCTGCACTGGTGGTGCAGGAGGCCACTCAGACAGTGCTCCAGGACTGTCTGGCACTGGTCTCATGATGGGGCTGGCTGACCCTGGCGGTGTGTGGGGTGAGCTGGCCTGGCCCTCTGATGATGCAGCTGTAAGGAGAAAGGGGGAAACAGTGGATTCTTCCTGCAATACAGCCCCCCAGGATCCCACCCCCGCCACCATGAGCAGCAGCCCCTGCCCCTGAGACGTGGGATGGGGATATCTCAGGATCAGAAGCATGTGTGCCCTTCAGGGCAGGCCCCTGCTGCATGGGACCAGGCCATCTACTCTGCCCCATTCCCTCAGCCCTCCACCCCACATTCTAGTGGCCCAGAAGGTGTCTGAGCACTGAGGGGTCCCTGAATAATTGGCAAGTGATCCTGGTGCAGACGGGCCCTCCCTACCCACCACCACACAGATATGTGGCCCACAGTGCTGTCCACTGGGGAAGGTGCTGCCTGTTGCCTATGAGTGTGCCTGCGTACCAGTGGCACACTGCTCAGTCTTGTGTCCAGGGTCAGGCTGTTGCTCATGTGGCTGGCCCATGCCCAGCTATGACAGAGGTGTCTGCCCACACCCTCAGGGCCTAAGGCTTGTGCAGCCCCCCTTGGGGCTGGTAGTGGGCCAGCATCTGTGACCAGGGCTGCCCACTGGCTCTATGTGGAACATGCTGCCATGCACATGATTGTACAGGCTGGGCCCAGAGTGTGTGGTCCTACTTCATGAGGCTCACAGTATGCCCCATGTGCATCCCTGCCTTCCACTTTGGACTGTGTGCCCTGAATTGGTCTGGTGATGCCCTGGATATTACCCCGCTCAAGGGGCCTGAGTCCAGGGCAATTACCTGGGTTCCCTGGCTCAACTCCAGCTCTGAGTCTGTCTCCCCCGGGGCTCCTGTTGACAAAACTGTTTAGTTTAGATGTAGACATTGAATCTAGAGTGGAGGCAAACAAACATTTATCCATCTTCTGTACAATAATAAATACAACTGAAAATATTACTTATTGAAGTTAGTCAGCTTCAGATGAGGACTTTTGATCAACAACATTCTCTGAAATCCTGCCACTCCTTTCACTTTATCCATCACATGTCACATGGTAAATCCTTGAAGCTCAAAGTAGCATGGAGGAGTAGGGCCTATTTGAGGAATATTGCCTTAATGTTTATGGGAAAAATATTCTGAACTTCAGCATCAACATCAATAGAAGGGGTTGTCAGCAGAACAGCATTCCCCCTTACAGTCTTCTGGAAACTTTTAGGTCCTGTTACTCTCCAGGGGCATTCACATCCTCATGTGCATCAAGGCAGATGTGACAGTGTGCGTTCTGAAGGGCGGGGGCACCAGCCATGTGGCCCTGCCCCACTCATGCCTTCCCCCTTCCTAGCCCATGCCCCTCCCTGAACCCTGCCCCACCCTTTCCTGCCAGTCCTGCCCCTGAGCTGCCCAGTGCCCCCGCCCCCTCACCTGGTGTAGTATAGCCTAGGAGTAGCGCAAGCAAGATAGCACATTCTGTTTTCACACTGTGCCATTCCAGGGGAGGCTCCTGCACTTTAAAAATTGCAGTCTAAGTAAGCCTCTTGCTCTGTTAACTACATCAAATTTTTATGTAAGCTCAAAATTACCTTTATGCACAATATTATGTTCTAATTTGAAACGTGGCAGTGTTGGTAATCAATTACTTTCCTTTCTGGAAATAGTCATGTTTTTAAAAAAAGGACAAAACTTGTGAAGCATGAGTGAACACTCTTCTGAGTGATTAGAGGCTGTACAGACTCCTTGTCCTGGTCCTGAGAAAACAAAAATAAAAAAAAAAAACCCCAAAACTCTTGTTTTGCCTTTAAGCTCCATTCCAGCTGTGCTCGTGGAAGAACAAAATGATGCCATCTGTCAGTCATTTCCTTCAACTGTTCAAGTGACTCCTTATTAAGAATATTATGTTTGAAAATAGGAATGCAAATAGAATGTCCTTTATGTCAGTTGCTAAAAAGTAACAACCCAGTAAAATGGAACTCTCATTATGACTTATGCCCACCTTATTAAATACTGTAAGTATTGATGTAATAGACAGTGGACTAATAACAATAGACAAAGCTATAAATGTCTATATTTGTGTAACCCTTCTTCTAGAAAGAGTTGGCAGCAACCACGGCCGGGTTCAACATCTAGGGATTCCTTTTCATCTATCTCACATAGAACCAGCTTGAATCCCTATCAAGTAGCCTGGGAAATTCACACACCCATGAGCGCCCCGGAGAGGCAATGCTTCCCCGCTTGCAAGCACAGAAACTGAGTGTAGAAAAAAAACTTTTAACGAAAGAGGCAGAAAAGGCATATGGCACCAGCCTTGGGAAAATACTACACCTAGAGTTCATAACCAACCCTCGAGTAACTGTCCCAGCTCAAATAGATTGGGCTGTGTCCTTTGCCTGTCAGGCTCACCAGTCCAATAAGGTGAGGGTCCCATTCACATACCCAAACTTTTTCCATACCCCATTTCAAATGCCCCACTTACAACTCTGTCCAGTCTGTGCAGCTCTGGACACATCACCCTGATGCATTCCTTCACTGAGCCTGAGGCACTGCCACCTATGTGCTCATCTAGAGTTCTGCTTGCTGCTGCCAGCTGCCCTGCTGGCCACCTGCCAGTTGCTCCTGCCAGCTGCCTGTCTACTGTGCTCCACCAGCCATTTGCCTACCATCTTGTGGGTTTTCCTGTAGGCAAAAACCTGTGGCTGCATCTACATGTGCCCTAATCACAGAGGCAGGTGATGAGCATTGCTGGCGGCTGTTGCAGTGTGCTGGGAGCCATGGCCAGCTGGACTTTGTCTGGCCTGGGTATGCATCTGGGTGGCCCACTGGCAGCTGTGCTGATCCTGCCCTGTGAGCTGGGGTGTGTGCCCTGTGGGGTACTTGTCAGAGGGTCCCTTGCCAAGGTCTGGTAATACCTGGCTGGCTGTCACCTGGCTCAACAACCAGGATGGAATGTCTATCATGAGGTCCCCCTCCTCACTGGAGACCTTGGTGGCCACTTCCAGCTCCAAATGCAGGGGGATGTCCTCAGGTCCCTGATCCTCCATGTCCCTTGGTTGCAGCTTGTCTGCGATGGAGTCAAGGATGGTGGGTGGGGAGCAGCTGTCCCTGGGCCCCAGGAGTCTGCAGAGCTCCTGGTTATAGGGGCAGGATGCGAGATCTGCCCCTCAGCAGCCAGGGGAGTCCCAGGCCTGGGCATAGCTCTGCCGCAGCTCCTTCACCTTCCTCCTCATCTGGTCTGGGGTGTGGAAAGGGTGTCCCCAGATGGCCAGTCCATTTGACAGCCTGGCAAATGTGGCCACATTGTGGCCCATGTCCCACCAGACCTCTTCCTCCTACCACAGTCCTAGGAGGTCCCACAGCGCTGGCTCCATCCACTATGGCATCCATTTCTTTGAGGGCTGACTGGGCTCCTGCAAGCCTGTGACAGCTTGGGGAGAGCGGCCAGGGGCTCCCGGGGGGCTAGCTGCTGGCCATTTGGAAGTTGGCCTCTGGGGACAGCCATGAGGGCGTGCTCAGTGCAGCTCATGCTGTCCTGGCTGCTAGCACACTCTCAGCTTCCTGCCACAGGGTTTCTGGGTCCATGCAGCTTTAAACATGGCTGGAGACTGGGAGTATAGAGCTCTGCTGCCACTGCCCAGGGCATCTCCATGTACCAGCTGGCCAGTGCCATGGAGGACTCCTCTTTCGAACGAGCGGCCTGTGAAGCATCTGCACAGATTTTATTTTGAAAGAATCTTTCAAAAGGGGCTGCACCTCCTAATCCAGGATTGAAGGAGAACTTTCAAAAGAGGTGTTGAGTTCTTTCAATATATTTTCAGAAGAGCTCGCTTTGTGTGTGGACACTCTGTACTCTCTTTTGAAGGTGCTCCAGGTTTTCAATTTATCTTTCAGAGGACCATGCTAGGGTAGACACAGCTGTATGTTTTCCTTTTATTTTTCAAAAAAAGAAATCCTTCACCCTTAATTGAAGTAAGGACCTAAGCAATGGCAGGTACCTCTGCTAGCAGTATAATAACTTAATGATAAAATACTATTTCAACACTTTGATCAATTTATAGAATCATAAAAAGAAGTCAAGTTCAGCCCCCTCAGCTGAGCCAGGACACAGTAAAACTAGATTATCTCTGGCAGGCAAAGTACACTTTTAAGTAGAAAGGTTCCCCTACCCCAGTATCTAATCTTTATTGTCTGTTGCACAGATTAAGCTAATTGCTTCTTGTCCTATCTTCAGTGGATTTGCAGGGGGAGGGTGTTAAATAACATCCCTACATATTTGAAAACCATGATCAGGTCTCCTCAGTCTTCTTTTCTTAAGATTTTCTGTAATACTAACCCTTAGTGGAAAGTACTACAACTAGTAAACAAAAAATAAAATGTACAACAAAATGGGGAGTAAGTGGCTAGGCAGTAACATTTCTGAAATGGATCTTGGGGTTATAGTGGATATCAAATTGAACACGAGTCAATAACATGATGCAGATGCAAAAAGAAAGGCTAATGTTATTTGATAAGACATGGGTGGTTCCATTCTATTCTGCCCTGAAACCTCAGGTGAAGTATTGTGTCCAGTTCTGCACACCACTGTTTAAAATGGGGCAAATGGGAGGGAGTTAGGAGGAAAGCAATAAAAATGATAAATGCTTTAGAAATCTTGACCTATCTAGGAAAAAATATGAAAATTGGTCATATTTATGTTTCAGAAAAGAAGAGTGAGCAGGGACCTGACGATAACCTTCAAATATGTCAAAGGCTCTTATCAAGAAGACGGTGATCAATGGTTCTCCATATCTAATGAAGGTAGGACAAGGAGTAAGAAGCTTAATATGCAACAAGGGAGATTTAGATTCTATATTAATAAAACCTTCCTTACTGTAAGGGTAGTTAAACTCTGGAATAAGTTTCCATCATAGGTTGTGTGTTTCCCATCATTGCCATTTTTTAACGAGCTGGGTAAGTATCTGTCAGGGATGATCTAGATTTATTTGGTCTTTCTTCAGTTCAGGAGGCTGAATTTGAAGACCTCTCAAGGTCTCCTCCAGGCCTTTATTTGTATGATTTTAGGATTGTCGTCAGTCTTCCTTCCCAAAAAAAGAATCTGGTAATGAGAGAAACCAAATCTCTTGTGTTGATATCATGACTATAAAAAGGGGGAAATTATAATACACATGTATGTAAGGAATATTTTCAACCTATTCAGGCTTCCACATCTGTATTTCATTTGGAGAAAGGTGACTCACTTACATCATAGATTTTTATTTTCTTTTATTTATTAACAGAATAACATATGTTGGTTTTTGTAGTTTAAAAAGTGTTTAAGGTTCCCCAGAGTTCCTGGTGCTTCCGGAGATGACCCTTTCCCTTCAAATTAGTCAAAGAAATAGCATTTGATGACCGGATTCAAAATATTCTCCTGAAAGTTAAAAAAAAATAGGAATTTTTTTCCATTAACGTCAACTCTATTTTGAGAAAAAAATTGCTACAAACCTCAAATTATCTGCAATAGTCCTTAAGGAGTACACTGCTGAAAATTCCAGTTCAAGCATTCCATAACATGAAAAAACTCCTTTAACAACTAGCCCCAGACTCTAACACTGAAAATGTTCACAGGAAAAAAAAATAAAAAAAACCTACCACCAAAGTTTTGCGAAGGTCTGGGTCCAACAGATACCACATGAAAGAAGTTTTGAGGTGTGTTTGCATGCACGTGTGTATAGAGAGAGAGAGAGCGCGCGAGAGAAAGAGAGAGCGAGCGAGTGTCCAAGGGGAAAAAGAGTTCACTGCTCTGTATTGCAGTCTCTGTACTGTTCCTTTTACTAAGTAACAGCCTCCACTTTTTTCTTATAACTTAATTATGTTATTCACATTACAACTGAGTACTATGCTGTTGCACAAAATATCTTATTGGAGTAAGTGCAGCAGAGCCTGATCCATAGCATCTACAGATTGAAAAGTTATTTTATGGCTGTAATCCATCACCTGGCAAATGCAAGATTATTCAGTGTTGTGCATTTATTACTGTTTTTTCTCCATCCTACATAAAAATTTGGAACACATTAGGGTCTCCTGTACTCCCTTTAGGTTATTTTTCCTCATCCTGATAGAGTTAAGTGACATAAAGTTGTTCCTGATATGCATTTTCTCTTGCTTGATTCATCCCATTACTCCAATTATCTCTTTTATTATGTTAAATAATTCTCCTCCCTCCTTGACCCTCAGATACTACAGTGGTGACCGCTATAGAAATTAAAATAAAGAAGTTAAATAAAATTATGTTGTATGCTCGCTGTCCCTTAGCAAAGCCATTTTAAATTGCATTTTTTTCATTGTAGATCAGATCATTGAGATCCCTAATAATTTTTCTTGTTCTTTGCCAAATTTCCTTTCTTCTGTTAATAGCATTCTGGTGATGAGGTGCCTTGGAAATAAACAAAATATTCCAAGTTCAGTCACAAGGGCTACATCTACACTTATGGAACCCTTCAAAATGGCCATGCTACAGACCAAATCAAAGAATACTACGGAGGCGCTGAAATGAATATTCAGCATCTCACTAGCATGCTGCCGGCTGCAGCTCTTCAAAAGTACTGCGGTTCGCTTGCCTACAGCTCGTCTACATGGGGGTCCTTTTCAAAAGGACCCTGCCAATATTGAAATCCCCTTATTCCTATCAGCCAAATAGGAATAAGGGTATTTCGATGTTGGCAAGGTCCTTTCGAAAAGGACCCCCATGTAGACAAGCTGTGGGTGAGTGAACCGTGGCACTTTCAAAGTACTGAGGCTGGCGGATGCTAATGAGATGCTGAATATTAATTTCAGCGCCTCAGTAGTATTTTTCGACTTGGCCATTAGCACGGCCATTTCAAAGTTTTCTGTAAGTGTAGGCATGGCCAAACAGGCAAAATCAACTCCATTTCTGTCTCATGTCATGAAGGATATGATTCTGATTCCACTTACACACAGGCAAACTCAGGAGTGACTCAGGCTCGCTAAAGGAGCACAGGTTTAAAAGCAATATAAGTCAGATCAAAAGCAAATATGGAGACTTCACAAATAGAGCCTGTAGTGGGGTGGAGTGCCCCCCCCACTGCCCGGAAGGGGAGGAACCCTTCTTGCAGCCATTTTGCCTGGAGCCTGGCCTCTCCCAGTCACTTGACTGGAAGTCAGGAGGTGGGGCCAGGGCTATAAAAGTCCAGGCTGAGGACACAGTGGGGGCTGAGCCTCTGGAGGAGCCAGAGGATGGCTCTGGGCTCCCAGCCTGGGAGGTGGAGGACTGGCTGAGTAAGGCCAAGGCCTGGATTTGGTTGCCTGGGCCCTTGGCAATCCTGGTAACCTCTGGACCCCAGCAGAACCAGCCTGTAGAAGACCCACTGGACCTGGAAGACCGACCTGTGGACTGTCCTCATCCTGCACCTTGAGCCAGCCTGAGGCAGTGGAACCCACAGACCGTGCATGCCTGGATTGAGACACTTGGACCCCAGCCAGACCTGGAACCCCGTGAGTGCCGAGAATTTGGCAGGACATGGTGTATGTGCTGGTGGGGAGACCAGGAGTGGCCCAGGGGAATAGTAAGGACCATTAAAGGTCCATGGGTCAGCGTGTTGTGGCTTGGATTCCCTGCTGATCCACACAACAGGCCGTGCTGCTGCAAACAAGGCCCCTGGTCTGGAACACGGTGGAGTGGGTGGGCCTGCGTCCCCCTGGCACCCACTTACCTGGTCGTCTCCCCCTTCTCTGCCAGCAGGGGCAGAGTGTCTGTTGTTTGCTTCCACGCCCTGAGTTAGGGCCTGGGCATCCTGACCCATTGTGTGCTGCCCTCCCTTGCTCCAGGGCTTAGGCTCTTTTGGATGTGTGCTGGCCCACCCTGAACTAGGGCCAGGGGCCACCTAAAGACTGTTCGTTTGTTGCCCCACCCTGCACCAGAACCTGGGCCTGCCCTGCCTTGCTGCAGGGCTTGGGCTCTTTTGGATGTGTGCTGCTCTGCCCTGATATGAGGCCGGGGGCCTTCTAAGACCATGGGCTTGCTGCTTCCCGGACCTCGGGGTAGGCCCTGATGAGAGCTAATTTTCCCCATCACCTGCCTGAAGTAAGGCAGGGGGCTTTGAACTGTTGCCTCTCACTCACCTGAGGCAAGGTGGGATCTCCCCCCCGCCAAATGAGTGACTTGGGGGCTGTTTGTTACACTTGGCAGTCAGGCAGGATGATTGCACACTGACCCAGAAGGGGAGGAGACCTTCTAGGAGCCCCAAACCAGCTACAGAGCCCAAAATTTCACTGGACTTTTTAGACTGCTATTAGATACCGTAAAATGTGTAGGTGTTACAAGCCATCATGCTTCAGATTAAAATAATTGCTGGCTTCCTGGAGTTAAACTAAACTGCCTCTGTCAGCACACTGTTTATGTGTCTGTTCATCAGAGGTTTCCTTGCACCTTACTTTGAAGCATCTGGAATGAGGCACTGACAGAAATAAGGTACCAGATTATATGGACTTCAGGTTTATGCCATACCACATGTATGATGGATGTGAGGGCTACCATCCTTTTCTATACATCCCAGCCATTCATGTAACTATATTAGAATCATAGAATCCTAGGCCTGGAAGGGACCTCAGGAGGTCTTTGAGTCCAGCCCCCTGCCTAAGACAGGATCAAGAGTAACTAAATCAACATAGACAGGACTCTGTTAAACCAGGACTTAAACCCTGTAGAGATGGAGATTCCAGCACATCTCTATGTAATTCATTCCACTGCTTCACCACTCTTCTGGTGAAATAGTTTTTCCTAATATCCATCCTATACTTCACTGTCTGTAACTTTAGACCATTGCTCCTTGTTCTGTCATCCATCACTACAGAGAATAGTCTCTCTCCAACCTCTTTAGAACTCCCCTTCAGGAAGTTGAAGTCTGCTATCAAATCACCCCTCACTTATCTCTTCTGCAAACTAAATAAGCCCAGATCCCTCAGCCTCTCCTCATAGGTGATTACCTGTAAAGCGTTAAACCCAGAGAAAGTGGGTCCCTGAAAATCTCAAGGAAATATTGGTAGGCAGCCAGGTGATCCAATGAGATGAGGGAATTAAATTTGAATTAGAAGCAATAATCAGCCTGGCAGTCCTTTCTGTGACCAGTAACCAGGTATGGAATTTTTCAGTAATACACAGCAGGGACTGAATCTTGGAACAACAGATAAGTGCGTAGAAAGGGGATGTGTAGTCAGACACAATCAGGTTATTTTTTAAAAAAATGTTTGGCTTGGTTCTGGGACTTCTCAGGCTGAATTATGTACCTCTTTCCCCCCAACCCACCAGGTACACTTTAACTTTTAAACTGAATCCAAAGGAAACAATTCTCCATGATTTAATCTATCTTTTTCAGTTGCACTGTAACACCTGGAAAGTAAGTATACTTCCCAAGTGTATTTTCTTTGATTTGTTAATAAAATCACCTTTTTAAGGTTATGAGATGATTTCTTTGTCCTAGAAAGCAGGATGTTGCATGGGCACGTGCCTGTGACTGAAAGGTCAGCTGTTAAGAAATTTCAGTTTCCTTTCAAGCTCTCTCCTGAATGAGGCTCAAGAGCTTGGGGTTGCCACACACAGAAAAATATCCCAAGTGTGTCTTCCCAGGTTCTCAAAGGGGCTTTCACACCCAGAATCAGGGAATCTGTGACCTTGGGGAGGATTTATTTTTAAACCAGAAGCCTTAGTGACAAGGTTGCAGAGTGACAAATACTAGCATATCCCCAATTTCTTCCCTCAAAGTGCCAGAGTGGGGATCAGCCTTGACAACACCCCACTGTTATTATTCATTATTCACATTGTTGTAATGCCTGGTCATGAGTTAGAATCCCACTGTGTTAGGCATTGTTCATTGGACAGATATAAAGGCAATAGACAATCCTGGCCCTAGCAGGCTTACAAATGAAGTATAAACCAAGAGGCAAAAGACTGATTTAGACAGATGGGAGTGAACGGGTAAGCAATACTAAGAAGCATGACGGTGGTCTTTATCCTATCTGTTACTGCCATGTGTATTTGCTGAATAATTTAACTCCTCCTATCTAATGGATATTAATGCTTTCTGAACTGTCAATCACATTTCATATCTATATTTCATATTTTCCTTTTCTATACAGTGCAGACAAGCTCTCATTTTCCAAAGCTGAATTTCATTTTGTTAACTCTGTCCAAATTTCTAATTGCTGTTGTCCCTTTTGTGCCTTATTTTCTATCTCTACTGGGGTTCCACTGTTCCTAATTAATATTATCTGTGTATTAATTAACTTGCTGTTTATTTCAACCTCCCTAGAGCTAATGAGGACCTTAAAATGAACTAGATCTCACACATACACTTTTGTACCTACTCAACATGCTCTATCAATTTAATTATTTTGATATTTACTACTACCTTTTGCTTATGATCTCCCACCATTTTCAGTTAACATGCAAGTGTGCACATTTACCTCAAAGTGAATTATTTTTTTCATGTAAAATTATTTTTATGTAGCATCACATTATTTTTCAAGTACAACTACCTCATATTTATTATATTCTATTCTGACAAAGATTTTGTAATTTCACTGTTTTAACAATTTAGTAACTTCTGATATGATAAATAGGAGAAACAGTGTGGTTTAATGGAAAGCGTATTGAGCAGTCTGGGTTCTGTTCCTGGCTAGGTCACTAACCTATTGTGCAACGTTGGGCAAGAATTGGTGCCACTAATTCACCCTTTGTGTTACTTATCTATTTTGATTTTCAGGTCATTAAAGCAAGGACCATCTTTTACTAAGTGTTTCTGCAGTGAAGCATCATAGGGCTTTAGTGTTGGAGAAGGCTTCTAGATGTTAATGGAATATACATAAATCACTATTGCAAGTCCCTCTTATCCTCTGTAGCAGAGGCAGTGGAGGAATGGTGAAAATAAATAAGACTGATGACTACAGTGTTTCAAGTGTCATGTTGTGTAAGCCTGTTTTTAGAAGGATGATCTTGTACTTAAAATAACCCCAAGTACTTATGGTATCTAATATTTTTCTGCCTCCCTTAATTCACTCCATTTTCACTCTGTCATTCTGATCTTTCTCTCTTACCCAGACTTGAAGCAGCCATTTAGACATTCTATGCTCATATCATGGTCTGGGGTTATTTCCCCCTCTGTAGCTACATTGGCTTTTTATGACCATGGATTCATCTCTACCAAAATAATAGTAGAGCATTAGCTTTAATTCACAGTCCAAGGTTGAAAATAAAAAAACCCACAACAGCAGAAGGATAAAGTAATTATGATTAAGTATTATAAACAACAGAGAAAGTACATATGTTCAAAACAGATTTGAAAATGGATAATCAATGAGGTGGACAGAAGCAAAATATATATACAAAAAAGTACTTTCCTTACAGAAGGGAAAATCTCCTGTTTCACTCCTGATCATGGGGGTCCTGAAGTAATGATGGGTTTTTTCTAGTTTTTAAATAAATATAAGCCCAAAATACATTAATATATACATAAACACGATCTTGGCTCAATTACATGAAAGCTACAGACAAGCCAGAGAGTTTCAGAAAATGTTTAATGGTTCTGCATGCATGAGTCCCCCATAGAAAGATTTTTTTTCCTTGGGTCATTGTGCAATCTACTTTCCCTGCAGATGCCTGACAATGACTGAGCAAAATGTTACAGCTAAATGGTGCACTGTCTAATTTTGTAGTCTAAGTGGGGATTAATGTTTGAAATACTATCTTCCTTGGTGTGTTTGGTGCTAGAATTATGCTACTACGTTTTCATGAATGTGGTAGGTTTCTTACTATTTTGATAGTGTCAGGTACAAAGAGCCTTTCTCTCGATTTTATGAGGAGCTGCAAAATATATGGGATCAGAAAATTCTATCAAGTTTCATGTGAAAGTTGATTCTGTGTTATGAAATTAGAACTGCATATTGATTTCCCAACTCCATTCTGTTCTCTCTGGTAGCTTTGAGACTTGGAGTAATGAAAAAGTAGCTACTCAAACCATGATGGGGAAGGAGAGTGTCTTGTATCACTCAGGAACAGAACTTACTTTACAACATCAGCAGTGTATTTAGAGGAAAGAAGGTCCAATAGTTATGGAACTAATCAGTGATTTCAGATATTTGGCTTCAATTCCCTGTGCCACTAAAGCTGTGTCTACACTAGCCTCCTTCGAAATGTTGGCATGCCATGTAGCCACAGGCACTTCAAAGTATCCACATAACATCAAAGTGCCCTTACTCCCCAAAGTTTTGTGTCTACATTAGCCCCCTCCTTTGAAGGGGGGCATGGCAATCAACCTGAGCGGAGAATACTAATGAAGTGATGTGATGAAATTGCAGCACTTCACTAGGCTAATTCTCCCCATGTCAACAGAGTGGATCACTTTTGTGATCTGCTTGGCAGTTTGGCCACAATCTGTCCACAGAAGTTTTGCTGGAAGATATCTTCTGACAAAAATGCCTGTTGACAAATCATTGTAATCTAGACGTAGCCATATTTTGCAGGAGTGTTGTAAAGATAAATACTTCAAAGGCCGTGTCTACACTAGCCCCAAACTTCGAAATGGCCACGCAAATGGCCATTTTGAAGTTTACTAATGAAGAGCTGAAATACATATTCAGCGCTTCATTAGCATGCGGGCAGCCGCTGCGCTTCGAAATTGACGCAGCTTTTCCCGACGGGGCTCCTTTTCGAAAGGACCCCGCCTACTTCGAAGTCCCCTTATTCCCATGAGTAGATGGGAATAAGGGGACTTCGAAGTAGGCGGGGTCCTTTCGAAAAGGAGCTCTGTCGGGATGAGCTGCGCGGCGGCGAGCCACATCAATTTTGAAGCGCCGCGGCCGTCCGCATGCTAATGAAGCGCTGAATATGCATTTCAGCACTTCGTTAGTAAACTTCGAAATGGCCATATGTGTGGCCATTTCGAAGTTTGGGGCTAGTGTAGATGTAGCCAAAGAGTCTATAGCATTCAGGAACTATGGGCAATGAGGGGAAAGTTATCTAGATATCCTTCATGCAAAATATTTTAGTTATAGTGAAACTCAGAATATGGAGGAAAGGCAAATTAATAATGCTAAAGCACCTGATAGTTAAGTGTACACTGCAGCTGGGAACCTGCTTCCACACATGGGCAAAGAGATATGCCGTAGATTTCCTTGAGCTAGCATGCTAAAAATAGCAGTGTGGCTGCAACAGCAAGAGCAATGACATGGGCATGACATAATGGAGTCAGGAAGGGTGAGCTTGTAACTGAGAGCTTATGCTATGGTGCTGTGGCCATTCTCCTGTTTTTAGCTCACTTGCTCAAGTACAGCTAATAAGTGTCTTGTCTGCCTATGCTGGGAAATAAGGTTCCAGCTGTGGTACTGACATGCCTTCTATGTGACTTTATTTGTGAAGCAAGCAAGAGGAACACCAAAGAGCTTTCACAGAGTCCCACCATCTACTGTAGATTTGAAGGGTTGCACAGACTGGGAGCAAGTGACCTAAGAAGCACAACACAGCAATGCAGTGAATTCAAGTTGGCATAAAAAATGAAAGAGTGTTGATTTGTTTGGAGATATGGGTAGTATACAAGGGGAAAAGAAACTGATAGTATGTGCAGGGGATCTAAGGCTTTCATTTGACAGCTGCTTTTGTGGATGAGGGGAATGTGGAGGACATATATGCCTGTTTTTTGACACAGTCCCACAAGACATTCTGATAAGCAAGCTAGAGAAATATTGGCTTGGAGGAACCTACCATTAAGTAGATACATAATTGGTTAAACGACCACAAACAGTAACTCTTAATGGAGTAGTTCCTGGATGGAGGGAGGTCTCAAGAGGGCCTCCACTGAAATCTCTTTGGGGTTCCATACTATTTAACATCTTAATTAATAACCCAGATGCAGGAGTAAAGAGCATACTGATTAAATTTGCAAATGACACAAAGCTACAGGGGGCTGTAAACATGTTGGAGGATAGAGCTGAGATTGAAAGAGATTTTGATAACAAAATAGAACTCAACAAAGGTGAAGTTCAATACTTGGTGTGATAACTGGCTTGCAGCAGTGCTGCTAAGAAGAATCACAATCTCAACATGAGTTATCAATTTGAGGCTGTTTCAAAAAAACAAAAGGAAATTTTAGGTTGCACTAACAATGGCATGCATGTCATAGTAAGTGATAGAATCCCTCTACTTAGCACTTATTTGGGCTGAGCTAGAGTACTGTGTCCAATATTGCTCACCAATGCATAGAAAAGATGCAATATTGGTCACCACTGCAATATCACCAATGCATAGAAAAGCGGAGAGAGCCTGGAAAAAGGATCCAGAAGTGAGCAACAAAGGTGATCAAAGGGATGGAATACAAGCCAGTTGAGGAAAAGCTGAAGAAATGGGTTGGGTTTGGTTTGGAAAAAAAGGGGGAAAAGGAGATATGATAGCACTCTTCAAGTACCTGAAAGTCTGCTAGTGAAAAAAAAAAAAAAGATGAAGAAAGTTGTTCCCACTTGCTACAAAGGGCAGGAGAAGAGGCAATGGGTTCTAACTACAGCATGTCAGAGTTAGATTAAGAATTCCTAACTAATAAGAACAGCAGAACAGTGGAACAGACTGACTGCAGAGGTTGTGGAAGTTTCTTCACTGGAGGTTTTCAAAAGGAGGCCAGATAGCCATCTGTCTTGGACAGCAGGACCAACAGCCTTGCTGGGCACCTAGGCATGGTGGGGCAGGCCCTGCCCCATGCTGAGGTGGGGCCTTAGGCAGAAGGAGGAGGACTGGGACAGCTAGGAAGAACAAACCCTGAATCTTGACAGACAGTTACACTAGGGAACACATGCAGTCCCTTCTAATATATGATCCTATAATATGTGTGGGAACAGAAGAGTGTAATATTATTGCCTTCTGCCATAATTTTATCATGTGTCACAGTTTTTAAAGGGTTCTCATTAATTTCTGATTTTTTTTTTTGTCTTCAGTCTTGTGAAATTTTGCCCTTATCCAGAATGACAGACATCTCCCTTTACTCTCAGCGGCACTGAAGCAATAGCCTGACCTTCACAAAATGGCCACAACCCTATAATATTTACAAGTGAAAATGAGGCCACCACCTAACATTTTCACTAGCGTTGAAGCTAGGTTGTTGTCATGGAAGATGGTGCCCCTGGGTTACAATGTCAGGGCCAGGCAGGCAAGAAGATCATGGCAGAGGGGTTGGGACTGAAAGGGAACATGGGAGCAGCCTGAGCAGAATGTATCTTAAAAAAATTTAAAAAAAGGGCAGATGTTATGAAGATTCAGGGAAATGTGGGGTGTAAAAGGGAGACAGAGGATAGAAAGAAAACAGCTCTAAGGTCCATGGCACTAGAGGTGTGAGTTTTAGGCAGGAAACTGCACAATTTAAACGTTATAATTTTGCTCTCTCCTTAGCATGACTCTTTCTCCCTTTATAACCTCAAAATGCAAAAGAAGTGAATGGATAATTTCAGGAAGAACCTGCAACCAACTGTTTTCAGAGCAAACCAAACCAATCATATTCCTGTTCCTTTTTTATGACAGAGCTATATACACTATGCTCAAGTTGCCAGTGAGCTGGTTGTTGATATTTGAGGAGAGCAATACTTTAAATACTTTTTTGAAGAATGGTCAGTGTACATTATTTAAGGAATCAGAGTCCTTTGGAATAGAAACATGTATTTTGGAGTAGCTCACATATATACAAAATAATCCTAAATATGATATAAACAAGTTAGAGGTTGCAGTAAATAAAGCTGTGTGCAGGCTTCTGTTTATGTGTAGAAAATTAGAGTGCAAATAAATTCCTGTATGAACCATGCATCAACAATAGTTCCCCCCCCACAAAATAGGTGTCTTTAATGGTCTCTATGGCATCCATTATGTAATAAAGGGATGAACACTAAAAGCTGTTTTTATATGAATATGTGAAAATAAGCTTACAAGCTGCTGTCAGACAGCAGTCTGTTTGATGAACTGACTATACATCCACGATCTTGTGTTGCCCTCATGCTGTCATTAATTCAACTGCACTGTTTCTTAACACTTCTCCAGATTTGCCGTAATTTTAATTCATACAAATCATTCCTACAGATATATACGCAGTGCAAAATTTAAATTACCTTATAACCAGGAATGATTACATCTTTATAGTTTGGAAAGGGCTTACAGAATCTCTTACTAGACTGCATCATCATGCCTCATTGGGCAAATCTTAAAGAAATATTATTGTGGATTTATCACCTTTATATATTACAGAGAGGTTATTTTTCAAATAAAGGTTGATGCTTATCTCAGACTACCAGAGTTCTTTGTTCCAGATTTCTCTGGGAAGAAAGAAGTTTTATTAATAATTTCTGCAAACTGCAGTAAAAAATTTAGAACCTTTTATGGTACAGCTTTTCAGGGAAGAATCATTCTTAATGGAACATAGTGTATCATAACTATTTTAACAGAGATATAACAAGTGTACTACTTTATCGATAGCTTTTTTTTCAAGGATTTCGCTGCAAATCTTGTGTTCAGGAATTACAGTATGTGAACAAGGTCTGCTGACGAGGGTTTTACCAACGAAACTATGTCACCTAATAAATTTGTTAGTCTCTAAGGTGCCACAGGACTGCATTTCAGCTGTGGCCACACTTGGCCAAAACTTCAAAATGGCCATGCTAATATTCAGAGCCTCATTAGCATGCTGCCTGCCGCGGCACTTCGAAAGTGCTGCTTTCAAATGTGCACGGCTCAGCTACACAGGGGTCCTTTTCGAAATGTGAGCTGAGAGGAATAAGGGGATTTCGAAATGTGTGGGGTCCTTTAGGACCCCAGTGTAGCTGAGCTGCGTGCGTTTGAAAGCGGCACTTTCAAAGCACCGCAGCTGACAGCATGCTAATGAGGCGCTGAACATTCATTTCAGTGCCTCATTAGTATTCTTCAATTTGGCCATTAGCATGGCCATTTCGAAGTTTTGGCCAAGTGTGGCCACAGCCTTTGTGTTTGAGGCCTGATACCATTAAAAGTTATACTTGCTTTTATTTTTCCTTTGCTGAAAGCTGACTCAAGAATATTTTTTTCACAGCTACTAACAAAGGGCTACATTATCTCACAATTTGACAAATAAAAATAATTAGCTGTCTGACATACATGAAAAGAGCTTTTGGCCTAATACTGAAAGGTCCTGAGAACCTTCCATTGCCATCATTTTTGGGAACAGAAGTGTTCTGGGCTTTTTAAACAATAACATTCCACTGTAGTTTTGACACTAGCGTGTTGTGAGGATTAATTCAATAGTCTTTCTGAAGTTCTTTGGAGATTTCAAACACCCAGGATAATTGAATTGCTCACTTAGGGCCTAATTCCTTAACTTTAACCTATGCCATTCATCATTTCTCACTGGATTAAGTACATTGACTTCAGTGGAATTACTTGCCTTAGAAAGAACTACAGAACTGAGCTGGTTAAGTGGTATTGACTCTCCAAAGAGGACTGAGAGAGTTAGCACTCAATTTCCATTGACTTTCAATGACAATTGCATGTCTAATTCCCTTTTGACCACTGATCAATGAACAGTGTTTCCAAGTTCTCAGTCAGCCTAGGCTCTGATCCTGGCAGTCAGTGGTCACACAAGGTATTCCCCGCCTAGAGCTAGTTTCCTGGCAACCTGAGAGAAACCAACCACAACACCTGACTGGCTGCACCAGTCTGACGACTAATGCTTAAGCTTAGTAGCAGCAGAGTTCCAGAGGCTGCTTAGTGCATTCCCAGCCTGCAGCTGTGCTTTTCCTTATCTCAGCTGTCTCTACCATTGCTCCTGTTCCTTGCACAGCCTGTATCTGCTGCAGGCCTCAGCTTCCTTCTGACCTCTAACTTCTGACTCAGACTCTGAGCTCCACCTTCTGACTGTGACTACCCCTAACCCTTCTGTCATAATTATGAGGGTTAGCCAGCAGCCTGCGAGGAAGAAGGGTTAACCTCCTTAGCCAGGTAGGGTTGGCCTATAGGAATGTAGGTAAGAATTGAATTTTTTGGCTTCTCCCTTTTTCTGTCCTCTGTTGTTTCTTCTTTTTTCCAGCCACGAGGGAGACAGACACAGAATATCTCCCTCCAAGAACAGGCCCTCCAATCTTCTGTAAGTAGGGTAAAGTTTAGATAAATCCATTAGGCTTTATTGTTTTATGGTTTGGGAAGTGGGATCTGACGTCTGTGCACTTTTTAGAAATGTTCTTTTACTCTCCTTGTAACTAAGTTCTAGGCTCATGGTGGAGACTCCCCATGTGTTTTACTTTGTGACTCTTCCATCTAGTCATGAGTCTTGCAACATGAATATTGTTGTAATAATAAAACTTCTCTCTTTTTCTTTTTATTAACCTGGTATTGGTTAATGTTTGTGTCCTGGTTTTTTACTTTAGGGGCTGAAATTTCCCAAGTAGTCTCTCCCTGGTTTCCTTGTTATTACTTGGGTGGTGGCAGCAAATTTTATCCCCAAAATCTAAGGTTTTTAGGATTTTGGGAGGGGAGTTTATACTAAAACCTGGTAGATAAGGTTTTGGAGGTACTTTTGCTGGCCCCCACTTCTGCATTTGTCTTGCTAGAGTGGAGAAGGAGCCATGACACCTTTTGTTTACACTTTGGTTTCTATCTTCCAGCTATAGCCTTTGGCTTTGCTTCAGGACTGACCCATGTGGATTTAGTGCAAACTGGTAGGCTGGAGTATTGCTTGAGACACTAGGTAAGACCGCTCCTGACTCATTTGCTGACAAAATCAAGCACTGAAAAAGCAGGAAAGGCCAAATATATAGTTACCTGAGCAATCTTAATCTGTCCCCTTTGTGTGTCCAGGCTGTGGCAGTGTGTGACAAAATAGGACATGCTCATGTTATTTAAAGACTAAATTTAAGCATCAGGCACATGAACATGGGCAGAGTTCAACTTTCATAAGCATTTGTTTATCCTAATTTTCAGTGGTGTAACTTTGCAACTGAAATAGCATTCTTTTAACATAATATTTAAATTTACTTAGAAAAATTAGATGTCTGCAAATCATCAGGGCCTGATAGAAGAGGTATCTGAGTCTTTAGCAATCATTTTTGGAAAATCGTGGGATACGGGAGAGATTCCAGAAGACTGGGAAAGGGCAAATATAGTACCCATTTATAAAAAGGGGAACAAGAATAACCCAGGAAACTACAGGCCAGTCAGCTTAACTTCTGCGCCAAGAGAGATAATGGAGCAGGTAATTAAAGAAATCATCTGCAAGCATTTGGAAGGTGGCAGGGTGATAGGGAACAGCCAGCATGGTTTTGTTAAAAACAGATCATGTCAAACCAATCTAATAGCTTTCTTTGATAGAATAACGAGCCTTGTGGATAAGGGAGAAGCGGTGGATGTGGTATACCTAGACTTCAGTAAAGCATTTGCCATGGTCTCACATAATATACTTATCAATAAACTACGCAAATACAACTTAGATGGGGCTACTATAAGGTGGGTGAACAACTGGCTGGATAACCGTACCCAGAGAGTAGTTATTAATGGTTTTCAATCCTGCTGGAAAAGTATAACTAGTGGGATTCCGCAGGGGTCTGTTTTAGGACCGGTTCTGTTCAATATCTTCATTAACGATTTAGATATTGACATAGAAAGTACACTTATTAAGTTTGCAGATGATACCAAGCTGGGAGGGGTTGCAACTTCTTTGGAGGATAGGGTCATAATTCAAAAGGATCTGGATAAACTGGAGAAATGGGCTGAGGTAAACAGGATGAAGTTTAATAAGGACAAATGCAAAGTGCTCCACTTAGGAAGGAACAATCAGTGTCACACATACAGAACGGGAAAGGACTACCTAGGAATGAGTACAGCAGAAAGGGATCTAGGTGTTATAGTGGACCACAAGCTAAATATGAGTGAACAGTATGATGCTGTTGCGAAAAAGGCAAACATGATTCTAGGACGCATTAACAGGTGTGTTGTGAACAAGACACGAGAAGTCATTCTCCCGCTCTACTCTGCGCTGGTTAGGCCTCAGCTGGAGTATTGTGTCCAGTTATGGGCAACACAGTTCAGGAAGGATGTGGAGAAATTGGAGAGGGTCCAGAGGAGAGCAACGAGAATGATCAAAGGTCTAGAGAACATGACCTATGAAGAAAGGCTGAAAGAATTGGTCTTGTTTAGTTTGGAAAAGAGAAGATTGAGGGGGGATGTGATAGCAGTTTTCAGATATCCAAAAGGGTGTCATAAGGCAGAGGGAGGGAACTTGTTCTTCCTTGCCTCTGAGGATAGAACAAGAGGCAATGGACTTAAATTGCAGCAGGGGAGGTTCAGGTTGGACATTAGGAAAAAGTTCCTAACTGTCAGGGTGATCAAACACTGGAATGAATTGCCAAGGGAGGTGGTAGAATCTCCATCACTGGAGATATTTAAGAAGAGGTTAGATAGATGGCTTTCAGGGATGGTCTAGAAAGTGCTTGGTCCTGCCATGAGGGCAGGGAGCTGGACTCGATGGCCTCTCGAGATCTCTTCCAGTCCTACTTTTCTATGATTCTATGAAATGTAATTTCCCAGGCCTTTTTTTAAAGGGTAACAATGAATTCCACTATGTGCATCTGTAACTAGCCCTTATCATACATCATCTTCTGTTTGAATGCTGAACTGTCCTGTCCTGTTAAGCCCAAGCTGCTACCGCTTGAGCTAAAAAGGACTAATTGTCATAAGTGCCTTCAGAAGACGTTTATTATTCTGGAGCAGGGCGGTGGTAGGGATGGAGTGAATTTGGATGAACCTAGCCTGACTCAGGTTTTATTCTCTTACTTGTGGAATTGTAGGGGAGGGAGATAATTCCTGCTCCAGGTGGTGCCCCAAAATGTGAGACAGATCACTGGGGCAACATGAACCGTTCAGGGCGTGTTTGGGGAAAACCATCTCCAAGTCTCTCTTATCTGTTAGGAGTTGGGGACTTGAAGGAGAGGGTCAAAGTAGATAACTGGGGTTTAGCAATGGGAGTTCATGGGGAGGAGACTCCATAACATGCTGTTCTCACCCCATTACAAGAGGTGACGAATTCTTGAGCCATTCATGCACCAAAACAGGGACATTAGCCACTGAAGCCATGTATTGATCCAGACACCAGGCCCAGCTTTATCCCCATCTGCAGCTGCTTTGATGGTGCCCAGATAGATCTCACTCTCAGTACAGTGTCTGCTGCTGGCTTGGTGATTTAGAACTTTCATGCTTGGTTGGTTTGTTTGTTTGTATGTGGCCAAACATTTCCTGAACAACACCAGTGAGAGAAAGTAATAGGGGATTGTCTCAAAGATATTCATATCCCAACAAAGGTGGAACAAAATTTCATGGGACAAAGGCCTTGTCTGTGCACAAAAAGTACTACTGTGTCTCTACTGACACAATTAAACCACCATAACCCCAAACTAGCTGCTGATATAGTGGTATTGAGATGCTTATAACAGTGTGTCTTATTCCTGTAAATTTCAGGAGTAAACTTAGTAGTAGGCATCCTTCAGTCTGCATAGACTATGGATCGCGCCCTTTATAGTTTCAATTGAGGGCTTCATTTACAGCATCTACTGTGACTATGAAGACCCACACGACAGTGACAGTCCTTGCTGCATCTCTTGCAGATGTGGTGGGTGTCTGGCAAGTCCTTATTGTGCTTTCTGTGCACTCGCTTCTCCTCTGCTATCTGTCTGATCCTCATCTCGCCCTTCTGAAGGCCCTTGTGTAACCCCTGCCTCCATCTGCTGCAGTCGTCTGGTAGTTCTTCCCAGTTGTCCAGCTCGATGTCTACCTCTCTGAGGTCTCTCTTGCAGACATCTTTGTAGCGCAACTGGGGGCGTCCGGGAGGTCTTTTGCCAGAGGCTAGCTCACCATACAGGATGTCTTTTGGAATCCTTCCATCATTCATCCTGGAATCCTTTCATCATTCATAAACTATATTGGTACAATACACTTTGGTACTTTTGTATGCACATCCATATTGGGCAGGTTGTACCAGTTTAACTACTTCAGTTATATGGAGATACACATCTCATAGGGCTGGAAGAGACCTCGGGAGGGTATCGAGTCGAGTCTCCTGATCTCTTGGCAGCACCAAGCACCATCCCTGACAGATTTTTTTTCCTTTTTCTATTTGTGTCAGACCCCTCAACAGCCTCCTCAAGGACTGAGCTCACAGCCCTGGGTTGAGCAGGCCAATGCTCAAACACTGAGCTATCCCTCCCCCTGAAAAGCATCCTGAATTAAAATAGTTTAATTGGTACAAATCTGTGACTAGCTCTGTCCAAAGAAAGGCAATTATGTAACCTTAGAGCATTGGCCCTGCCCAATACCAAAGGCTGCTGCAAGTTCTGGAGATGTGAGCACTTTGCAGACAGAAAGTAGCAATACTCTTCTGTCATGGGATAGGTTAGGCAGCCTACATACAGGGTTGCTACTAGCCCTACTTATGAGTGTATTTTGATTCTGTATTGTGGAGAGGGGACAGCTCCAGCAATGCCAGTAGGGCAGAGCGAAACTGTGTCTGAGCGAGGGTTGCAGTCTAGGGAGAAAATGAACCACCAAAACTAATGGCCTCTCCACTGGAGTGATCCTGATTCTGTATGATCCTATGGGCCAGCTCTGCTGAGTGCTGCTGAGAGAGCAAGGAGCACTGAAGAGTTCTCCCTGACTGTGGCAGGACTAAAGTCCTAATTCTCTTTTAATCTTTAGCCTTGTTTTGCTATTATGCATTGACCTCCCTTCCTTCCCACTCTTTCCTGCTCTCCCTATATGAAGGGCAGCATAGCAGCCATCTCTACAGCTGCTGGGTATTGCCTGGGCTATATATTTGTAGCTACTCTCCCTTCCTTTCACCTGAGCAGCAAAAGGGAGCAACACAATGCAAATAATCTGACCCAGCATATTTTGCAGCAACCAGCTGTCCTTTTTATTAGAGCAAGCTTATGGGAGTTTTTACAGAGACATTAAAATACAGCCACTGGGGCATATACAGTACTGATAGAAAGATTAAAATATTTTTAGAAAATAGAATACTTGCAAAATTAATCAAATCTTCACTAAACAGTGACAAGTGAATATTCCACTCCACCAAAGCAGCCAAAATACAAGTTCTAAAGGAGTTTTTGTACTGTTCAGTCAACTGAATAATTTGATTTGCTGAACCCTTCTTAGCTGCTTCTCAATACAGTCTATAAGGCTGCAAACTTGAAAGCTTTGTTAAAATATTTATACCTGTTACCTTTCTTCCAGCTGGAGTTGGCAGAAAGAAGGGTCAAGTTCAATACCTAGAGGTTTCTGTTAACAATAGAAAACTGAACTAACCTGAGGTGTGAAAGGATCACTAAAGAAGACAAGATGTTATAGAGAAACTAAAAGAATTCCCTGCATTGATCTTTCACTGCAGAGAGTGTGATGGAGATTTCCACACCTAAGCCCCTGTTCTTCCTTCATTTCAAATTAAGCCCTGCTATCCTGGCAATTACAGTATGGTAAGCCTCTCTTTTGTATGAAGCAAACAGAAGCTACAGACTATATCAACACCATGAGTTGTAATGTGAGTCTCTTGCGCATGTACCCATGCTTTCACTAGCTTGATAGGTGCTAATGCAGATGTAAACAGTAGCATAGCTATGGTAGCATGAGCAGTGGAAGCAGATGCACAGTCGAGCTGGGCTATGGTGAATATATAGTCACTCTTTTCAGGAAAGCTTGCACTTAGAATAATTCACCCATGCCACCACTGCCATCACCTTGCCATCGCAGCTACAGTACTGCTTGTAATGTAGACGTAACCACAGTATGTTACAGTACAGTTCATTCAGCCTTTAGAGTTGGGTTCACAGGTGCTGGTTTCCACATTTCCCTAGGCGTTCTTGACACCCACGGTGCCCCTGGCTTCAGCCACTCCACTCCTTCCCCCAGGGTTCCACTCCCTCTTCACCTATTCCTGCCTCAGTCTCTGTCCACTTCCCTCATCACCTCCCAGAATGTCACCCTGGGTCCTGCCTGCTGAGAGTGTGGGGCTCCTCCATTCCCTCAATATCCTTCCCTGCTGAGCCACCTCTCTTGGCAATAGGCTAAAGCCCCTTCAGTCAGGTTCCCAGGGCCCTTTTGCACAAAGTATCCTTAGGACTTAACCCCTTCCTACACACCCTGTAGCCAAGTGACAGGAGGCAGCTGGGTCATGTCAGTGGCCAAAAGCAGCTTGGAGGGTTTAGCTCTCTTTTTACTGTGCGGGCAGGAATGGACAAGCTGATTGTAGCCATGGGAGAGAAGAGGCAGGGGAAAAGAGATGAGCTCTGCAAAGACCTGAGGCAGGTCAACCATTTTCTCCACTCCTATCCCATTGCTCCTGAAAGTAGCTCCCACCCTTATCCCACTGAACAGTGACAAAAGGCTGCTGCTAGCCACATTCTAGGGTGTACCTTAGTAGTAAAAGTGGGGAGGAGGAAATGTGATCCTGCGTGCCCAGGCATGTATTGCCTCAGGAAGACACAGTGCAAAGAGTGAGGTGAGGTGGGTCCATACCAGGGACTCAGCCGGGCCATGGAAGCCAGTGTGCCAGGCAGGAAGGGAAGATCTCCCCCTTATGTGTGAGGTATATGGGAGTGTGTGTGTGTGTGTGTGTGTGTGTGTGTGTGTGTGTGACCCTTCTCTCTGTGAACCTTAAGGCCTTTAAGATAAGAAGGTAAATAAAAATAATCCAATTGCACAGTGTTTTCTCTTTAGCAGTGCCTCAGTCAACTCCATGTTAGTTGATTTTTTGTACTGCATAGTTCTGATTGATTGCCATTGAAATTTCATGAATATGTGTAGTTCTATAAGATGCACCCTGTTCAGCATAGGTAAATATGGTAACTCTATAAATGAGAGGGTACCACAATGAACTGAGGAGTTGCTAAATGTATTATATGTCTCCAGACAGGCCTGCTGATCGCTTTTCTGGGCCCCAGTACAGACCAGTCAAGGGGCCTCAGTTGGTGTCCAGTGAGCTACTGGCTAAACTGCTGGGTGTGCTCTTCCAGGCTGGCCAGGCCTTCCATATTCCCATCCGACTGCCTTCACCTCTTCTAGTACCACCCAGCTGCACCTATAAACATGGGCACTGACCCATATTTCCCAGGGTGAAAGGGGTACTCAAAGCTTGCTCCATTCTAGGCCTCTTCTCCTAGTGCTCCATCCCCACCTCTTCCCATCCCTGTTGCAACCCTCCCTAAAGATGTCCCATATACAACTCTTGCCTCCCCAGAGCAGGGGGAACAAGCTAAATGGCAAGTCACATAGTTGTGGAGAGGGTGGCTTCAGTCCCCGTCTGGCTTGACTGTCATTGACCTGAGCGCTCAAGACCATGCAGGGAAGGAAGTCACCTCCCCAGCCAGGCTCTCTCAGGAAGCTGCTTCACAGGGCTGAAACTGAGCAGTATTCAGCATCTGGGAAGGCTGGTCCTTTCCCTTCCCCTTCTGGCACCTGGGTCATGCATTGCCCAGGCCTGTCTCTTCCCTGCCAGTTCCTCTCCCCTCCTGCTGCAAGTCCAGCCACTCCCAACATTACTTCTAGCATGCTGCCAAACAGCTGACAAATCCTGTCAGGAGGCATTCATGCGGGTGGTTAAGGGGCAGGGACAAGATGATCAACAGGTCCTCCTGCTGGTGGGAACCACTGTGGGGAAGGGAGGAGAGGCCTGCAGGTGGAGTGCTTGGCACCACTCAGTCTTATGCCTTGAAGCCCAGCAGCCCATCCAGATGATTGAAATCACCCAAGTCCACAGGCAATTGTCCTCTTCCTCCTTCCCATGCACCCTCGCCATCAGTGGGATGTCTCCTAATGAAATGTTGTTTGGTTCTATTTTTGTTTTGGATATAGAATATGAGAGGCAGCAGGATCCAGTAGATCAGACACTAGAGTAGATGCCAAGAGATTTTGGTTCTGCAGCTAGCTCTGCAACTGACTTGCTGTGTTATCTTGTCAAATTACGTAGTTCTCTCTGTGCCTCAGCTTAAATAAGGGTATGAATTTGTGTCTGCATTTTTATAAAATATTTTGAAAACTATGAAAGAAAAGTGCTATATATAAATATTAGAGAAAGTTGTTGAATGAGTACTGCATTTTGTCCTCAGAATGAATGTGACTCCAAGGCTATGTCTACACTAGCCCCAAACTTCGAAATGGACCCCGGCTACTTCGAAGTCCCCTTATTCCTGTGACCCTGGGGACTTTGAAGTAGGCAGGGTCCTTTTGAAAAGGAGCCCCGTCTGGACGAGCTGCACGGCGGTGAGTCACGTCAATTTCGAAGTGCCGCGGCCGCCCGCATGCTAATGAGGCACTGAATATGTATTTCAGCGCTTCATTAGTAAACTTCAAAATGGCCATTTGCATGGCTATTTCGAAGTTTTTGGCTAGTGTAGATGTAGCCCAAGAGTATGTTTTGAATCTTTTAAGAATATGACTATATGGACATATTTAAAGTGTCGTTGTTGGGCATCGTCCTAACATCATTGAATTCCATGGAAATTTTGCCACAGATTTCAATGGGAATATAATCAAACTCAAATCTGGTATTGAAATATTGAAGTGTGGAGTTCAAAATTACCTGAATGTGAGTTAAGTTGTTGAAGTAAATACCAAAATTTCTTATTTTTCTTGAATATTGTTTTTTGCAACATATCTAATAGGTTAAAATGTACACTCATCCCTTATTAGACAAGTACTTTTATTTATGATCACTCACTTAAATGAGGGACACATTTACCGACCTTAGTTCACTCTATGAGTGAACTCCCCCCTGCTCATATGAGCACCCTCCCCGTGGCTCCATCCCCCCCAGTCTGACACCCACCCCCACCAGCCTGCAGCCCCAACCCGCTGCAGCCAGTGCCTGTGCTGGTCCCACAGCCTGCACCCTCCCGCACCCCCCACGGCTCCACAGCCCCAAACTGCGGCAGCCTGATGCCCCTGCCAGCCCCACAGCCAGACCCCCCGCCCCACCGCTTGACCCCCCCCACTTCAGCCCTAAGCAGTGGCAGCCCGACCCCCCTGCTGGCCTCCACTACAGCACTACACCCCTGCCAGTTGTAACCCCCGAGGCCAGAACCCTCACACCGTCTGTAACCCCTGCGGCCCCACAGCCTGACCGCCCCCCACACACAGACAGACTCCCCCCCTCCACCTGTAAACTCTGTGGCCCCACAGCCTGACCCCTGCTGTCCCTGCAGCCCCAAACCACAGCAGCCAAACCCCCTTACTGGCCCGCAGCCAGATCCCTCTGCTGCCTGACCCCAATGGCCTTGTGGCCTGACCCCTGCCGGCCCCAAACAGCAGTAGCCTGAACCCGCCTTAACCCACCACCAGATTTTAACCCTCCATCCCGCTCACAGCCCCAAAGTATCTCCAGCCTTGAACCCTCCCCAACCTAAAGTTCACTCACCTTTCAAAAGTGATGCCACCTGCTGCCAATCCTTCCCCGAGTTAGGAGCCCTAGGAACCTCTCAGAGACTTTTACATGTAATTTAGTGTCCCTTGTACGAGTTTCTGCCTACAAGCAGAAAGTTGGGAACCAATTGTGCACATATAAGCCGTGTCTACACGTGCCCCAAACTTTGAAATGGCCACGCAAATGGCCATTTCAAAGTTTACTAATGAAGCGCTGAAATGCATATTCAGCGCTTCATTAGCATAAGGGCGGCTGCGGCGCTTTGAAATTGATGTGCCTCGCCGCCGCGCGGCTCGTCCCGACGGGGCTCCTTTTCGAAAGGACCCCGCCTACTTCGAAGTCCCCTTATTCCCATGAGCTCATAGGAATAAGGTGATTTCGAAGTAGGCGGGGTCCTTTCGAGAAGGAGCCCCGTCGGGACGAGCCGTGCGGCGGCGAGGCACATCAATTTCAAAGCGCCGCAGCCGCCCTTATGCTAATGAAGCGCTGAATATGCATTTCAGCGCTTCATTAGTAAACTTCGAAATGGCCATTTGCGTGGCCATTTCAAAGTTTGGGGCACGTGTAGACGTAGCCATAGCGAGTAATGAGGATATTATGATCAGTGAGTGTTAGTGGAACACAGTCAATATAAATTAAAGCTGTAATGAATGCTAACTATAAAATGCCCTTGAAACTCTGTTGCAAAAGGGGAGTTTGACAGCAAACAGTAGTGACTACCTTTTCTAGAGTCTACTAACTTTTAGGGCACAACCTGAGCTATTTCCAAACTGGAAGCACCCAGATTTAATCATAGAACAATAGAGCTGGAAGAGACCTAAAAAAGCCATCAAGCCCAGCCCCCTGCCCTAGGCAGGACCAAACCCATCAGATCAGATCAGTCAGGGCTTTGTCGAGGCAAGACTTAAACACCTCCAAGGATGGAGACTCCACTACTTCCCTGGGTAGACCATTCCAATGCTTCACCACCCTTCTAGTGAAGAAGTTTTTCCTAATGTTCAACCTGGACCTTCCCAACTGCAACTTGAGGCCAGAGTTCTGTGTTCTGCCAGCCGTGACTTCTCTGAACAGCCTTTCTCCAGACTCTTTGCAACCTCCCTTCAGTAAGTTGAAGGCTGTTATCAAGTCCCCCCTCAGTCTTCTCTTCTGCAGACTAAACAGTCCCAATTCCCTCAACCTTTCTTCATAAGTCATATGCTCCAGCCCCCTAATTATTTTGGTCCCCCTCCGCTGGACCATCTCCAGTGTATCCACCTCCTTCCTATAATGGGGACCCAGAACTGGACACAGTACTCCAGATGCAGCCTCACCAAAGCCGATGAATAATCACTTCTCTGGATCTACTGGCAACGCTTCTCTTGATGCAACCTAATATGCCATTAGCCTTCTTGGCTACAACGGCACACTGTTGACCCATGTCCAGCTTCTCGTCCACTACGGCTCCCAGGTCCTTTTCTGCAGGACTACTACTGAGCCAGTCGGACCCCAGCCTGTAACAATGCTTGGGATTCTTCCAGCCCAACTACAGGGCTCTGCACTTGTCCTTATTGAATCTCATCAGGTTTCTTGCAGCCCAGTCCAATTTTTCTAAGTCACTCTGGAACCTATCCCTACCCTCCAGCGAATCTACCTCTCCCCCTAGCTTAGTGTCATCCACAAACTTGCTGAGGGTGCAATCCAACCCCTCATCGAGGTCATTGATAAATATGTTGAACAGGACATTTTAGTGGACACTTAATTTAGTGGACACTTTGGACCATACTGGCTTCAAAGTGGGTCTCGCTTGTACCACAGGCTGAACTTCTCTAATCTGGCACTCTCTTTTCTGGCAACATGTAATCTGTCGTGATTTTAGTTAGCTGGATGACCACTTATCATGGGTGTGGCCAAGTTTCTTTTGGTCCTATAAAGTTTGTTTACAGCCATCAGTCTTTATTCTCAGTGTTCTGTGCCTTTTAAGAGCCCAGGAAGCAGTGGAGATTTCGGTAATAATGTTAGAAAATATTGACCTCCCATGGTCTAGCAAATTCTCTCCTTCAGCACAGGTCAGATCCTGAGGTTGCCAGATGGGAGGTTTAACCTGTATTTCCATTTAATAACCATAATAACATTAAGTTCTTGCCAATAAACATATTTATGCAGGATATTACACTTTCTGGGCTAATAAAGACAATTAGCATGCCATTACACTCTAAAGGTGTTCAATAATTCCCCTGAACAGCAGTAATTTGTTGATTAGTGTATATTGACTACATTATAAATAAAGTTCTATGGAAGAGAAAGTATACACTGCAGGGAAAATTTCCCCAGCCCAGTATAAAACAGGTGGAAACAAAAGAATACAATACAGTCTTAGGTGCTTGTTGGAGTAGAAGAGATAGCTGAAGTAAATTCATTGACCTGGGTATATTATTTTCAGAGCTTAGAGATTTTTTCTTCAGTAGAGCCATTCTAAAAATAAAAGATTGAAGCTAGTTTATTATATATAACAATGCCAGGTAATGCTGCTATGGACAAAGGACTCTCAGTTATTTTTCGATAGTTACCTTCTGTATTTCTAAGTGTTTATAATTTAACTATTTCAAATCACATCAGACCTCAGACAAACTTTGTACTCACTAAGTATAAAAATATCTGGGGCTGTTTTTTTTTTCCTTAAAAATTGCACTCAAATGAGTATAGCTTTTCATGATTTACCAAAAAATATCTTTTATCCATCTTTAATGGCTAGGTCTGACTGGAAAACAAGTATTCTTTTCAAATGTACACACACGCACAAAAGATGTTGATTTTTTCCCCCAAATTGTTCTATTAAAAAAACCTGAGATGTTTTGAAAATTTCCACACTAAAACTCAAGGAGCATAAGTAACAACCACTAGGATAGTCTAGTAGTTGAAGCCTTCACTTGGGTTGTGAGAAACTCAAAGGACTTGTCTACACTACCCACTTCTTTGAAGGGGGCATGGTAATCTGCCCAGGCATGGAATAGCAATGTGATGCTGTGATGCATATGCAGCACCTCATTATGCTAATTGTCACCACGGGAACTTCAATGTTATCAACTTTGAAGCACCAGCAAGCTGTGTCGCCACCGGCACTTTGAAGTACCCATGCAACTTCGAAGTGCCCTTACTCCCAAAACTTGGACTCTTGGACCAGATCCTGCACTCCATTTAGAACGAAATCAAGAATTGCCTCTTCTTTTGTGGGTTCCTCTGCTAGCTGCTCCAAGAAGCAACCATTTAAGCTATCAAGAAACTTTATCTCTGCATCTCATCCAAAGGTGACATGTAGTCAGTCAATATGGGGTAATTGTTACTATTCAATAATAGTAGGGGATTTCAGATAGGAAGCTGTGCTAGTCTATACACTATCAAAACAAAAAGCAGTCAAGTAGCACTTTAAAGACTAGCAAAATAGTTTATTAGGTGAGCTTTCGTGGGACAGACCCACTTCTTCAGACCATAGCCAGACCAGAACAGACTCAATATTTAAGGCACGGAGAACCAAAAACAGTAAGCAAGGTGGACAAATCAGAAAAAGATAATCAAGGTGAGCAAATCAGAGAGTGGAAGGGTTGTGGGGGGAGGTCAAGAAGTAGATTAAGCCAAGTAAGCAGACGAGCCCCTATAGTGACTCAGAAAGTTCCTGTCCTGGTTTAAACCATGTGTTAATATGCCAAATTTGAATATAAAAGCCAGCTCGGCTGTTTCTCTTCGAAGGACGGTGTGGTGCGAAAGTTCTTTTTCAGTAACACACATACCTTTAGGTCATTAATAGAATGCCTCATTCCATTAAAATGTTGACTAACTGGATTGTGGATCTGGAGTGTTTTGATGTCTGTTTTGTGCCTATTAACCCTTTGTCTAAGGGAGTTAGAAGTCTGTCCAATATACAGAGCATCTGGGCATTGATGGCACATGCTGGCATATATGATGTTAGTAGAGGAGCATGAGAAACTGCCCGTGATTCTGTGAGTAATCTGGTTAGGTCCAGTGATGGTATTCCCAGATACGATATGTGGACAAAGCTGGCAGCGGGCTTTGTTGCAAGGAAAGGTTCCAGGACTGGTATTCCTGGGGTATAGTCTGTGACTGTTTGTGAGGATCCTCATGAGGTTGGGAGGTTGTCTGTAGGAGAGAACAGGCATGTCACCCAGGGCCTTCTGGAGTGTGGCATCCTGATTAAGGATAGGTTGTAGGTTTTTAATAATTCATTGCAGTGGTCTGAGTTGGGGGCTGTAGGTGATGACCTGTGGTGTTCTGTTCTTGGCTTTTTGGGCCGATGTTGGAGTAGCTGGTCTCTGGGTATTCATCTGGCCCTGTCGATTTGTTTTTTTACTTCTCCTGGTGGGTAATTCAGGTTTATGAATATTTGGTAAAGCTCTTGTAGTTTTTGGTCTGTGTCAGCTGGATCAGAGCAAATGTGATTGTACCTAAGAACTTGACTGTAAACAATGGATCTAGTTATGTGTGCAGGATGTAAGCTAGAAGGGTGTAGATAAGTATAGCGATCAGTAGGTTTTCAGTACAGTGTGGTACTGATCAGGCCATCCTTGATTAGTGCTGTAGTGTCCAGGAAATGTATCTCTTGCATGTCGTAATCAAGGCATAAGTTGATGGTGGGGTGTAGATTGTTAAAGTATCTGTGGAATTATTCTAAAGTCTCTGTACCATGGGTCCAAATCATAAAGATGTCATCAGTGTATCTTAAGTAGAAAAGGGGTAATAGGGGACGACAGCTGAGGAATCGTTCCAGGTCAGCCATAAATATATTAGCATACTGTGGGGCCATGCGGGCGCCCATTGTAGTTCCACTAATCTGGAGGTATAAATTGTCCCCAAATCAGAAATGACTGTGTGTGAGAACAAAGTTACAGAGGTCAGACACCAGATTGGCTGTGGTGGCATCAGGGATCGTCAGGAATTTCTGCCTGCCTACCTAGCCCTGTGTGTGGAACTGGAAGCATTTCTGAGAATGCCACCATAGAGATCCTGAATTTCAGTTTCCTTCCTAGTAACCTTAATTTAGCTTCCAGAACATCTCTCCTACCCTTCCCTATGTCATTGGTACCTACATGTACCACGACCACTGGCTCCTCCCCAATGCTACACATAAGTCTATCTAGATGACTCGAGAGATCTGCAATCTTTGCACCAGGTAGACAAATCACCATAGGTTTTCCACTCTGCAGCTGGACCTCTGCCTGCATTTTCTATGGATAAATAAATTATATAGGGGGTGATTTAAATGTGGTAATTTGGGATATAGTTTTTAGTATAAAGCTTTAGAGAATGTCAAAAGGAACAAGCTACCTCTCAAGTCTACCTCTAAACTCCACTCTCAAAACTCCCTCCTGTTTGCAATCAGCAGGTCACAAGTTCCCCTGCTCGCTTACTCGCAGGCTTTATAAGCTCTGGCCTTCTTGATTGGTAGCCCCACCCCCTGTCTATGGCTCAATCACTGAGCAAAGGGTTCTAAATTTCTAATCCTAACCGCCAGCCTCAGCACAGGGTCTTTCAAACAAACAAACAGCTCACCACATAGAGCTCCAAATACACAAACAGACAAACAAGCCCAGTACACAGTCAGAAGTAACCCCCAAACACAAACACACACAGTTCAGACAGCCACTTGCCCCAAGGTCCTGTGAATTGCTCGTCATTCACCTGGATAGCACCCCTCCCAAAACTTCCTCCTGTTTCAACATAGATGGACCGGGACATGCTGGCAAAACAGGTGACCAATGGCAATTTGCCACCTGGGTCAGGTGACCCTGACTCTCCAGTGCCTATGGAAAGAAGAAAAGGAATTTTCCCCCCACATAGAAAACTATAAGATGACCTTGGGACTGACCATTTTTGTTCTTGCTGTCCTCATAAACTAAGCCTGTCTGGACTGAGGGCCCACCCCTCAAAAGGGTGTACTTTCAGAAGCTTTCAAGAAATCAGTATACAACATTGCTGGCCTGCATCAATAGCTCTAATTGATGTATGTAAAGTATTCTAACAGTATTTCTCTCACACCCTATTCTTTCTGTCTTTGGCTGCTTCTACATAATCAGGACCTTTCAGAAGAACAGCGACTTCTTCCAGAAGATCTATGGAGTGTCTACACATGTAAGGCGCTCTTCCAAAAGGAATCCAGAAGAAAGCACCCCATCCTCTGATTCTGCAGCTGAGTACGGAATCCAGGAAGAGAGCCTTCTTCCAGAAGAGTTTTCCGGAAGAAGGCATGTGTAGATGATCCTGGACCACTTCTTTCGGAAGAAGCGGTGCACCATGGCGATGGCCTGCCAGAGAGCGGGGATGCTGTAGGCAATCCCAGAAGACCTCTGTGGTCTGTGGGTCCTGTGTTTTTTAAAGTGTGCTGCCAGCCACACTCACTCGAGGCCCCATGTGGCCCACCAAGCACGGAGCCTGAGAGATGGTCAGCAGACCAGCACCTCCCACCACCCAGGGGAGCCCTAGAAACCTGGACAAGGGTAGCCAGGATGGCGATTGGGCTCCCAAATGAAGGGCCCCCTCATGGACTGAGCCAGAACTCCAGGATCTCCTGGGGTTCTGGCATGATGAGGAAGTCTTCCAGGACACCAGCAGGCACCAGAGGAATGACCCAGCTTTTGCCTGCCTCGCCCAGAACCTGGCTGCCCATGGCCATCCCTCCCAGCCACCTGAGCAAGTGCACTGCAAGGTGAAGGAGCTGCAGCAGGGGTATATTCAGGCCTGGGACAGCCCCCTACAGATCTGACCGTGTCCCATCCAGATGCCCCTTCTACAGGGAGCTGCTGGACTTCCTGGCTGCGGATGACGCCTTGCCGCCCTGGGTCACAGTGGAGACGGCCACACCCAACCCCCTGCTGCACTGGATGTGGAGGAGGGCGCCATCACCACTGACATACCATCCAGTGTGGAATCCTCAGATGGATCCCTCGTGATCGCACTGCCCTCCACCGCCAGCAGCCAGGCCCCGTCCAGTTGGGCATCACCTGACATGTACGAGGCTACCTTGGGTAAGTGTGCACCATGGCAAAGCCCTGGGGGGAGGGGAACACCCAGGCCCTAGTGCTGGGCCCCAACGCCCTATGGCCTGTCCCTGGTCGGGGCCCAGGACACTTTCATGCCTGTGGGTGGCATCCGGCTCCTTCCCCCATGGTGCCCCACCGAGCATGCTGATGTCCCCTCAGGCAGCATGACTGTGCCCAGACCCCACCCCCATGGCTGAGCCCCACCAGCCTGCAAGCCTGTTGTCAGAGTGGGCCACCACAGACAGTGCCCCAGCCCTGGCACCATACCCCAGGGGCCAGCATGGCATGTGCACTCAGGCCCACACAGTGGCATCCCCTGGTACATGGCCATCCCATGGGTCTGGGGAGGGGCAACCACCCAGGGGGGCCAGGGCCATGCCATCCAGGGGCCAGGGCCATGCCATCCAGGGGCCAGATGTGGCACTGACTTTCCCCCTTTCCCCCCACCCTCTCAATCTGACAGCAGCACCATCCAAGGGTCGGAGGAGCCGGACAAGGAGCCAAGGGCCTGCCAGCCCCATCCAGCCCTCATGGTGTGGTTGCCTCGGGTGCACTAGTCCAGGTGCCAGGACCATGAGGTCGCTGCCTACACCACAGCCTTCTGCCACCAGAACATCCTTGCTGAGAGGTGGCTGGCCCTTGATGAGGCTGAGCTGCAGTGGAGGCGGGACACTTGTGGGGAGGTGGTGGGGAAGCTCCACAAGGTGTGCGGTGCCCTTGCAAACCAGACCCCAGCTCCCACCCCCACTGCTCCCCCTCGGCTACTCCCATCCCCCCAGCCCATGACCCCAAGGTCCTGGATGACCTACTGCCCCCAGGCCTGCCCACGGCTGCCCTGAGGGACCTTGCAGCATGGCTCATGGCCATGGTGGGCCCCATGGAGGGTTTCCCCCAGGCTGTGACCCATCCCTTCCTGACCCCTCTGCTGAGGCTGGTCCAGGAGCAGACCAGCCCTACCTGGAGGTGCTCCCATCCCCATCAGTGCACTGTAGGGAACTGCACACCTGAGGCGAAAGGAGCACCCGCGGGTGCTGGGGCTCTTGGCTCTCCACCCTGTCCCTTGACTAGGGCCCCCACCATCCCTGTCTCAGTCCCGTCCAAGTTCAAATGCCCCTGCTTCCTTACCCCCACTCCCTTACCCCAATGTATATAGTTTAGTAAGTTTTAGTTAAGAGACATTAGTTTTATTATTTCTTAGTTACTCTTTACATTGTGTTCTACTGTTCTATGTTGTGGATTAAATGCATATTTACATTTTGCACCCCTCCTGTGCCCCTGATTATTGTAGGGGAGGGGAGGGGGTTGGGGTATGTAGCGTGTACACGGGGTATGTGTAGGGGAGGCGTGTGGGGGGTTAGTAGTTTCCCCGGGTGAATGCCTCATGGAGCACATCACAGATCCAGAGCCCATCATGACTGAGCTGCTTGTCAGGGGCCGCAGCGCTGCTGCTGGTATCAGGGGGCCTGCTCTGCCATCCAGCCCTGGGGCAGGGTCCCCTCATATGCTTTGATGAGGTAATGGAGTGTGCAGCAGGTGGCCACAAGCTGCGGGGCATTCTCTACCCCCACATCAAGGAGCGTGAGGAGACACCTGAAGCATGCCTTCAGACGGCCGAAGGTGCACTCAACCAGATACCAGGACCATGTGAACCGGGCATTGAACAGCTCCTGGTAGGATGTGAGGTGACCTCTGTATGAGCGCATCAACCAGGGCTGGAGTGCATATGGCTCACCCATGAGGCAGAGGGGCATTGTGACCTCCCCGATGATGCACTTCTGCTGGGGCACAAATGTCTCAGGCCCCATCCTGCAGAACGGGGCAGAGTTCCGCAGGATCCGCATATCATGTGCCCTGAGCAGCCAGCCAATGTAAATGTCCATGAACCTCCCACAGGCATCCACCACTGCCTGGAGCACGATCTAGTGGTACCCTTTGTGGTTGATGTATCAGCCGCCATTGTGATCCAGGGCACTGATGGGGATATGCATCCCGTCGATTACCCTGAAGCACTGGGGGAACCCACTCACTGGGGGAATCCAAGCGTGGCGAAGCCCTTGATTAGTGCATCCAGGTCCTGATGAGCACCAGTCGCCGCACCAGCACATGGTTGATGGCCCTCACAACCTGCAGGGGAATGGGAGCGGGCACACCTGTGGGTGTATACGGGGGTCCCCACCCCTTTCCACCCCGCTCCCTCCCTACCATGCCCCCAATGCTGGCAAAGCCCTCCAGCAGCAGGTGTGTGGTATCCCCCCTGGGCTAGGCCTGCCCGCCCCCCCCAGCCTGGCCCCCTCCCAATCAGCCCCCAGGGTCCCCCAAGCCCGCCAACCCCCTCCCTCCCACCCATGGACAGGACCTGGGCGGGGCTTATCTGTAGGACTACGGCCCCTATAGTGGATGTGCGCACTCCGAACTGCTGCCCGATGGACTGGTAGCTGTCCGTGGTGGCCAATTTCCAGAAGGCAATGGCCATGTGCCTTTTCTGGGAGAGGGACAGCCTCATCCAGGTATCTTGGCCTTGGAGCATGGGGGTTAGCCAGCTGTAGCTCTCCAGGAAGATCTCCTTCTTCATCCAAAGGTTCTGCAACCAGTTGTTGTTATCCTACTCTCCCATGACGAGCCTGTCCCACCAGTCTGTGCTCACGGTGTGGGTCCAGACATGCTGGACCGAGAGGAGGGTCCCATCAAGGGTGGTGGGAGTTCAGGACCCACAGGCCTGGGTCTCTGTCTCCACAGAAGGCCAAGGAGGGTGACCAGGAGGATGGCTAGCCTGTGGGTATGGGCAAACCTGTTGGCCTGCAGCTGCTGGGGGTCTATGCCTGCTGGTCAACACGCACCAGACAGGGACCACAGTCTACCTTGCTGTGCACAGATGTGGCAGGCCTTAGCAGCTTGTACAGGGAGATGCTGTTTGGTTGGAGCCCTTTAAAGTGTCATATGGCTGGCAGCCCCGAAAGAGCTCCCTGGCCGTGCAGCCCCATCCACACCGTTTCCTGTCCTGTTTTTCTGGAAGAGTGCCAGTGCATGTGTGGACATGCTCTTCTGGAAGAAGGGGCAGCTCTTTCTGGGATCTGTTTAGTGTGTAGACATACTCTTCCAGAAGATGATCCTCCAGAAGATGTCTTCCAGAGGAACATCTTCCGGAACAAGTGGCATGTGTAGAAATGACTTTTGTTAATACACCTATAAATGTGAGATTCTAAAGGATTGGCACAGTGTTCTGTTTTGGGTAAGATACAAGTATACACTGACCTGTTAGCTATATCAGGCCCAGAAGAATCTGTGTGGATTTGGTAACATAGGTTTTAACATCCTCTCATCTGAGTAAAGGGGGCTGCTGAGCTGGGCTTTTGAAGCAGCTAGAAAATCTGTGGGATTGCTTGTATGCCTTCTGGCTGGCTGGCTGGAGCTGGCAGAGGTACTTTTGTAGATGGTTTGATTTGCCTTGATGATAAGGAAATCCCAGCCTGCACTGTAAGTGACCTAGTTTTAAGCAATTTTACCCCGGACTGATTTTCTTACCTGCGCACAGATCCCCTGTCATATTACAGACCCACATTCCAAGCTTACTAAAGTCCATGCCACCCCGGTATTGTCAACATGAGAGAATGAACCTGTGACATTAGGAGCTAAAGCCATGTGCTCTACCACATGAACTAAAAGCCATCTTGCTGTCAGCCAAGGCTGCAGAGACTTCACTCTCTCGTCAGTGATGTCAGTGCCTCTGGGTTTACACATGGAAATCCACTCATAGTGGTTAGACAGTGGGCTCAGACTGTCATGCTGAACACTGATTCTTTGTTTCCTTGTGGTCCTTCCTCTGTTTGACCCGAAGAGCTTTCTACAGAACTAGCAGACTAGAGACACTAGAAAACTACAGAGACTATTTTTCTTCTGTGTTTATTATGTGCGCCCTGGTCTATTGCCAGGACTTCTAGGTGCTGTGGTATTATTAATAGTAACTACAGTAATGAATTGGGCCTAACATCCTAATGCTAATTTCTACACTAGACAATAGAAATTGACTGCTGATTAGCAATTTTAGCTACACCAATTGTGTAATTGAAATCAACTTATTGGCGGTCGACTTTGATATCTGCCTACATGGAGGAAGGTTGATGGGAACATTTCTCCCATCGACCTTTCTTATTCCTTGCATCTCATGAGACGTTCTGGGGTCAACTTTCATGCAAAATGGAACCCCAGAGGATCGACTGTGAATGGGTCAATTTTCCACAGTAGTGTGGCTGTAGGCTTGGTCAATGAAATTACTCACGTTTAAAGCTAATCATGCTCAGTCAGTGTTCGTGAGATTGGGATCTAATTTACAACATTATGCCTTGCAGTTGTTGCACACATGCTGCATGGGTATAAGTTCTCCCAGTGCTCCTAAGTGCCAGTGTTTGCATCTTAGGCGCAATGGAATACTGTAGGAACAGATTAGTATACACAACTTCTTGTTTTTGTTGAGGCTAAATCAGACCCTTTATAAGGCTCTTGTCCAGAATAGTTAGAAAAGTAGAATTTGCCCTATTGTACCAAGACTAATATTCCATCAAGAACATCTTGCTTACATAAATGAGATAACAGCTTCCCCTAATACATGTTGACAATTGAGCTGTTATATTTCCTAATTTTTTCAGGGGGAAGAAAGATGGTTTTGAAATCAGGGCACCCTTTTGAAGGAACCCTGACTATACTGCTATTTTTAGTTTGAAATCAGCACTTTCAACAGGCTGGGTGGCTGCTATTATGCAAATGAGTTGCTGAATGCTCATATCATAGCCTCATTTGAATGTTTGAATGGCCATAAGTCACATGCCCCTTCAGAAAGGGAGGGGTAGCATAGCCACAGCCTGTGAGTATTAAATGTTATGAATAAAACTATCTATACCAGAACTCTGATGTCTGTTGACAAAATAACTCTGGACAAAAATCATGCAGACTGTGTTTTCCCATTTGCAATTCAACTTTGGATCTTGCTAAGTACCAGTGGATCTAAAAAATATAAATTGATTGGGTTCTATGGTTGAAATTGTCAGCTACTGAACTGCCCAAGTCATTTCCCTTAAAGAGTTTCAGAATATACTCAGTACTTAAATCACAGTTTCAGTTAAATGAAGTATTTGTCACTATCTCTTTTTTCCACTCATCTGTAGGATTTCTGCAATTTTTACAAGGACTTTTTCATTTATTTTAATTCTCCTGTTAACCTAGGGGGACAATGTCAATTTCAAAAAAGTCTCTCTTTGCCTTTAAGGGCAATTAAAGCATATTGAATGTGCTACTTACATTGATCTTTCTTCAGCAGTTATAGCACATTTTTGAAAGGAAGAAATGCCATTTAATTACTCACCTGATAGCCAGATCTTTTTTTTTTCCCCACTGTGATCAGTGAGAGCTGGTAAATTCAAATATGGTGTTGATCAGATTGTATCCTTCTAACACATAGGCTGCGGCCATTTCAAAGATTACTAATGAGGCGCTGAATTGAATATTCAGCACCCATTAGCATTAGGACGCTTCCAGCTGTGGCGCTTCAAAAGCACCACTTTCAAACGCCCGCGGCTCAGTGCGGCTACACGGGGCCCTTTTTGAAAGGACCACGCACCTTTCAAAATCCCGTTGTTTCTCTCAGCTGAGGGGAATAAGGGGATTTTGAAATGTGCAGGTCCTTTCGAAAAGCACCCCATGTAGAAGAGCAGCACTTGATCAAAAGCAGCACTTTCGAAGTGCCGCAGCTGCCATTATGCTAATGAGGTGCTGACTGTTTGGTTAGAGCAATAAGGGGATTTCGAAGTGTGCAGGGTCCTTTCGAAAAGGACCCTGTGTAGACGAGCCACGCACGATTGAAAGTAGCACTTTCAAAGTGCCGCGGCTGCCCTTATGCTAATGAGGCACTGTAGATTCATTGCAGTGCCTCATTAGCATATCCCAAAGTGTCTTATTAGCATCCCCGCTAGTCTAGACACAGCCTTCAAGTAATATCACTTATTTCACCCTGCTACTGTTGACAGATTTTGTCTCCTTTTCCTTTCCCAGTCACAGACAGTCAGCATTTTCTGATAGTCTCCTTGCATTTTAGTAATTGAATGATTCTACTAATGCACTGAGGACAAATTAATGTCAACATCTGCCCATCTTTGTAATAGTGATTAAAAGAGATAAATTGTTGACCAGTTTCATTATGCATCAAATATACTTTTAGGCAGATTTTACAACCAGAATCATTTTAGACAGGGGTTACGCTTATGGAATTTCATTTAAAAAGGATGGTAAGGTCAGACTCTGTCACTTTGCAATAGCATCTTATTCTTGTTTGAGGCACACTCTCTGTATCCTTTTATGTACGCTGAACAAATGTTACTGCCCTGATTTTAAGAACTATAATAATTTTCAAGTTTTTCTCAGCTATCACCAACAGCTCACAACCAAAGTTTCCTTTAGGAAATGTATATTCTTACAGACTTCAAACACATCAGGATGGAGAAGAGGCCAAAGATGTACTAATTGGTAGATGACAGCTGCATTCAATATTAATAAATGTGATAAACCTGATAATCCTACTATTATGACTGCATTTTTCAGACTGAGACATGAGTATGCAGAGAGAAGCTGTACAAAAGGAAGGTAACTGTCTACACTAATATTCTCACAGCTATTACACAATTGTGATAAACAATGTACAAAGTAAGTGAAAATGCCTTGTAAAAAACAAGTCATAATCTCTGTAACCTATGGAGTGATGGAAGGTATGATATTTTACCACATGCTTATTACTAAATGGCCAAGTCTACACTAGCCCCCTTCTTCAAATGGGAGCATGGAAATTAACACAGTTTGGGGAATATCAGTGAAGCACTGCCATGCATATGTAGCACCTCATTATCATAATTGCAGCCACATGAATTTCAAAGCTGCTAACTTTTAAAGTGCTGACAAGCAGTAAAGATGCAGGTGCTTCAAAATACACGCCCTACTTCAAAATTCCCTTGCTCCCAAAACAAATTGTTAAGAGTAAGTTATTTCGAAGTTGGGCAGTTATTTTGAAGTGCCTGCATCTAGACTGCCTGTCAGGACTTTGAAGTTAGCAGCTTTGAAATTGACTTGGCTGCCATTATGCTCATGAAGCATTGTATACGCATGTCAGAACCTCATTGACATTCCCTGGACCATGTCATTTCCATGTCCCCTTCAAAGAAGGGGGCTAATATAGACACAACACAATGTGTGGGGTTCCTGGACAGCATATACAAGACAGATTCACATCAAGACTAATCAGCCATGTTTTGTGAACCATTAAAGTAAAGAGAATAATCTCTTCTAACGGGCCACTACCAAGGACCCCCTCAGACATCATGTGAACAATGGATGCTCCATGATTTAGCAAAGTAACTGGAACGTGTTTCCATATTTTATGCAATACTTTTTCCTGGCTTGTGGACTGCATGTATACATTGGAGATGGTGACATTAACTTGCTTCCTAATTCCTGACCCACACCTGTGGACTGCACTTTCTAACAAGGGCAACTTTGAACAAAGGACTGAGGACCCCAGTCATTTGGGTGAACCAGAGAGATTTATTAGAAGTTTGCAGGTTTAACATCATTGCTATTAACCTGATATACAGACTCTAAAATCAACTGGGGTGGGTGTGTGTGTGTGTGTGTGTGTGTGTGTAAACACTTAAGCATTTAATAATTTAATTATACCACAATATCAGGGAAAATAATGGAGGGAATCCTCAAGAAATCTATTTTGGAGCACTTGGAAGAGGGGAAAGTGATCAAAAGTAGCCAACATGGATTCACAAGGGGCAAGTCCTGCCTGACCAATCTGATTAGCTTCTATGACAAGGTAACAAGCTCTGTGGACATGGGGAAGTCAGTGGATGTGATATACCTTGACTTCTGCAAAGCTTTTGATACAGTCTCCCACAACATTCTTGTCCATAAATTAAGGAAATATGGATTGGATCCTTGGACTATAAGATGGATAGAAAGCTGGCTTGATGGTCAGGCCCAATGGATAATGGTCAACGGCTCAATATCTTGATGGTGGTCAGTTTCAATTGGAGTGCCGCAACGCTTGGTTCTGGGGCCGGTGTTATTCAGCATCTTTATTAATGACCTGGATGAGGGACTGGATCACACCCTCAGCAAGTTTGCAGATGACACAAAACTAGGGGGACAGGTAAATATGTTGGAGGGTAGAGAGAGAATCCAGAGTGACCTGGATAAATTGGAGGACTGGGCCAAAAGATATCTGATGCAGTTCAACAAGGGGAAATGTAGAGTCCTGCAGCTGGGGCGGAAAAATCCTAAGCATTGTTATAGGCTGGGGATCGACTGACTCAGCTGCAGTACAATGGAAAGGGACTTAGGGGTTGTGGTGGATGAAAGGCTGGGTATGAGTAAACAGTGTGCCCTTGTAGCCAAGAAGGCTAACGACATACTAGGGTGCATTAGAAGGAGCATTTCAAGCAGATCTAAATAAGTAGTTATTCCCCTCTATTCAGAGCTGGTGATGCCACATCTTGAATATCGTGTCCAGTTTTGGGCCCTCCAGTGTAAAAAGGATGTGGATTTGCTGGTGCAGGTTCAACAGAGGGCAACAAAAATGATTAAGGGGCTGGAGCACAAGACCTATGAGGATAGCCTGAGGGATTTGGGCTTGTTTACAGAAGAGAAGAGTGACGGGTGATTTAATAGCTGGCTTCAGCTTACTGAAGGTGAGCTCTAAAGAGGAGAGTGAGAAACTGTTCTCAGTGGTGTTAGATGGCAGAACAAGGAGTAATGATCTGAAGTTGAAGAGGGAGAGATGTAGGTTAGATATTCGGAAAAAAATACTTCACCAGGAGGGTGGTGAAGCATTGGTATGCGTTGCCTGGAGAGAGGTGGTGGATTCTCCATCCCATGAGATTTTTAAGTCCCGGCTGGACAAGGTCGTGGCTGAGATGACTTAGTAGGGGTTGATCCTGCCTGAAGCCAGGGGCTGGACTAGATGACTTCCTGAGGTCCCTTCCAGCCCTATGATTCTGTGATAATGCTCCACTTCTCTTTTTGATAATGAAATTTTAGTTAGTTTACTAAGGTTTGGGTAAAAGTTGAAATATTCTTTAGCATGGGGTGAAAAGCTAGTTCTTTGGAACTGGAAGAACTTAGGATATGTGATTTATAGTTTTAATCATCATTAAACACAAGAAGCTCAGTTTGCCTGGATGGTAATAGAGGATGCAGCACCTGAGGGAGACTGCTTGTGACGTCATATTAAGCTAGTGTAGAAATACAGAACACAGTTGTTGCTTGTTTGATTAAATCTAATGATAGAATATTCCATCCGTGTGGATCTTCTGACTCTGTCGTGAGTGTGGCTTTTATGCTGTGATGCACCTCAGTGCTAGGGGAAGTACTATTTTAACTGATGACAAACACTGATGCAATGCAAATGACAGCCCTGCAAATAAAGAAATATAGAAAACCTATTCTGTCATCAGCCTTTCCTGAGAGTCCTCAGTCCTGCTACCTTCAGATAAAGATGTCTGATTTTTTTTTAACATGAGGGCCATGTTTGAATGACCATTTCAAAGTTTACTAATGAAGCGCTGAAATACATATTCAGTGCCTCATTAGCATGCGGGTGGCCACAACACTTCGAAATTGATGTGGCTTGCCGCCGCATGGCTCGCGCAGATGGGGCTCCTTTTCAAAAGGACCCCGCCTACTTTGAAGTCCCCTTATTCCCATAGGCAATTTTGAAGTGCCGCGGCCACCTGCATGCTAATGAGGTGCTGAATATGTATTTCAGCGCTTCATTAGTAAACTTCGAAATGGCCATTTGCATGGCCATTTCGAAGTTTTTGTTTAGTGTAGACATAGCCAAGAAGATGATGTTATGATTAAAGAGACACTCTGCATAACATCTGAATGGAGTAACAACACAAAGGTGCTACAGTGAAAAAAGTTAGAGAGCTTGGCTAAGCGATTATTATGTCAATAGGTGTGATAACTGATGTTGAACCAGAGGGAAAGTCAAGTCAGCGGAGAGCATGACATAAGTGACAAAATGCCATTTACGAGCCCTGCCCAGATGCTATCCTCAGGGAAAGTTCCATTTGGTTCTACCGGCTTTAGGGCACCTAGTGATACAGAGATTAGAAATTAGACAACCCTTTGCCATTATACATTTATGCATGTGCTGTAGCTATTTTACTTATATGTGTAATTCTATATTTGTAGTTGTCTGTTGAAAACTGTTTCTTATTGTGCAGTAATACAGTAACTGCTAATTGAGAAAAATGAGAATGAAATTATTATATTCTGTTCATCACAATAAAAATAATTTGGAGCTACACTTCATGCCTCTGGCATATTTGAGCAAATAAACCCCTCCAACTTGAACTAGTCATTTTTCTGGTATGCTCACACTGGATCATCAACAGCCTCAATGCATCCTCCAGGACTTAGATGATGAGGGAGAGCTAAAAAAAAACCCCTGCAAGTCGTGCCAGTGAGAGTGTAGGCATTTGAAACTTTTACAGGTATTCTGAACAGTAGATTGGAAAATAAAAGGGTCCTGCTCTCATTAAATATATTTTTTGTGCTGGGATTTAGCATGTCAAGCTTTAAGTTTTGTTGGGGACTGAAATAAGACCTGGGGGAGAAGTAGTATAGAAAAAATCCTTGTATGAAATAAATATTTTTACATTGTCTTTTTACGGATTGGGAAACTGAGCCAAAAAGATGTTAGGGGACTTTCCTAAAATCACACATGGCATGGTAGGAACAGAACAGAAGATTCCTGATTTTTCTCCTCTAATTCCTCTTTAGCTTATCATGAAAATGTTGCTTTCCTTCTCCAGAACAGTAGGCATTGCAATAACAGATACTGAGCCTGGGGAGATCCATACAGAGTTTACAAGGAGACTGCTAACTACAAAAGAATACTGCTAAATAGCAAAATGATCTTGTCTACCGCTGGACAATACTTTTAAGAGGGCTGAAATCTGTATTAAGACACCTGTGTCTTCTGATTTCCATTACTGTAGAACCAAGTAAGTTTATGCCTAGCCCAGGGTTAGCAACCTTTCCAAGGCAGAGTGCTGAAATTTGACTCTTTGACCTCTATATATAGTCCAAGTGTCAGTGATACTTTTTAAAACCACTGATAATCTTACTTACAATACTTTCATGAATAAATAAATTAAGATGCGGAGCTTTACCATTTAGATGGCGGTTGACAACATTAACTAGTCGTTTGTTAATCCAGAGGTGGCATTGCTTTGAGCAAGCTTCCTGTTGCATGGGGAGGAAAGGCAGAGCTCAGCTTCTGCCTCATGTGCTGACGAAAATTGGCTCGTACGCCACTCCTGGTTGCTGACCTCTGGGCTATCCTTTCCTTGGGAATCCTGAAGGTGCAAAAAAATGAGTCACATGACATCCTTACACAATGGATGTTCTGAAAGTGAATACTAAATTCGAATTCTCATTATCTTGGATTTCTCTTAAGAAATATGCATGAGCTCTGAGTGGGAAATGGTTTGCTGTGGTTAATTTTTACCCTATTTTAAACCTCAGTCACAATTACTTTGTGTAAGTTTATACATGACAGAGTAAGTCTAGCCCCAGGGTTGGAAAGACTGACAGAGTATTGAACAGTAACATTTCAGTCACTACCAGAAAGACAGGAGGAGACAAGGTGGGCGGACTTAGCGTGTGGGAAGGAAGCAGAAATAAGTAACATAAAAAAAAGGAACCAGACAGAGGATCAGGCTGTACTGACTTGCAACCCATGCAACTCTAATGACATTGGAATATGCCCTAGACACTCAAAAAGGAAAAATGAGAAGTTTACACTTGGCAGGCTAGACATAGCCCAAGGGCCAAAGGGTCCAATCACTGCATTTTCACAAACAGGGGAATTTGGAGCTCAGTTAAAGGTTGGTGCTATGTTATTGATGAAATCCAGACATTCAATGGCATCAGCGGTACATGTAACAGCAGGCTAGATTGCAAATCCCCAAATTCTTGTTTAATCAATAGGAAAGGCCATGTCTTCCTGTGCTCACTCGACCCTACTGCACCTTTATTTCCCTTGGATATTTTTTTCTTTGGTTTCTGTGAATCTTCTTTTTTGAAGAAAGCCAGCATTTCAAAAATTACTCCAATATCAGGGTGGAATACTGACATAATAGTCTGTGTCTATTTCAATATCCATAATTGTATAGTTGTATTCTGTTGCTTATTACCTGATAAAGATTCAGTCGCCACATGTTCACCTACCGAAAAAATGTAAGGAGTCTATTAGTGGAAAGTTCAGTTGCCCCTATTGCCTCTTCCATGCATTTATTAAAATCAGACTGTTGGGAGGATAAGGCAGTGCAGAGGTTCACCACATGACCCATGAGCATGGCAGTGGAAGAAACCCATATCTTCACCAGCCTCCAAGCATCACAATGACAACAAATATCTCCTGAAATCTTTTTTTCCAGAGTCCAGGAGTTCTTACAGGTTAAATAATTGAAAGAACAGGTCTGGAAAACTACCAGAAGTTTCCAAATCACAGGTTTAGTTCTCATGCAGGGGACTTCAATCATCCTAATATCCACTGGGAGAGCAGTGCACAGACAATCCAGGAAGTTTTTGTCAAGTGTTAGGGACAACTTCCTGGTGCCTGGGCTAAAGAAACCAACTAAATGACATGCTCCCCTTGACCTGCTGCTCACAGACAGAGAAGAACTGATATGGGAGTGAGAAGTAGGTGGCAACTTGGGTAGCAGTGACCATATGATGATAAAATTCTGCATCCTGACTAAAGGAAGAAAGAAGAGCAATAGAATACAGACCTTGGATTCAGAAAAACATTCTTTGACTTCTCTAGGAACTGATGGGCAAGATTCCTTGGGAGGATAATATAAGGGGGGAAGGATTCCAGGAAAGCTGATTGTATTTCGAAGACGCCTCATTGAAGACACAGAAAAAAAGTCCCAGTTTACAGAAAGAATAACAAATATAGCAGACAACTGTCTTGGTCTAACAAAGAAATTATCAGTCAGCTTAAACACAGACAAAGAAGCTTACAAGACGTGGAAGGTTAGACAGATGACTAAGGAGGAGATTAAAAATATTGCTCAGTTATGCAGAAATGCCAAATTGAAACAAGAGTTGCCACTAGTAAGGAATATAAAGGCTAACAAGGAGGATTTCTGCAGGTTTGGTAGCAATGAGAAGAAGGTCAGGGAAAATATGTGACCTTTACTGAATGGGGAATACAATCTAGTGATAGATGATGTGGAAAAACTAAAGGACTCAGTGCTTTTTTCACAGACAAGGTTAGCTCCTATGCTCTTGAACTGTGCAGCAGTGGATGGGAAGGAGGTGAACAGCCTCAGCGGTGAAAGAAAAGGTTAAGGATTATTTAGAAAAGCTGGACATTCACAAGTCAGTGGTGCCAGATCTAATGCATTCAAGGGAATTGAAAGAGTTGGCTGATGTGATTGTAGAGCCATTGGCCATTATCCCTGACAACTGGGAACACTGTGGGAAGGATCCATATGACAGGAAAAAGGCAAATACAGTACTCATTATTTAAAAAAAAAAAAAGGAAAATTTCAGGGAACTATGACCTCACCTCAGTCTCATGGAGCAGTTCTTCAAGAAATCCATTTTGAAGCACTTGGAGGAGAGAAGAGTGATCCAGAATAGTCAACTTGGATTCACCAATGTCAAATAATTCCTGACCAAACTGATTGCTTTCTGTGACGAGTTAACTGACCCATGGATATAGGGAAGGGGGTGGACATAATATTCCTTGACATTTGACTGTTTTTATACAGTATCCCGTAGTATTCTTGGAAGCAAGTTAAAGTATGGCTTGGAGGAATGGACTATGTGGTGGATGGAAATCTGGCTAAACCTTTGGGTTCAACAGGTAAGCTATGTCTACACTGCATTCCACTTTTGGAAGTGGAATGAAAATCAGCAAGACTGAAAATGCAAATGAAGTGCAGATTTACATATCTAATCTTCATTTGCATATTCTTTTGCGATCACACTTCCAGAAGTGTCTTTTCTGGAAACAAAATTGGTAGAAGGGCTCTTTTGAAAATGGGGTTTGTTTTCAAAGGAACCCCATCTCCATGGCTGTTTTTGTTCCTTGAAAAGCCTCTTTCAGAAACATGATCAAATGCTAATATGCAAATGAGGTGCAAGATATATAAATCTGTGTTTCATTGGTGGATTGCAGCACAGACATAGCTGTAGTGATCAATGGCTCAGTGTCTAGCTGACAGCTGATATCAAGCAGAGTGCTCAAAGAGGTCAGCCCTTTGGCCATTTTTGTTCAACATCAGCAAGTTCACAAATGATATCAAGCTAGGGGGAGAAGTAGGGGTAGGGTCCAGAGCGACTTAGAAAAATTGGTGAATTTGGCCAAAAGAAATAAGATGAGATTCAACAAGGACAAGTGCAGAATTCTGTGCTAAAGACAGAAGAGGGTTACAGATGGAATTTCTACTTACTTATTCTCTAGTGGAGAGACCAAAACTAATTGTTTTTCCATTGAACAATTCTGTTTTCCTGAACTGTAAACTTTCTGCAAGAAAGTGTTGACTTCAACATTTCATTTTGAAATGAGAAATCAAAGGGGAGCATATGTTAGTGTTAACACAGTCTGCTTTGATGGATTTTAAACAGCACATTTTGATGTTTCTTTTCAAAATGACCATTTTTTTATTTTGTATTATTAAAAAAGTTTACATCAAAACAAGATGGTTCCATTTTCCTTTTCAAAATGAAATTTCTTGATGACCCTAAGCAAAACAAAATTGATATTTTTTGCCAGAAATTTTAAATTAAATGCCATTCAGAAAACACAGATTTTTTTTTAAAAATATTTTTTTAAAGGAACAGGAGTTGCAGTGTCCAGGCAAGTCTAGTGTCCACTGTTTTATGCATTTTTTGTATATGTGGGGGAAAAAAAAGCAAAGCAAAACATAAAAGCTGTGTCTACATTAGGCATTATTTTCAAAAGTCCAGGCCCACCTTCAAAAGAGCGTGTGTCACATATACACACTCCACATGCTCATTAAATTGAAGGAATGCAGCCCAGCTTCCAAAATCACTTTCCCAAACATGAAATAGGAAAAGCTGCCCCTTTTGAAAGCTTATTTTGCAAGAAGGCGCCTGTAGATGCTCTGTGACCCACTCTTTCGAAAGAGTGGGGTTTGCCATGGCGCCGGTAGGCTGGGGTGCAGAGACATGCTGCCCATCACCTGCAGGGCTCTATGGTCTGTGCATGCAGCAGCCCTTAAAGCTGCACGCATCCAGAAACCACATTGCAGGAAGATGAGAGCGTGCAGGCAGCAGCTATCACATATAGTGCCCCTGAACACCTCAGCAAGACCCCCAGCATCTACCAGAGCAGCACGACCACCATCCAGGGGCATAAGGAGCCTCAGGTTCCCCCCTCAAAGCACAACCAGGCCTACCAAGGGTCCAGCTGGGGGAGGAGGGAAGCATGCCCCCTCCTGGAGTGAGCACAAGCTCCAGGACCTGCTGGGACTCCTGCAGGAGGAGGAGGTACTCTGCGTCATGGGGAGCAAGTGCCAGAATGTGGCCACCTTCGCCCAGGTGTCTGAAGGCCCAAATACCCAGAGTCACCCTGCTCACACTCCTGACCAGATCAGGAGTAAAGTGAAGGAGCTGCAGCAGGGTTATGGCCAGGCTCGGGATTCAGCCAGCTGGTTGGGAGCCACCCATGCTACCTGCCCCTATTACAGCAAGCTCAGGAGCATCTTGGGCCCATGGGACACCTCCTCCCCACTGGTCCTCCTGGAGACCTCGGATGAGGAGGCCCAGCCAGGAGAGGAGCAGGGGCCAGGACCAGTGGCCAGCCTCACATCACGAGCAAGAGAGATGGAGCCAGCTTCAGCCAAGGACATGTGCAGTGAGGAGAGGGACCAGGTCATTGACCTCCCCTACTGAACCTCCAGCTGGGCATTGGCCATCCTGGCATCACCTGACCTCAGCAGTGGACCATCAGATAAGTACCCGACAAGGCACACACCACGGTTCACAGGGCAGGGGCTGCATGCTTGCCAGAGGGTCCCCCACACCTCCAGTGGACCCCAGCCAGCCACCACCCAGCCAGGCTGTGGTCCTCGGGACAGCAGCACAGCCACCAGTGGTCTTCAGAACCCATCCATATGGATAGTGCCATGGCCCTCTGCTGAGGGCCGGGGATGGCAGGGGCCAAACTGCACAAGGGGGCCGCCCTGCCTTCAGACAGGGAATGAAGGATGGGGACCTGCCACTCATGGGGGGATGAGGGGCCTGGGCCCTGGGGCAGGGGTCTGTACTCATGGCCTGCCCCTCCCTTTTCTCCTATTCTTGCAGCTGTGACATCTGAGGGCCAGCAGAGCCTCACACCATCCATAGTGTCTGACAGCCCCTGGATGCAAGGGACAGGCACCGGGCAGTGCCACCTGCAGAACCAGGGTGACCCTGCTCCCAGAAGGGCCAAAGATGGGCAGCAGAGGACCTCCACCTTGCTGCTTCTGTCCACCAGCAGGTGGAGCTGGCTCCTCCATATGGAGGAGGGCGAGGACCCTGGCGCCAGGTGCCTTGGGCAGAACTGATGATCAGCCTGAGGGACGTGATCCAGATGCCCCCTCCCGCTGTGTCTCCTGCCAGCCCCCTGGAGCTGCCCCAGCTGAAGCCAATTGCCAAGCCGTGGTGGACTCCTGGCCCTACCTTCCCATCCTCCCTGCACCTTCTCGTCCCTGTCAGAGATGCCAGACTGGGGGATTTTGGGTCCCGGGGCTGCTGTGAACTGAGGCCCTCCACCCCTGCCCCTCAGTAAGGACCCCCCAATAAGGGTGCCCAAGTCCCCCTCCTCCTGTAAATAGTTTACTCCCTCCCACCTGTAAATAGTTGTATGCTTACATTCTGCATATTTTGAAAACAAAGTCTCATGTTGTGTTCAATAATAACAGTTTATTTCACCCATATCCCTGTTGTGCTGTGTGCCTGGTGGGGAGGATGGTGTGCAGGAGGTGGGGGGCAGTGTGCAGGGGGTTGGGAGCTGTGCATGGGTTCATGGGGTGGAGGGTCATGGGTGGTGGACCCATTGGGGGTGGCTGGGGTGGCACTCACTGGGGCCCCTGGTCAAAGTATTGGTTCAGGGCCTCACATACGTGAATCTTCTTATGGTGGACCTGGCCACTGGGACCTTGGCTGCCCATCCCTGTACAAAGGCCTTCCCCTTGCTCTCCACAATATTGCGGAGTGTTCAGCAGGCACCCATCACACAGGGGACACTGAGGACAACCACCTCCAGGTGTGCTAGGAGGCAGCGCCACCAGCCCTTGAGATGGCTGAAGGTTCGTTCAACAACATTGTGGCTGTTGTTGAGTTGGGTGTTAAACTGCTCCTGGCTTGGGGGTGCTGTGGCCACATTGGCTATCAGGCAGAGGGGCACTGTGATGTCCCACAGGGGGATATCCCTCCGGGGGATGTAGGTCCCTGCCTCCAGCTGGCGGCATGAGCCCAAAGTGTGGAAAACCCATGCGTCATGGTGCAGCCAGCCCAGCCCAGCCCACACAGATGTCCTGGAACTGGCCCTGTCTGTCCACTATGGCTTGCAGAACCACAGAGTGGTAGCCTTTCCTGTTTATATATTGTCCTCTGCTGTGCTCCGGGGCACAGATGGGTATATGGGTCCCATCAAGGGCCCCAGAGCAATTTGGGAACCCAAGAGCAGCGAAGCCCACAACGGCCTCATCCAGTTCCCCAGTGCGGACCACCATCTGGAGAAGCATTGCACTGAGGGCATGCACCACCTGCAGGGGGGAAGACAGGAACATCCCAGCCCCACCTCAGGCCCCCTGTCCTGGCCCCTGTCGCAGCCCCACCCCCAGTCCTGGGACCCCCCAACCCCTGGTGGGATATGGCCTGGTCCTCCTTATCTCCACCACAAAGACCCTAACTGTGACCTTGCCCACACCAAACTGGTGTTCCACGAAGCGGTAGCTGTCTGGAGCAGCCAACTTCCAGACAGCTATTGCAACTCTCTTCTCCGCGGGGAGGACACGCCACATCTGGGTGTCCTGATGTCTCAGCATGGGGGACAGCCAATGGCAGAGCTCCATAAAGGTCTGCCACAACATCCAGAAATTCCAGAGCCACCGGTCATCATCCCACTTCCCCATGACCAGGAGCTTCCATCACTCTGAGCTGGTGGAGTGGCTCCAGAGCCGGCAGAGCACCCAGTGCAGGGGCTGGTGCTGAAGGATCCTATGATCTGGGGCATCTCTGGCTGCCCCTTGAGGGGGCCTCTCCCAACAGCAGCTGCAGGGCAGCCACCACTATTTTGGCCAGTAGGGCAACTACACCGCTGGCAGCAGTCATCAGGGTTTCCAACTGCTGCTGGTCCATGCTGTGTGTGTGGGGCTGGTGTACCTCTGAAGGCCTCGTGCTGTGCAGGCTGAGGGTGTTGGGAAGGGGCCCTTTAACGAGGAGGCTGGCTGCAGCCCTGGAAGGGCTTGTCCGCCATGTGGCCCTGGCTGCAGCGTTTCCTGTCCCGTTCTTTCAAAGGAGGGCATGGGTACATGTAGATGCTCTCTTTTGATGGGCTCGCTGGCCCCTTTTGAAAGGGCACATGGACCTTTTGATGGCACACATGGATGGCGCCAGCCCCAGTCCATGTGTAGACACTCCGCTTCAAATAGGCATCTTTCAGTTCCTCTTCAGAGCTAAAAAGGCAACCTAACCAAATTATACACACTCTTGTTGAAATCTTCTATCAGTCTTGAATAGAATTTTACTTTTCAAATGATAAATCCCTCTGTATTCCTTTATAATCTGAAAAAGTATATAATTGAACATTTTGAGTGAATATTTTGACAATTATTTCTTGAGAAAGAGCTGTGTACTAATTATCAGCATTGGTTCTTCCTTCACTCAGCACTTAAGTGTATTATAGCCATGACTTTATATTACCTAATGTCTAATTGATTATTAGTTAAGAAATCCCAGTTCAGCAAAATGAAAGAATAGCCAGTGGGATCATGCTTTTGTAATAACCAATTCATTTCCAGCTGGTCATGCAATACAATAGAAGAAAATTGTAACTGCTTTAAAAGAGCCTTTGGGCAACTTTCATTTTCCAGATTATGCATTTCCTATATCAATTCTTCTTGAAGCATGACATTATTAGATTATAAAATTGTGTTTTGCTTACATTTACAGTTTACTCTAAACTTAGAAGTGGACTTTCACTTAATAGATTTGCCACATATTAGTAAGCAAGTATGGATAAAGTTAAGAAAACACTTTAAAATGTACCTAAATACAAAAAAGCAAATGCAGATAAAGCAAATAAATATTGTAAAATGCCTTGAAAATGCAAATGAAAATGACAGTACAGCCAAGAAGGTGAATATGTTTATTATTGCTTTTGGAGTTACAGATGTGCAATAACTCTAAAAAAGATCAAAACAAAAAAGCAGTCAAGTAGCACTTTAAAGACAAGCAAACCAATTTATTAGGTGAACTTTCGTGGGACAGACCCACTTCTTCAGACCATAGCCATACCAGAACAGACTCAATATTTAAGGCACAGAGAACCAAGAGCAGTAATCAAAGTTGACAAATCAGAAAAAAATTATCAAGGTGGGCAAATCAGAGAGCAGACAATTCTGATAATTTTTTTCTGATTTGTCAACTTTGATTACTGCTCTTGGTTCTCTGTGCCTTAAAAACTGAGTCTGTTCTGGCATGGCTATAGTCTGAAGAAATGGGTCTCTCCCACGAAAGCTCATAACTTATTAAATAATTTTTTTAGTCTTTAAAGTGCTACTGGTCTGCTTTTTTGTTTTGATAGTATAGAGACTAGCACGGCTCCTTCTCAGTTTCTAAAAAAGATGTTTCCCTAAGCTGCACGCTTAAAAAAAATTGATACCATTCTTTAAATGTTTGTTGAGTAACATATATGACATAACCATAACCTGTGATGGTGTGGGATAATGTAAATATTTTATCAGGATTTAAAACCACTCATAATATCATTACTCAAACTCATGTCAATAAATCTTTTGTACCACATCATTATGTGTAATCCAGTTACAGAAATGAGTACGAAGAATTTAAATAATCAAGTGCTCAAAATAGTATGAGAGTTTTGGTACCAAAAAAGCCGACTTTCAGAATGACTACTTGAAGATGTATGAATTTATTAGCCCTTCTACATTTCTTACCACTGTCATGAATTGAAGGAAAATAGCCAGATACATAGGAAAGAAAAGAGATAAGTAAAGCAAAACAGTGAGGCCAGTCTTGATTGTGTGTTGATAAAAAGAGGACCAGAGTCTCAGATCTAAATTAATCTCCACAGTCCTGTGGTTAGACTACTAGGCTATGGATACTCTACAGTTATTTCAAAATAAGATATGTTGAAATAGCTGTCTCGACCTATCTTTTTTTTTTCTGAAATAACTAAGATACACACAAAATGCATTTCAAAATACCACTTACCTATTCTGAAATAGCATTTCTGGACATATACTGCTATTTTGAAATAGTGCCACTGGTGCCATTGTGGCTTATTTTGAAATTGTGCTGTTCCATATCCATAATAGCGCCTCTTTCAAAATATCTGTTTTGAAATAGGTGGTATTTCTCCCACACTGAAGGTACCAATTTTGAAATAATGCACCTGCTATTTCAAATTTATTTCAAAATAGCATGTACAGAGTGTAGACTTTAGCATCGTTATTTCAAAATAACAGCTGTTATTTTGAAATAACTATGTAGTGTAGTAGTAGCCATAAAGTCCTACTCTAGGGATCACATGTGGTTGTGCAAAGGCCCTTTCCGGTGCTCCTTAGGCAGAAGTATGTAATGAGGTGCAAGCAAGATGGAAGGTAAGGAAATACATTAATTCTAGCTGTTATAAAATAGTAAATGGAACAGAGAATGAAAAAGATACAACAACTCTATTCTTATCTTGCATCCAGTACTGGTGTGCTTCAGCTGACAGAAGTAAAGTCACTTCTGATTTACACAGGAATAAAAGATCAACCAGACCTACTGTTTCTTGGTAGAGATGGAGGAAATAAAAGGAGGAAGAAAAGGCAAAATAACTGTTCATTCCTCATTTGTGAGCCACATACTGAGGAACGGTCAATGTGTTTGCCCCATAGGCAGCATTAAGATGTAAATTAATTCCTGAGAATATCATTGCAAGTTTAGGATGGAAAATGTGTACATGTAGAGAATTTACTGCACTTTATTAGTTATTTGACTTTATCTTTTGATTATATTTAATCACAAATGTAGTCTGAATGAAAAAAGAAAAAAAGTTCACCTCAGTTTACAATTTTAGAGTTGGATTTAATTGAATCATCACTCGTGAACCAGAAATAGTTTCTGGAGACACCTACACTACCTTGGAAGGTCAATCCACTGAGGGTCAATCTTCAAGGGCTCGATTTTGCACATCTAGTATGGACATGCAAAATCAGTCCCTCAGTGGTAGCGGTCAATCCCAATACTCTTCACAAGGTGCGAGGAGTAAGGGAGGTTGTTGGGAGTTTACTATGGACAGCTAAGTTAGCTGAGCGCAGATTTGTTGATTTGTAGCTACATAATTGCCATTTCCAGAATTGTGTATCCATGGTTGGCTTATTTTGCATAGTATAGATGTAGCCTCAGACGTCAGAGTGGGCCAGACTCTTACTGAAAGAAGTCTCAGTCCTTCTTGAGGCTACAAATCAACAGAGAACTTAAACACAAGGCCAATCTCAATCATTTTAACAGTCACATTGATTTCACATAGCTTATAATTAAACTTGTGGTTAAGTACCTTGCTCAACCAGGGCCTCAAATAATTCATTTAACATCAACTTCTGTATGCAGTGATTTGTGTGGAGCCATAGCAAGATTCTCTCCCTGTCACTTACCCTTCTACTTGCACTTTTTTTTTCCCATTTTGTCTTTATACTGTGGTCCTCAAAATGTTCCATTTCTAACATCTTTTCAGATTTTCCTGGGTTATATTATGTGGATTCAGTTTCGCACTGGACTACCAATAACACAACCTGTATTCCATGCAGAGTATGTTCTGCAGGTCAGTGAGCTCTTTCTTTGAATCCTACTGTTTTTATTCTGCGAAATCATTAAAATGTGTCAGCTGTGCTCTAACAGTGGAGAAGTTTTCCACTGCTCCTGTGTACAAGTACTGTAAATAACAAATATTATGACAAACATAGATTAAGAAGCTTGTCAAATTGTCTCTAAAAATAATAATATTATTTCTTCTGGGTGGCTGGACTCAGAGCTAATAAAATATAAATAAATGTTTACACAATGTAATATTTGCTTAGGATGATTATTAGTTGCTTAAAATTCATATTTACATTCCAGAAGTTATTCTCAGTAATTTTATACCTTAATCATCTTGCATCAAGATATTCTTGCAATGGGTATTATAGGGAAATGTAATTTATAGCAATCCATTTCTTAACATTTGAAGTCTGTTTTTTTCCTTTCTTTTTTTGTTTTTACATGTACCAACTAGTAAAAATGTTTCTCTTTGTACTTCACACTAGATTTTTTATAACAAACAAAGGGTATTTTTTTCATCTCAGATACTGAGATGAAAAACACAGATGAATAATTATTGCTTAAAACAGAAAAAAAGAACATTTTGTCAGAGGCAAAGCCTAGAAATATTTTGTGAACTTTGCAGAAGGGGTCAGATTGAAAGATGACCATCATTGTGAACATTGTTGAATAGTGTTGAGAGGTTCAGTAAAGAAGGCTAGTGTTTCTTTAACAGCTTCTACTCTGATCCATTTTTTAAAATTAAAAATGGATAGGATTGGAAGCTGTTATGTAAACAGTAGCTGTCATTATTGCTCTCATTATAATATAGATATGGGTGGGAAGCATAAGTCTGAGTAATGCTTTGACAGGGTGGTAGTAGTGAGATTCTACGTACCATAAAACTCACGTGAAGAGAGTGTGACTGGGGCTGGGATTACACTTACCTTGCACATCGATGGCTGCTACGCAATTTTAGGTACACCAATTGTGTACCAAAAGGTGATTTTCCAGCTGTCGATATTCATCCCTGTCCTTACTGCAGAATGCTGATGGGAGCCCTCCTCACATCAGCATTTCTTAATCTGTGCATCTCACAAGGAGGGCCAGGGTCAACACAGACTCTGGAATGCACCGTTTCGCAAATGCATGGAGCGGCATCTCAGAAGAGCTAAGCTACGCATTCGATCTTCTGTGGCAAGTGTAGACCTCACCTGGGTCATGCCAGATGGGGACAGGAAAGTATCAGAAAATAGGTATATTAGCCCTAAGTTAAACATGGTAACCAAACAAGGTTCACTCCAGGTTAATTAAAATACCCGAAGCCAATCAAGGACTGGCTGGTATTGTTTAAAAATCTCCCCTTCAGTCAGTTCAGCAGCATGCCAGGAGCTGTGTATGTGCTGCTGCAGTGCAGGAACATTAGAAATACTGTCTGTACCAGGAGGGAACCTGCAGGTGCAGAGGAAAAGGGCATGGACAGCCTTGCCTGAGAAACAGCCCCTTTGGGCCTCAGAGGTCTAAGGGAGGTGTATCCCTCTTACAGGGGGAGTGCCTGAGGCTGTGTCTACACTACAAAATAAGTTCAAATTTAAGGCAGTTAGCTTGATATTGCCACATGACTGTGTTCACTGTAAATACCATTAGCTCAATTTAGAGAGTACTAATACTGATATTACAATATTATCAGGACGGGCATAGCATCAAGCTCAAATTCAGAAGTTCAATTAAAGGCCAGCATGGAAGTGCCACATCTTAAGATCAAATTTAGTGGAATCCAGAGGTGTCCCGTATGTAACCCACAATGCCGTCAGTGCTCTGCTCTGGCTGCTGCTGTCTAGGTGCAGAGGAATTAGGTAACAGGAAGACTGTGAATTTCAAATGGGGACCAGAACTCCTGTGGCTGTGAGGTCGTGTTTGTATGAGATCCAAGAAATATCTTTCTTTCTTCATTTGTTATTAGCACTGTTTGCATATACAAATAGTCCCAGCACGGAGTTCGTGGTTCTGCCTCTACACTTGCTATCTTTTTCTGCGCAGCCTGGTGCCAGCTGCTGCCCCACCACACCACATGGCAAGAAGGCACAGGAGGGGAATGAGGAAAATGCAATGTGGGAAGATGATGTCAAAGACCAGCGAGCATACCCAGAATGCTACAGGGATGGGTTCCCACAATGCACCACTGCAACAGTTGATGTTTGCCAGTTGAGTGTGGCAGCAGTGAGTTGACCTTGTGGGGAGCACATGGGGAGGTGAGGATAGTCATAATCGAATTTAGAAACTCCAGAGTTACAAAATTGATATTAATAAATTTGATTTTATCTAGTAGTGTAGATGCAGCCTCAGTTAAGGAATCTAGTTTCCTGCTTCCATGCATGGAGAAGCCAGTAGCAACTAAGATTTTTCCCTTCCCTTTTCACCCTGCTAGCTGAGGATAAGAGAGGCTTGCCCTGAAAAAAAGGGATTAGACCAAGAACTGTGCTGATCCACTGATTTGAGGAATTAGACTAGGAATTTCCAGTTTTCCAAGATGGGTAGAAAATATAGTTAGCCTACCACTTCCCAGAATGGCAACACATACTTTGTGGAAATAGGAGCTCCCTCACAAGTATTTGAGCTTCTTCAGTGACACTTTAAATCCATTAATAAAACCATTCAGCTGGTCATCTGTCCTAAAACAAAAATGAAGAGATCAGTTGTAATGACTATAGGCTGACCCTCCTGAAATAGGCAAACTCTAGTCTGGCAATATCCTTCATCCTGCTGGACAAGGGATGCTCCTGGACCAGAGGGATGAGGAAGGAGGACAAGCTAAGCTGGCCTCCTGGCAACCCCACAAGGAGCTGCAAGTCCAGATCTGGATGCAAAGTCCACCTTCAGCTTTGTGGGTGGCCATGGCTGGGGTGTCAGCATCCCACCAACAGCCATGCAAAGCTGCAGAGCCAGGGCCGGGGCACTGGTACTCCCAAGCAGTCCAGAAGAGGGTTGAGGCTGGGGACCTGGTATCTTCAGGGAGTTTGCAACTCCCAGCAGCTGCATAGACCCAGAAACAGAGAGTCAACATCCCCCTGCCACCCCTTCAAGCTGCCCTGTAGGGGACTGGAGTGAAGAGAGGAGCCTGCTGTGGCAGCAAGCCACATCTGCGAAGCCAGGGAGCTGTGGCCAGCCGGTGGAAGTGACAAGAGCCAGGGGGCATTAATCTTCCCTGGTCTGGCAAAATCCCTTGTTCAGGACCACTGAGGTCCTGGGCATGCTGGACAATGGAGGTGCAATCTGTAGATCTGTTGTTTATTTTCTCTTACTTTATCAGCTCACCAAACTCCTCTCTCCTTGCAATGAGTGAGTCTGTAAGTTATTTTGTGAAAAAATTTAATTTTTCAGCTTTGAAGAGAAAGCTAGTTTGATTGCATTCATTCAACTAATTTTGCAAGGCCTAATGCTCAAATTAAACACCATTTCTTTTTTATTTTCTTGGTAAGTAATCTGCAAAGGTTTTCAAATTGCTCATTAAACATTTGATGTCTTCTAATGTTTCTTGAAGGGGTTTTGCACATCATGTGCATGGTGCTATAAATATTAAACTGAAAATAAAGAAATGTGTATGCAAGCATTTTAAGGAAACAATATAAACTTTTGTTGTGCAGTTGTGTCTGTCTGCATGCATGCATAGTAGCAGAGCAGTGTCATGCGAAGAAGGCTGTGTTTTTAAATGTAAAAAAACTCCCACAGAACACCACCAATAATTTAAATTCTTAAAACCAAAAAGGTCACACTGGTCACTATGATGAAACTGCAGAGGCACATTGGAGTTCTAAAAATGTTAGGAAATATATATGAACTAATTTATAGATTGGCCTTGTTACTACAGCAGTGGAGATTTACTCTCATTAACACTTACTTTGTTTAACCCAGGAATAACTCCACTGAAGTCTATTAAGTTACAGTGCTAGAACATTAATTCATGGGGGCCGTGTCTACACTAGCCCCAAAATTCGAAATGGCCATGCAAATGGCCATTTCGAAGTTTACTAATGAAGCACTAAAATACATATTCAGCGCTTCATTAGCATGCGGGCAGCCGCGGCACTTCGAAATTGATGCGGCTTGCCGCTGCGTGGCTCGTCCCCGACGGGGCTCCTTTTCAAAAGGACCCTGCCTACTTCGAAGTCCCCTTATTCCCATCTGCTCAAGAAGCAGCTTATTACCCCTTACTCCCGTGTGCCCAAACTACTACTCTGGCCAATGACTAGAGGGCAAACTCAAGATTTCTCCAAAGTCCAATCACCTGTATTTTTTCACTTCCTTCCTACATACTCACTCTTAGGCTACCTCTACACTACAGCAATCTGTCGACAAAAGTTACTGTTGGAAGAGATCTTTCAGCAAAACTTCCGTCAACAAATAATGTCCACACATAAAAGTGTATCAAAACAGCAATCCACTCTATCAACAGAGAGCGGCCAGACTGTCCAGCCATACTCTCAACAGAATGGCCAACTGGAAGCCTTGTCTATCAACAGAGGGACCCCACCCGCACCCCAGAGCATATAGACAGGTTTTTGTTGACAGAAACTGTCAACAATAGCATTATTCCTCATTGCGGAGATGCAGAATGCTGTCAGTGGAGGTGCCGAGATTTGTCAAGAGATGGTCATAAAAACACATTTTGTGTGTAGACACTCAGTGAATTTTGTTGACAAAACCCTGTTTTTGTCAATAAAACTCTCTAGTGTAGGCATAGCCATAGTCTAGGATTACCAAGTGGCAGCTTTTACTTGTCCTTCCACAATGGAAGTTATAACCTGTGCAGGACTTTGCAGGGTACTTATGTACATGGTTAATTTTATACACATAACTAGTTCCATTCCTGTGTGAATACTTTCACTGAAGACCAGATTGAACAAGTGCTTGAGTATTTGCAGGACCTAAATCTTTTTGTTCAGTTTTTTTTAAGCTAGTTTTAAAAGTAATGAAATATGTAATTCAAGAAAGTGGACTTCAGCCTACTACCACGGGATTATTATTATTCAACCAATTTGGTCCCCATAATATTGGACAATGTAAAATATATAATAAATAACAGTGCTAGCTCCAAGGATCTCACCATTTCAAAACACAAGAATTTCTCAAAAAAGTGTGTGCTTATGTAACCCCCAAAACTTGACATTCTTGTGTGTGACTCTAAGGACTTGACAGTGATGCAATCAGCTACCCTGTGTTTCAAGCCTTTGAAGGTTTAAAAACTAAATACAACATAACAAGGAATAATTTTAAGTCTGGTGAGACAAGACCGTTCAGCTGTGTGTTTTCAGATTGTTAATCAGAAAGGGGGAAAATGGAAAAGGGAGCTACGGTTCCATGAGAATGGAAGGAATATTCAGAGAGCTGACTACAGTTGAAGTTAAATGTCAGATTTGATTAAAGGATACATTTTAGAGCTGTCCAAGGAAGCTTTTTTTCAGGCAAGGAACTGACACCTCAAACTTTCCACCAAAAAGACAATTGGCCATCAATGACCTATTGTCACATATTCAAAACCATTTCAGACTTTGGAAATTATGTCTTGAGACGCACTGAACCTATTGATATAACACAGAAATGTGTGTGTGTGTCTGTGTGTGCACTTGAAATTTAATAAAACATTTTCATAAAAGCACTCTAGTTTGTTTCACCAGGTGCTGTGTCACCATTGACTTATTCATGACACAGCCTGGAGAGACACAGTTAAGCTACCATTGCTTTTCTGAAACCCTGGTACAGTACATTGTGCTTCGTATTCAAAAGAAAGTTAACATTGCACAAGATATTTAGCCGTAAATAAAAACAAATATACTCCTTTACTAATTGTTCCTCATACTGTGTGAGAGGTTTTGGTTTTAATGTCTAGCTGTGAAATCTCTGGAAGGTGGTAGGATATGAACATTTGTAATGTCAAGAGAGGCTTTTTAACATCTTAACTTGTTTGTATAATATGATGAAGTACCCTGTTCTGCAAATATACACAGTATACATTTCAGTGGACAAAACGTAAAGAAGCAGACTGAGCCTCAAGCACAGAATGATTAAGATGTCTTCAATATCCTCCTTCCTGACATTCTAACACTCTCATTAAAGAACTGAAAGAAAGGGGAATGGGCTGCAACCTGTTCTCTAATTATCTTGTCCCACAACAGTACACATTAATGTGCTTTCATCTCATTATTTTTGACTCCATGAAGCAGATTTAGATGTGAAAATTCAGGCTTAGTCTTTGTTTCACTCAGAAAAGTAACCAACAATTTCACTAGAAGCAGCAAAAGCTCTTTGACATATAATTTCATACTTAGACTAGACATCTAAGAAAAAGTGCAAAGAAAATGTAATCCTCATTTTAAAGTGTAAGTGCTATACCTACCAACCTATGAAAGGCACATATTATTCTACTTGCTTTTTCTCTCCCTATTAGAAATAATGGACAGTAATAAGTATGCCAGTATATTCTCTAGGAATGAAGGTTTGAAGTTGTGCCTGCCTGGTCACCAGAGAGCCAAGGATCATAGCTGGGACACAGAAGAACCAACGGATTGGCTAAGGCAGTGTTTCTCAATTTTATTTGGCTATGGAACCCTCTTAAATTTTAAAGAATTTTGTGGAACCCCTAATGACAGTCTTATATAAGGAGCTGAAAAAGTAGACCACAAATAAGATAGGATAATAATAATAAAAACCAAATGCTAAGCTCCAAATCTGCCTCCCAGTCCTCAGGATTAACTCTTCTCAGCCACAAACCAGCTCCCAGGACTACCCCATCCACCTAAACAGGCACCCAGCTTAACTCTGCCTGAACAAACTCTGCTTAAGTTAGCTCCTCCCGATACCTCACCCAACACAATGGACAAACCTACCTTAGCCACTGTAGCTCCTCTGACTCTACTCCAGAGGGCCCAGTTTCACTCACTGCCCTAAAGCAATGAGAGAGGCCAGTAGCAGCCAATGCAAGGAAAGGATCATGCAGAAACTGCAGGACCCATTTACTCCCCTTCTGGGTAGCCATTGGCTCCCCTTACACCACGCCCACTCTTTGTGCACTAGCTACTTTGCAAATGAGGGGCTCTCTGTGGCTCCCTGCCCTGCTGCCACTCAAATAATGGAAAAAACTTCAGTTGGTTTAAAAGCCAGATCCCTCCCAGTGCTCTGCTGGCCATTAAACCAATTACATTTATTTCTACGGTTTCAGTGGCAGCAGGGTAGGGAGTTGCAGAGGAGTCAGTGGTGGCTGCGTCTTGAGTCTCAAATGACTCCTTAAAAGAGCCTCACGTGGCTCCAGAGCTGCAGGTCGCTGACCCATGATTATAGTCAATGTATATCTGTCAAGGTTAAATTTTTAAATACAAGAAATCACATGACTGTACTGTATTCTTATTCAGTTGTCCACATCATCCATGCTCCCTGAGAGTGAGTAGAGGGATTTATGGTGATATATGGCAGGGGATCGCACCACCAGCTGACTGCACGCATAGCGCTGAGTAGTGACATCCTCATTCCCACTCTCTGGCTAAATTAGCAGGGACACATCGTAGAAAACACAAATGCAAATTGTTTTTAAGAAAATTGATAAATGCTGAAATATTATTTTTAAATCAAAAAATCTTATCGTAATAGAATTTTCTTCCATGGTTCAGCAGAGCACCATTTGGGAAACACTGAGCTAAGGTAATCAGGTGACTTGCTGCTAAACTTAGAACTGCACATGATCAGTGCTTGTTCAATGTACACGTCTTTGGAGTCTCTGCATCCTTGCTCCTGTTTCACTGCAGAGAGGTTTACACTGCAAATTTATTTCAAAACAGCAACTGATATTTTGAAATAACTGTGCAAGCTTCGAGACAAGATGCCTTATTTTGAAAGTGGAAAACCTCATTGTGGCAGCATCTACACTAGCTGGCTACTTCAAAGTAGCTGGCACAACTTCGAAGCAGTGCACGTTGCGTCTACACACATTGTGCGCTACTTCAAAGGTGAAATCAACATTAGGCGGCGAGATGTCAAAATCATTATTCCTATCAGAAGATGGAAATAGCGCCCTACTTGTTAGCCAGGGGCCGGGTAATGTGCAGTAAGGTATTCCCCTGGGTCCTAAACAACCCAGATTTTTACTGTTAGAGCAGGGCGCTCCTAGCACTCTCACCTATGGCCAGGCTGTGGTAACCAAACGGTTAATGTTCTTTTTATTGTGCCGGCTGTGTTGTAGTGACAAAGAGCAACAGCAGTCAGGCTTAGATCTTAACTAGTTACAAGTTTATTTAAGCTACAGTTATAAGCGTGTGGTTACAAAAGGCTATTGTCTACTTCTTATATGCTAGCAAAGTACAGGTGTTAACAGGTTACGTTACTATCGAATACAAAGATATCTGTTACCATCTAACACAATGATATCGTGGTACAATGACATCCAGGACCCAGGACAACAAGGTTGTCAGGGACTCAAATCCCAGCAAGCCTCATCCCGTTACAGGGTACGATAACAAAACCAGAACCAGAACCAGAACTTCCAGATTCCTTATCCAAGTAGGAGTTCACCCTATCGCAGCATGAACCCCAGGGGCTGTGGCGAAGGTAGGAGTGGACGTCGCTGTCATCAAACCAGACTGGTCCCCACCGGAAGATGTCGCTCTTGTCCCACCAATCATTCAGGTTCAGAGGGACAAACTCAATTCCCAGTCTGGTAGAGGAGTTCAGCAGGGTACACATCCAGCAATCCGTGGCACCAGCGGTGGAGACGAAGGACTGGACGGATTCCTGAGGGATGCTTAGGTGTGGTAGAGGTCAGCAAAGTAGTTAGGAAGATGACGAGGAGTTGAGGTGCCATGCTGTCATCTGGGTTGAAGGTAGCTACAACACAACTAGGTCTATAGCAATTACTAAAAGTCTATTAGTATTACTATGGCATATAGCAGCATGCATATATTATGTACATTAAAGTTCTTTGGTGTGTACTGATGTTACAGGTGGCCGTTGCCTTGCTTCCTCCCAGGGAGGTGTGTATTCCAGGTGGTTCCTTCTTTTCTTTTCTTCTTTTCTTTTTCTGGAGAGAAAACACAAGGTCAGCCGGTCTTGGATGTGATCCAAGCCTCGGTAATAGTTAGTGGTTCCTTTCAGAGTCTAAAACAGTCCACACCCCCACCTTTGCATGAGTGAAGTACATGAGTCTGTGTTCCCAGGCTAGGGTGTTTAATTACAACAGTATCTCCAGGATTAGATTTGGAGTCCTTGAGCGGTGCAGCCGAGGTGAGGAAATGTAGCCAGACAAAGTCCCCCCTTACAAGCCAGCTTGCTCACTGCCCCCCTCCCCCACTGAGGTGCCTCACAAGCACACAGGGCACGGAAACAGCTGCTGACAGCACAGTCTTTGATGTCTCTCATTGAGGCCCAGATGTGCTAGCTCATCATGACCCTGTATCTGTACAGAAAGTACAGATAAAAGGCTAACAGGCCAAACTGTCAACAAGGGGGGGGGGAACCTCAGGAAATCACCCCAGCTGGCATTGATGGATTTGATGCACACACACAGCCATCCCAGAAGAGGAAATCTCCACCCCTGCAAAAGAATGTCCTGTACTCCCAAATTGCTTATCTCCTGTCTTACAAGTGCAAATTAAGTAAGAATTGCCCTTGTAAAAACTGGCGTCACAAAAGACAGACCAGTACGATCTGGCACCATAGATAAGAAAGAATACGTAACCGACGGGGGTATAAAGGTGGGCCCAGCAGAACTCTAACTTTGAGTGCATTTCCACCAACTACCTGCTGGTCGGGTCAGATGATTGCCTCCCGAGGTCCACAAATGAGGACGCCCAACCTCATATTCGTCTTTCCGCGGAATTGAGTGACCGATCCGGCTTGTCTACGCTGGTATCGAGAGACGCAAGGAGGGTAGGATATACCCATGCAAGGTCTCCTTTTTTTTTTTTTGGTGTGCACAGTTAAAGAATTAGAGCTCTGTAACTCGATGTCATTGTATCAAGATATCATTGTGTTAGATGGTAACAGATATCTTTGTATTCGATTGTAACATAACCTGTTAACACCTGTACTTTGCTAGCATATAAGAAGTAGACAATAGCCTTTTGTAACCGCACGCTTATAACTGTAGCTTAAATAAACTTGTAACTAGTTAAGATCTAAGCCTGACTGCTGTTACTCTTTGTCCCTCCAACACAGCCGGCACAATAAAAAGAACTTTAACCGTTTGGTTACCACAGCCTGGCCATAGGTGAGAGTGCTAGGAGCTCCCTGCTCTAACAGTAAAAAAACTGGGTTGTTTAGGACCCAGGGGAATACCTCACCACACATTACCCAGCCACCGGCTAACACTACTTTGATGCTCAACATTGAAGTATGGCATATGCAGGCGATCCTGCTACTTCAAAATATCAGGGACCTCCATTGCAGCAATCAGCTGTGGGACTGAGACATGCTGTCCAGCCCCTGCGGGGCTCTATGATCACCACATGCAGCAGCCCTTAAAGCACCACAGACCCAGACTTCCTGTGGCAGGAAGCAGCACCCACACATGCTCGCCCTACATGCCATTTTAGACACCCCGAACTGCCCACTTGTCACCCATGGCAGCCAGCCAGCCCCCAGTGCATCCCTAGGGTTCCCCCCCTGAGGGGACCCAGGGCCTCCAAGTATCCAGATGGGGAGTGAGAAGCTGTGGGGCCCTTCCTGGATGGACACCAAGCTCTGAGACCTGCTGGATTCAGGGGTGAGGAGAAGTGTCTCAAGCCACATGAAATCCATTCTGGCTTTCAGGAATGATGCCATTTTTGAACACATGTTGTGAAATCTGGTTGTAAAGGATGCGGGCCAGGATCTTACTAGCTATAGAGAGCAGAGAGCTGTACCAATGGTCATCACAACACACACAGCCACCTTTACCCTTGTTTATGTGTACTACCAAGGCATCTTTGAAGACCTGAGGGACAAGCTCCTTCTCCCAAATGGCACTAAATAAATGGCTGAGATAGCACATCAACAGGCCACCAGCAGCTATAAACATTTCTGATGGAATTGCATCACTGCCAGGTGCCTTTCCAGATTTCATCTGCTTAATACATGTTTGTACCTCATCCAGAGTTGGTGGTATGACCAGCTGTAAATCATTAGCCCAGGGAGGAATCTCTTCAAGAATGCTGCTGTCAAAAGTTGAAATCTGGTTCAATACTTCATGAAAATGTTCTGCCCAGGGATCAAGGATTTTAGCACTATCTGATCAAAGTGAGGCCATCAGCAGAGCACACTGGTGTACATCCAGCAATATGTGGCCCATAGATTGCTTTCAGCCTGTCATATAATGCTCTGATAATATCTATCAGCAGCTTCTTGCAGTTTAACTGCCTGATATTTCCACCAGTCCTCTGTCATTTCCCATAATTTGACTACTCCTGTTATTCATATGCATTTGTCATCAAAGAGCACACCCATACTTCCCCTTAACCCAGAGAGAGCAGCCCTCTTCAGCCTTGAGTCTCTGTAATTCAGCCTTCTTTGGGTTGATGATTCATTTTCATGTGCTCAGTCTTGCAGCTTCTAGCCCCAAACACACAATAGTCTCCACTCACACACATTCTTATCTGAGGGGAGAAATGTAGTCCAGAGCAAGTCACAAACAGAGTGGATGGAAGTTACAAAATATTTCAAGGTAGAAAGGCTCAATCGCCAAGCTTAAATAAATTTCTGAATGTATAAAGCAAAGTTTCCGAGAATTACAAAGTTGTAAGGGTTTACAAAGATTACAGAGTTTCAAGGTATCAAATTACAAGGAGTTGCGGAAATTAAAAGGCAATGCAGCAGGAACAATTACAAAGCTTAAAAGAATCATCTACAAATCATCATTAATGGTATGGCTTGGAAGACAATTGCCCCTCCACTTCCTAGCAATGCAGTCAGCGGGAGGTTTTAGCAGTCTTTAAGTCACATATGTTGCAGGACCTTACAGTTTACAGAAAATCCATGTGTAAAATAAAGTAATAGCTCAGGCAGCAGCATTATGCAACACCATCCATCCCCCTGCCAGCAACATTTGCACACAAGGCAGGTACCTGAAGTGTGTTCCTCTTGTCTTGTCTGTGGGGTTTCCTGCATTTCCATGCTTGGCTGCATCTCTAGTTCTTTTTCTTCCTGGCTGCTTGCCAAGGCAATAGAGCCTGGAGTCAGCTCTTAGCTGTAGGGATCCTTGTTGAAATCCTGCTGCCCTTCTTGATTAGACTGTACGTGATCCCTGAAGAGAGGTATCCACAGGGCTCGTTTGCTTCAGCAGTGGGCTGTGAACCCATTTTTGGGTCCAGCTGTTCATAATAATGACATGGGGGCAGCTCCAGAGAGACTGTTTGTTTTCCAAGCTGTGTGGTATATTTGGTAAAGCTTCTTTATTTTTGACATCCGCTGTTTGATAGCTCACTGCTGACTCCTTTCTCCCAGAGAAGATGAAATGAGTTTGTAGGTGTCGCTGTTCTCCACTTCCCACATTGCTGGGAAACCACTGATTCCTCACCCCTCATGTTAAGGAGGTCAAGCAGCTCAGCATGATTCCAAGCAGGAGACCTGTTGGAGCAATAGCCACCCCTATTAGAAGACAGCTGGGAAGAAGCCATAAGGACAGGGAAAGCCAGCAATCCAAGCCCATGGAGTCAGTGTAAGCAGCAAGAAATCCAGAAAGCTCACATGATCACTGCAAGGGAAGTCTTTCAAAATCTGTGGGGCTTGGAGGGATGGTGGTGGTGGTTTGGCTCACCTGTGAAAAGAGCAACAGTGCTCACAGTCCTGGCTACAGTGACTTACTGCCTGGGGAAATGGCTTTTAAAAATTGTGGAGATTCTGCATGGGAAGTCAGGGCAGTTCTGATTTTCCTGTGGAAAAATAATAGCACAGCTTGCAGGACTGGCTAGAGTGGCTACCTACCTGGACATGATGGGAACCCTCCCTGGTGTCCAATAAACCTGATAATAGCTGTGCTTTGTTCAGACCAATTCATTTTTGACCTTGACATTTGAGCCACAGATGTCATGTGCAGAGCTGGAGTTACTGTTTTTAGGGGAAAGCCCTCTTATCTCCACTTTCCATGAATGGCAGTGTGAACGTTTCACAGGTTATTTTTTTTTCCCAAAATTAAACTTTTTTTTTCTGGAAAAAATTCTGCAAGTGCAGACAAGCCCTAACTCTGTAAAGACAGAAAGAGAGAGACACAGAATCAGGAATCCTTTTTCTACCTCAGCTCAGGGATATAGTGGCTAAAACTAGGGAGCAGATAGTTTAGGATTCTATAAAAGAACATGACAATGCCCTTAGTGGGTCAGACCAACGGTCTGCCTAGCCTCATATTCTGCCTTACAACAGTGGCCGACGTGAGGCACTTCAGAAGGAATGAACAGAAGAAGTAATTAGTGATCCATCCCCTGTCACACATATCAAGCTTCTGGAAAACCAAGGGTAGGGACACCACCCTGGCCCTTCCTGGCTAGTTGCCATTGATGGACCTATCCTTCTTCACTTATTTTGCTCTTATTGGAACCCTGTTCTAGTCTGGGCCTTTTCACCATCTCCTGGCAAAGAGTTCTACAGTTTGACTGTGAAGAAATAATTTCGTTTGCCTGTTTTAAAAGATTCATTGGGTAACCTTTATGTCTTATGTGAGTGAAGGAGTAAATAATATTTCCTTATTCAATTTTTCAGCACCATTCATAATTTGTTCAGCCCACCAACTTATCTCCCCACCCCATGGTCTTTTCTTTGCAAGCTGGAAAGTCACAGTCTTTTTAATCTCTCCTCATAGGGAAGCTGTTCCTTGCCTTTAATCATTTCTATTGCCCTTCTCTGTCCTTTTTCCTCATCCAGTATGTCTCCCTGTTTGCCCCTTTATTTCTACACTTAGTTTCCTGTCATTTGAGTGGGGTACCTGGCAATGTTTTTGCAATCATCAATTACTTGAATGACAAGCTCTTTGTTATCTGATGAGGCGGGTCTTTGCCCAGGACAGCTCATGCTCTAAAATATCTGTTAGTTTATAAGGTGCCACAGGACTTCTTGTTGTTTTTGAAGATACAAACAAACACTCCCAATTCCCAGTTCCAATTCAAACTCTTCAGGCTCCACCTTCTCCTTTGTCTGCAGTACAAAGGTGTCACCTGGTCACCTCAGTTACCCTCAGCAAGCACCTCACACCTTCTGTGAGCCACTCACGTACACACTCATATCTCCCACTCCATCACATCTCTCCCCTATTCCAGACCGAAATGAGCAGGGTCACTCTGCCGGTGACCTGAGGAAGTTCTCCTCCCCACCATGTGATAGGGCATTGGCTGTACACTCGGTGCTTTCCTTGATGTGCACCACCTCCACATTGTAATCCTGCAGGGGGAGGCTCCACGTCAGGAGTTTGGCATTGGCCCCTTTCATGTGATGCAGCCAGGCAAATCCTTTTACTTTACTCAGGTTGGTTGGTCTCCCTGCTTTGGCCTGTGGTCTATCAGCCACATTCTCAAATTGGGCAGGCAGAGCCCATACAGCTGCTCCAGCAAATGTTTGGAATTCAGTTACAGTGCAGTAAAGGAAGGTACAAATGTTTTCCACCTTTGATATTTGTTATCTTAATCACTCTGCCTTCCTCTATTTATAAACAGACTCCCTGCTGCCAAGAGTCCCAGACACAGCTGTTAAGCAGACCTCACGTATGAAATCCAGAAGTTCAAATTTCCAAGTTGGGGGAGGGGCTGTACAGCACCTCCTAACGCTCCCTGAATAGCATCCTGTTCTGTGAGTGGCCATGCCTGTGGACTTTCAGAGAAACAAGCTATCTGGAGGCCTAACAGCGGCTAATCACAGCCATCTGTGTCCAGCTGTTGGGACTGCAGGTTCCCTAACCCTGACCTAAACAACTGCATGTTCTATGTAGATACAGGCATGCACATAGCATATAATCTAGGTCCCATGGATGTCAAAAGCAGTTCTGCCTTTGTATTCAGTGGGGCCAGGATTTCACCCACATGATTTTCTTTGTCTGGCAACGGGCCTGTTTGAAGGCATAGAATCCTTTCAGATATATGTATTCCTTTATCTCTGCTCCTTTTCCTCACACCATATATTCTCCTCTACGCTGCTGCTATGGTGCTTCACCATATAATAGCAACATCCCTTAGAATTTCTGAGCTTCTTTTGCTCTTGCTTACTTTAGCCATTGAGTTCATGATTAAATATTAATAAATGTGTACCTGCATTGCTGCTGGGAGTATGCACATTGTGGACTAACAACAACAGTTAATCTTAGAAACAACAGCTCCATTTACAGGAGAAGAGAAATGAGCTTTTGGCTGATTTCTTTCAAGATCACATGCAAAGTGCTTAGCATTCTGTGACGATATGTTTCATCATGATCTAATTTCCTTTTTGACTTTTGTATTTAACCAGGAAGAACATACAAAATCAGGGTATTTACTGACGTGTGTGTAATCAAGTGAGTAAAGACTCAAAATGGAGTTTCGTATGCATTTCTTCTCTGCACTGTATTATCAATCAGCTCTTGCCCAACAATGTGGGTTCTTGACTTCCCATTTTTACCACCAGCCTCCTATCTAGAACTGGTCATGAAATAGTTTTCCCATTTCCCATCCTATTAATTTTGTGTTTTTATATCTATCTATCTGTCTATCTATCTATCTAATACAGAAAATTCACAGTGTGAAATATATCTATCTAGATATAGATATAGATATAAAATGTATTCCTCATCATGAATCAGAATGAAAAATCTTAACACAGACCAAAAGTACTACTACTAATGATAATTGATTCAGGCCAATAGTTTCTTTTTGATCAATGTTTTTTTTTTCTTTTAGTTTCTTTTAGTACAAAGTAACCTACATTTTTAAACGAAAAAAAAATGAACTTGTCACTAAGCAAATGTTGAAATGGGAAGCTGACATTTTTGAAACTTTTAAAAATTCAAAATAGAGACAAGCCTACAGTGCTTGGCAAACTGCAATACAGCTACCAAAAAGGTATATGGGATCAGGATGAAGTCCAAATGGAAAGCACTGGCAAATCTGTAGTCATGAGATGGTTCCATAATTTAGGAGAACTCTGGACTGATTTATCAAGATGATGGAGCAATGTTTTTTTTTTTTCTAATTTAGGTCCCAATTTATTCCTGGATGATTTTGGTATCAGGCTAACCTAACAGCTAGATCATTCATGCAGAGTGGGGTGGAGACAAAGAAGCTGATGTTGGCTTCTCCTTGTTGCAGATATCAAATGCAGGAAATTGATTATTTAGACTCAAATCCAAACGAGAAACAGGTGGCATCCTGAAGATATCTTCAGGATATTGGGATTGTTATGTTTCATCCCAGGGTAAAAGTTGGAGTACTACCCTGGGGGGGACTGCCCCACCAATGTGTTTGATGGTGATATTGCTTCATGAGAGTCAAAAGGGGGAGGTATGCTAGTGGGTGAATGGAACGGGGCCCAGAGACCCTTTGGTTGTAGCAATTGATACCCCCCCCCCTCCAGTGGGAGCCTCCCCCAAGAATTGACAAAAGAACAAAGTCATTCAAATCGTCACTGAGCTAGGCTGGTTGATTGAATTATGCTGTACCCCTATGGGAATGTTGGAAGTTGACTAATAAACTTGAGGCCTGATTAAAATCCACACCATTTGTCCTTTCCTTGTTCTATGCAGTGAGCACACCAGTATGTAAACTAATAAGGTGAAATGGGTATCTCATTAGTTCTGTTGATTGTATGATGTGGCCAAATTGGGGATTCTTGCCCTGAGGGGCTTTGGTGGCTATGTTTTGATTTTTCTTTGTGTTTTGGGATGGTGATTTAGTCTGGGAGATACACCTAAGGGAGACATAGCCGAAATTTGTCTAGCCCAGCCCCAGAAAGGATAAACAGATTTCAACCCTTAAAAAATAAGCCCATTCTAGGAATTAGTGAACACTGAGGTTTTGGGTTCTGGCAATAATGGAAGAGTACTGTTTTGTGACCACAGCTTCTGAGAGTCAAAAGGGTTGCATAAATTAGGAGACAGTTTGTTTTTAAAGAACACCCCAGAAAAAAGTTGTGAAAGAGAATCTATGTGATGGCATCTATGTCATGTCTCAAAACTTTCTGATGATATAAGAGATGAGGTACTAATTTAGTTGTGGACAAAGTACGCTGACTGAGAATTAGTACAATAAACCATTAAACGAGATGTTTTCCAAAACATTTTCCAGGCTGCATTCTTTGACATCAGAGAAATCATCTGGACAGACATGGGGAGGGGTGCATGTGAATGAGAAAATGAAACAAACCAGGCTTTGTGGAGTCCATGAGCAAGGAGTTATTTTTGAATAAAGGCATATAAATGACTGTTTGATTTTGTCCTGTGTTCTTTGTTAAGCAGAATAGAGGACATGTGTTCCGGTAGATAGGACATTTCTATTTCTCATTCTGTCCTTTGTTTATGGAGTGACATTGGGCAGATCACTTCACAGCTCTTGGTTTCCCCTCCCATCCCTTGTCTGTCTTGTCTATGACAATGGTAAGCAGGGCAGGGATAGTTACATAATAGCTGCATCTACACTAACCATTATTTTAGATAGTAATTTCATTCCTCAATAAGAATATAGCAGTAAGGATGTATTATTGACCACCTGACCAGGACAGTGATAGTGACTTTAAAATGTTAAGGGAGATTAGAAAGGCTATCAAAATAAAAAAAAAAAAAACCTCAGTGATAATATGGCATTTCAATTATCCCCATATTGACTGGGTGCATGTCAATTCAGGATGAGACGCAGAGATAAAGTTTTCTGAAGCGGTAAATGACTGCTTCTTGGAGCAGCTAGTACAGGAACTCACCAGGAGAGAGGGAATTCTCGATTTTGTGCTGACTGGAACACAGGATCTGGTCCAGGAGGTAACTATTACAGGACCACACAGGAATAGTTATCTTAATATAATAACATTTAACATTTCTGTGATGTGAAGAACAGCTCGGCAGTCCAACACTAGTATTAATTTCAAAAAGGGGAATTACACAAGAATGAGGAGGTTAGTTAAATGGAAATTAAAAGGTACAGTGACTACATTAAAATTCCTGCAAGCTGCATGGAAAATTTTCAAGGACACCATAATAGAGGCCCAACTTAAATGTATACTCCAATTAAAAAAAATAAAACATACTAAGAGACCTAAATAAGAGCCACAATGGCTTAACAACCATATAAAAGAAGCAATTAGAGATAAAAAGGCATGTTTTAAAAAGTGGAAATCCAGTGCTAGTGAGGGAAATAAGAAGGAACATAAACACTGCCAAATTAAGTATAAAAAGGTAATAAGAAAAGCCAAGAAAGATTTTGAGGAACAGCTAGCCAAAAACTCAAAAAATAGTAGCAAAATGTTTTTAAGTGCATTAGAAGCAGGAAGCTTGCTCAACAACCAGTAGGGCCCCTAGAGGATTGAGATACAAAAGGAGCAATCAAAGATGATAACGCCATTGAGGAGAGACTAAATGATTTCTTTGCTTCAGTCTTCACGTCTGAGGATGTTAGGGAGATTCCCAAACCTGCACCATCCTTTGTGGGTGATGGATCTGAGGAATTGTTCCAGACTGAAGTGTCATTGGAGGAGGTTTTGGAATAAATGGAAAAATGTAATGGCTATGTCCACACTAGAAGCATCTGTTGACAGGAGTTATTGTTGACAGAGAGATCATGATGGAACCTCTGTTGACAGATTGCTGCTACACACAACTTGATATGTTGACAGAGAACTGAAAGGCTGCACTGCCCTCTTATGACAGAAAGAAACAGAGATAGTTGTGCTAGTCTATATACTATCAAAACAAAAAAGTAGTCCAGTATCACTTTAAAAGTGGGTCTGTCCCACAAAAGCTCATCACCTAATAAATTATGTTGTTAATCTTTAAAGTGCTACTGGACTGCTTTTTTGTTGTGACAGAAAGCAGGATGGCAGCTCTGCAAACAAGGTTGCTGGGCAACCAGCTGCCTTTTCTGTCGACACAAGTGTATACATGGCACTTGTGTTGATAGTACTCTGTTGGCAGACACTCCACTGTCGGCAGATGGGATGCTGGGCTAGATCATCCCTTGCTTTCACTCAGTAATGGTCATTTTTATGACCTCAGTGGTGGACCCTCAGGTAAATACCCAACAGGGTACACACCCCAAATCACAGGGTGGGGGCTCCATACCTGCCCAATGGTCTCCCACATCTCTAGCAGACCCTGGCCAGCCACAGCCAAACTGGGCTATGGGTCTCAGGATGGCATCATGGCTGCCAGTGTCCTTCAGGACCTGCTCCCATAGATGGTGCCACAGCCCACTCCTGGGGGGAGTGGGTCGGCAGGGCCAGCCCAAACAAGGTCCACCCTAAGGGGGACGGGGACCCCTCTGCCAGCATGGTCCCCAAGGACTGCCCTGCCATCAGATGTGGGACAGGGGATGGAGACCTGCTGCCCACGGGGGAGATGGGGGACAGGGGCATGGGCCAAGAGGCAGGGATCATGACTCATGGCCTGTACCTCTCTTCCCTCCCATTCTTGCAGCTGCACCATCCGAGGGCCAGGAGAGACACCCTCTGTTGTGCTGGACAGCCCCCTGGAAACAAGGGACGGTGACTGGGCAGTACCACTGGCACCAGGACATCCCCACTCCAGGAGGGGCCAGAGGTAGGCTGTGGAGGACCTCCAGATTGCCACTTCCATCTGGTGCCACTTTCATCCGGTTCCAGATGGAAGTGGCAGAGCGGTGCCTCTTCCTGGAGGAGGATGAGGCCACCTGGCACAGGGTGACTTGGGAAGAGCTCATGGGGACCCTCTGGGACATGGCAGGCAAATTCCAGGAGCTGCTGGCCCAGATGCCCCCTCCCACTGCCCTTCCTGTTGCCTCATCCCTGCTGCCCCCCTGCTACTCCCCTGGAAATATATATACATATCTATTTAGCTTTGGGCTTGCTGCTTTGAAGTAGTAGGCTTGCCAATGTGAGACGTAGGATTTTCTCATGAAAAGCCCGTCACTTTGGGCTGGTCTAAACTAAGATGTTAGGTGAACTTAATTACATTATTCCAAGGTATGAAAAATTCCATACTGTGTGTGATTGTAAACAAGCTGAACAAAACCCTGATGTAGACCCTGTTAGGTTGATGAAAGAATTTTTCCATTAAACTGGCTACTACCTCTCGGAGAAGTGAATTTACTGTAGTGGTGGAAGAACCCTTAATTCTTGTAAATATCTACAATGTAGTGGCTCAAATTTGCTGCTGCATTTTTTTCCATTGGAGATATATCCTTAGTATCTTGGAATATTTTAGCATTTGCTACAAGAGTGAAGAGAAAAGAATGGGATATCATTTTGTTACCACTGGTCCTAATGCAAAAAGATCAGTCTATTGATCTTTATTGTGCCATATCATATTTGTTGTGTGATCTTAAATTTATTGTGCAGTATTAAATAATCTTAAAAGCTGATGGAAGAAGAATGAGCTGGATATGCAAAGAAATTATTTTGCATGCTTTGTGGTGGCCTGGTGAAGTAGTCTTCAGGAAAATGTTGAGCACCACACCCGGATAAAGTGCATTTAGACAAATGCTGAACAAACGTTCCCCAATGTGATTTACAATTTGTAAACCAAAGAAAATATTAAAAAATTGGGAAAATTTTTCATAACAGTTCCAAGTACAGTGAATAGAGCAAAGTGTTTAACATTGTCACACAAGCACCCTTAAAGCTGCTGCTGAAATTATTACCCTTAAATAACTGTTGTTGCAAAAAATAACAAATAACATCAGCAGTTACACTGAGTAGGATAAATTATAAGGGCTATCAATCTCCATGCTTTAAAGCATAAGCTGATCACCAGCTGTGATATACAAGCAATTTCCTTCCATGGTGTTATATTACACAGCTAGGTTGATTATGAGTTTTTATACCTTCTGCAGAAGCATCCAACATTGACCAATGTCAAAGATAAGGTATAAGACTAAATGGGCCATTGATCTACCTAGGTATGACATTTCCTGTATTTGTTAGCATATGGTTTTATATATGAAATCCATTTATCAGATGGTGTTGGCAGTAGCAGGGGCCGGGCTCAATAACTGGAGAATCCTCTTCATGCTACAAGATAGAACTGGTTTGGGTCCCTACCCAGATTCCTGGGTGAACTGAAAACAACCCCATAGACACCGGTAAGAGATAATAATTCCCTATTTATAGAGTTTGTGTAGACAAAACCCACCATTTATTAAAAGTGAAAGGTGCTCAGAGATTCAAACACCTGGAAACAATACCTGCCCTACATTATGCGAAGCAGTGACCTTTGCCTCAATTTTCTGTCTTGAAGCATAAAACTATGATGAACAAGTGTTTGTTTAATATGCCACTCCCTTTCCCCTTTGTTGCACATCACTCAGTTTATTATCCAAAATCAGAAAACTTATAGGGTGCATTCAAGTGTTTCCAACTCGTACGCTGGTGGAATAGGTCAATTTATGCCTCTCTTTCTGTTGTCAATCACCATTGTTACTGTTATGTTTGTCCCGGCTTTGCCATTGTGCAGCTTTTGCTGCTGCTCGCTGTTGCCCCTTCCACTAATTTCCTTTTGCAGCAGACTCTGCCTCTAGGTCTGAGGCTATGTTTTGAGGTGTTGACATTTAGCCCATTTCCTTTACACTCCCCCCACCCCACAAAGTAATATGTTGCGTGTATGGTTTGAATCATGATGTATGAATTAGGTCACTGACTCTCAAACTTCTCACTAGATTCCAGCTGTCTTTTACTGAAGGCAATAAACTAGAAAACTACAAGAAGAGAGTCAACAGAGTGATAAGAGAACTGCAATTCATTTCCTATATGTTTCTATGTTTTCTTTGCTGTTTCTGTGTTTTCTATATTTCTGTGTTTTCTTTATTTGTCAGCTGGTCATTGGCTGACATCTTTTAAAGTCTCATATTAAAACACATACACAGCTGGAGCCTGAATTTAACCATTCAAGGGTAATTTCTGCACTCTTACAAAATTTCCACATCAACAGTCTGATACTTAGAGAATCCTTCTCCCAGAATCCTTTAGTCACTGCAGACCTATCAAGGTACACCAAACTAATGCATATCACATTCATTCAAATCAGCCACAATAATGTGTAATAATTTGATGCTATTCCAACACTCGGCACCCGCTGGCAACCTGTTGAGAGGGATTTCACCATACCACACCCCCATCACCACGCCACCTGAATTTCACATAGCCCAAGTGGTGAATTTTGTCTGGTGTTGGGTTACAAATCCATTGAATGCCAGGATAATTAATTGTTGTTATCCTTATTGCATGAGTAAAGCACAGCAGAACTATACGTAGCCTGTTTCTTTAAGGGGTGTCTTTAAAGGGCATCTCCTTTATTGGAAAGGCAAGAGCTAGTCAGGGGATTCTGATGCCCAATCCCAGTAGAGAGATGGGGGCTTGCCTTTACAGCAGGTTTTTTCTCCCCCAAAATTACTTATTTTAACATTCTAACATCAAAATAAGTCATTTCAGAAAATTTCATTCACAATGCCAAAGCCTTTAAAAAAGGAGCATCCACACTGAGACAGCACAATTTCAAAATAAGACCAGTGCATTTTGGGCATATACCCCACTGTGCTGTGCCTGGCATCTCATTCCATTGCTAGGCATTGTGGGACGTTAACAGGAAATGCAAGGTTTCCTGGGAATCAGGATGTTGTCACATGAAGGCCTTCTCTTCCTGGATCCCATCCCTTCACCCCTCCTGCAGCTTCCAGTTTCTTTGCGTTCCATTCCAAAGTGTGGCAGGGGACCCAGCTTGCCGGCATCTGCATGCAGCAGCCTTGGATCCTGAATTACAACAAGATGTAGTGGTGCAGCAATCACTGAGCTTTAATGTAACACTACATCTGATGGTGGCAGCATACACTGCAGTGACTGTAATAGTGGACTTTTCTCTGAGTGGTCAGAGGAGGAGGAGAAAGATGAAGAGGATGACAAAGATGAGGTAGATCAGAGCCACAACCTCCGTACAGTCCACTTTCTCAGAAAGGTGAAAATCTTCTTGCTCTGTCACAGAGCCCATGCACTGTGGACCGTTGCTTCCAGCTAGGGAGACCAGCATGGGGTGGTGGCCTCACATTGTTCTGCAGGTGTGGGATGATGAGCAGTAGCAACAGGACTTCAGGATGCATAAAGCCATTTTCCTTGAGGTCTGTGCTGATCTGAACCATAACTGCAATGCAAGGATACCCAAATGAGAGCTGCTCTCTCTGTGGAAAAGTGTGTTGACATTATTCTGGGGAAGCTGACTACCCTTATTGCTACTGCTCAGTTGCCAATCAGTTTGGAGTGAGGAAGTCTACAGCTGGGGAATGCTGATGCTGGTCTGCAGGGCAATCTATCATGTTTTTTTTGTGCCAGATTGTGACTATGGGGAATGCACATCAAATTGTGTTGGCTTGGCAGAAATTGGGTTCTTTAACTGTGTAGGGGTGATTGATGGGACTCATATTCCAATCCTCAGCCCATCCATCCTGGCCTCAGAGTATATCAACAGTAAGGGGCACTTCTGAATGGTGATCCAAGTGCTTGTATATCACTGTGGCCATTTTATAGACATAAACGCTGGGTGGCCAGGAAATGTGCATGACAAACACATTTTTAGAATCAGCAGTCTGTACTGAAAGCTGGAGGAAGTCACTGTCTTTCCAGATCTCAAAATAAATTTAGGGTTGAGGGGGGCAGGTGGACATGCACATTGTGATCCTGGGAGACCCTGCTTACCCATTGCAGCCCGGGATCATGAAGTCTTACACCAGACAGCTAGGCAGAGGCAAGAAATGGTCCAACCACAGGCTCAGTAGATATTAGAACATAAGAACATAAGAATGGCCATACTGGGTCAGACCAAAGGTCCATCCAGCCCAGCATCCCATCTGCCGACGGTGGCCAATGCCAGGTGCCCCAGAGAAGGAGAACAGAAGACAATGATCAAGTGATTTATCTCCTGCCATCCATCTCCTGCCCTTGTTATGAAGGCTAGGGCACCATACTTTATCCCTGGCTAATAGCCATTTATGGACCTAACCTGCAAAAATTTATCAAGCTCTTTTTTAAACCCTAATAGAGTCCTGGCCTTCACAGCCTCCTCGGGCAAGGAGTTCCACAGGTTGACTGTGCGCTGTGTGAAGAAAAATTTCCTTTTATTAGTTTTGAACCTACTACCCACCAATTTCATTTGGTGTCCCCTAGTTCTTGTATTATGGGAAAAGGTAAATAATTTTTCTATATTCACTTTCTCCACACCATTCATGATTTTATATACCTCTATCATATCGCCCCTCAATCGCCTCTTTTCCAAACTGAAAAGTCCCAGTCTCTCTAGCCTCTCCCCATATGGGACCCTTTCCAAGCCCCTAATCATCTTAGTCGCCCTTTTCTGAACCTTTTCTAATGCCAATATATCTTTTTTGAGGTGAGGAGACCACATCTGCACGCAGTACTCAAGATGTGGGTGTACCATAGTTTTATATAGGGGAAGTATGATATCTTTTGTCTTATTATCGATCCCTTTTTTAATAATTCCTAACATCCTATTTGCCTTACTAACTGCCGCTGCACACTGCGTGGATGTCTTCAGAGAACTATCCACTATAACTCCAAGATCCCTTTCCTGATCTGTCATAGCTAAATTTGACCCCATCATGTAGTCCGTGTAATTTGGGTTATTTTTTCCAACATGCATTACCTTACACTTACCCACATTAAATTTCATTTGCCATTTTGCTGCCCAATCACTCAGTTTCCTGAGATCTTTTTGTAGTTCTTCACAATCCCTTTCACTTTTGACTGTCCTGAACAACTTGGTGTCATCTGCAAACTTTGCCACCTCACTGCTTACCTCATTTTCTAGATCATTGATGAACAAGTTGAACAGGATCGGTCCCAGGACTGACCCCTGGGGAACACCACTAGTTACCCTCCTCCATTGTGAAAATTTACCATTTATTCCCACCCTTTGTTTTCTGTCTTTTAACCAATTCCAGATCCATGAAGGGACCTTTCCTCCTATCCCATGACCACCTAATTTACATATTGTATGGTTGTTGAATGCACATTTTGACTCTTGAAGAAAAGGTGGCATATCTTGTATGGGAAGTTTGAGCTGCTTCAGGACCATATCACCGTGGTCCTGGTCATATGCTTTTGCCTTCACAACCTGTATGAGAGAAAGGGGCTGGGTGGGAGAGCATTTGCTCAAGTCTGGAGTGCAAAGGCAGAACATTTGGCCAATGCGTTTGAGCAAGCAAACAGTTGTGCTATCAGGGCAGCCTGTAACGTGGCCATTAACATCAGGGAGGCCCTGAAGAACCACTGTGACAACTAGGAATGCTGACATTATTGTGGAGTTTCTGGGTATGTGAGGTTGAGTGGGTGACATCCTTCATCTTCTATTCCCAGCACCCGATACCTGGCCATTGTTCTAAGCCAAGTGTCCCGAATGGGTCTTCCTGTTCTTTTTTTAATTCAAACCATTACAGCTTATAATGGAGCAACAATGGGTAAAGGTACAGGGGTAATGGAAACAGGTGAGGGAAAGTCAAACACCTGAGTTTTCGTTGTATGTAAGTTGTAAATACAGCAGCAATGGACAAGGGTAGAGGTGTTGGAAACAGAGGGGAGAGGGTCAGGATCACAGCTATATCAAGGAGCAGCTGTTCAAAGCTGGAGTGAGGAGTACAATGATGAAGGAACTGCATCAGGTGGAGGGAATCAGCATCATGCCAGGGCAGATTTTGTATTGGGATGCTCAGAGGGCATGGCAGCAAAATTATGCTGACTGCGTATGTAGGCAAACTTTTGCCACTGAGAGGGCAATTGTTCTAAGCCATGATGCAGCACATCATGTCAGACTGGTGCTCTAAGCATGCACAAGTTTCTCTGTGATCTTCTCTCTCCTTCTCAAGTGCACTTGTGCTGCCCTCATGGATCGCTTGGCATCTCTTTTGCCTTGCCGTCATCTTTGTCCTGTTCCAAATCAGTAACTCTTCCTGGCTACTGTTGTTCAGAAGGTCCTTGAGGATCTCTTCTCAGGGCCTTTTCCTTTGCCTCCTTAAATCAGTCATGCAGCTAGCTTTATTGGCAACAGAGGCAGAGAGGCTACCAGCACAGGCAGCTGTTAAAACCTGAGGGAAAAAAGGTTAAGTAGCTACACTCGGAACAATGCCTGTCTGTTATGGGAGACCTTGAAACTCAGTTAAACTTTCTTATCATGGCTGCATTCTGATCTACAATGTCCAGGCGAGGTTCCACATTTGCAAGGAAATTCAGTGTGAACAGAATCTTTGAGACCCCTCACATCCTGAATATGGTGAGTACTTAGCCCGGCTTTTGGGAGGGTTGTGGGGAAACAGGAGGAAATGTGGGTTAGGGTTGGGTACATTTGGGGGGCAAAGGGGACAAGAGGAATTTGATGGATGTTAAGGCTGATAAATTCTGCAGGTGGACACAGCAGCCACCAACATCCCCCGCCCCCCCGACCCACCACACACAGACACACTCCTCTTCACCATAGGTTGCCATATTTCTGGGAGATATTTCTATGCTGAAAGTTGTCAAGAAAAAAAAAACAGCATCTCCTTTAGACCAACAAATTCAGAATTGCCACTTACACGGCATCCCTCTGTGTAGCTCTGATCTAACCATAGCAGCTGCAGCTTTGGATCAGCATGGCACCTTACCACAGTGCTTGCACTCCCCTGGAGTTTAAGGGAGAAGGTTCAAAGATACCTCAGAAGATCCACTGGAAATATGTCAAAGCATTAACGCATTTCTGGGAGCCCAAATGGATCCCCAAACTTTTCCTTAGCAAGCTACCACAAGCACTTCTCAGCGTCAGCCCCCTCTTGCACATGTCCCTTCCCCAGAAATACTTGCACAAACATGAACTCTGTGCCTCTTGTGTAGTCCACGTTGGACTTTCTACATGAAGTTCTAGGCTTGACTGTTGTGTGTTGCTTTCCTCCTGGCAGCTGAAGAGTTCCTGGTTGTTCTGTGGGGCTGGGGAACCAGTAAATTCTTGGATGCAGAGATCCTCAGCAGAAGCCTGCTGCCTCTCCTCATCAGTACTGTGTTGTGACTCCACAGTGCAGGTATCCACAGGGGTCTCAGGTGCTGATGTGGGCTGCTCCATTGTATTGCATCAAAAACAACAAGACATTCTGTGGCACCTGATAGACTAACAGATATTTTGGAGCATAAGCTTTTGTGGGCAAAGACCCGCTTCATCAGATGCATGAGTGGCGGGGGTGCGTTTCAGAGGGGTATTTAATACCTGAAACCTCTCCCTCCACTCATGCATCTGATGAAGCAGGTCTTTGCCCACAAAAGCTTATGCTCCAAAAGTTGTCCTTTTATAGTATGTTCTAGACCTGAAAAGCTATTTGTGTTAAAAAAAGAAGTTTTCTCAAGTTTTTTTTTTCTTTTAATGGACAATAAGACATCATAAAATGCTTTCAAAAGCTTTAAAATATTTTGCTTTATTTCATGCTAAATACACCTTTAAATAACAATAGAAAGGACAGATTTACTGCGGTATTGTTTCTTGTTGTCTCTTATTGTCTTTGTTAGTGCATAAAAGCGTAAACGTATTTGGTTCTTCCCATTTTTTATTAGAACAGTCATCATTGTGTCAACTTCCCAACCCGAGGATCTTTTATTTCTTAATCCAATCTCGTGTCAGCTACTGTTTTTTCTTTCAGAGTCTGCCACTAAGCTGAATTTTATTTAGAAAGGATCTGTAGGAGGCTATAATATCTTTTAAAATATGCATGTTAACAGCTTTCTAAAACATTTAGCCATTATATGATGCAAAAAGATGGAATACAATTATCACGCTCAAATGCCTGTAAATATCCCCTTTCTAACAAACAGCATAACTGAGATTGAACTAAAGGGAACCATTTGTTATTTTTAAAAAAGGCTAAAATGAGAATTAAACCCAAACAGATCAGATTCCCAAGATACAAACATTTCATGCTTCAGAATGCGGCAAACACAGCCTCGGAGAATTTTAAGCATTGCCATTCTCAAGGCATTTGTAACTAAACAGGAAACTAATGCCATTTGGCAATGATTTGCTGGTACAAACGTACATTTTTGTAGTCTGTATTGCATTCTGGTGTATAGTCTGGTTTGGACTGTCTTGCTAATCTACCTTGGGAAAGCATTGATGTTGTCAGTTTGTCAATATTAAAAAAAAACAGTTTGGTGTAAGTGACAAGTATATACAGTTCTGCTAAAGATATACTCTGACTTCTATGTAAATAATGTTTAAATCCTGCAGCTTATTCTCTGGCAAAACTATTTTTTTACTGGGAACTTTGCTTCAATAAAGTCAAGGTCTGGAACTTAATTCAATGTCCATAGAAATGAATGGGACTTTTTCTCCCAGCTTTACAGGGGAGTTGTTGGGCTCAGGCACTAAACTGGCAAAATAAGAGATTAGTCTTGTACTAAATAAACAACTGGTTTCAGAATCATTGTTTATTAGTTATACTATCACTAGAAGACTTATCTGGCATTGCTCGGGTCCTTCAGGGCAGGAGGCTGGTGGTGTGGGAGCTAGAGGAGTCTGGGAAGGAGCTTTGGGATTTCAGGGGCTCAGGAAGGAGGCCAGGGGTGTGCAGGGTGCAGCAGTCAGGGTTGTCAGCTGAAGAGTCTCAGATCAGGGGGCTGGGGATGTGAAAACTACAGGAGTCAGGGTTGTGGGTGAGGAAGAACTCTGAGGAGGTGGTGAGGAGTGCAAGAGTCAGGGCAGCAGGGTGGGGAGAGGCTCAGGACAGGGGATGGGGATGTAGCTGTCAGGAGAGAGGGTTGGGAGGAGGAGAAACTCAGGGGAAGGGTCGAGGGCTCAGGGCAGTTGGTGGGCGACTGGCTTTAACCTGGGGAAGGAGGAATGATACAGCCCTCTCCTCTGGCTTCTTTCTGGGGCCAGCCCCATTGGGGGGCAGGGGGTCATGCACCTTACACACTGGCTCCTTCCCAAGAGGAGAAGGGTATCATCACACTGCCTCCACTGTTTTCTCCCTGGCTCAGTCAGCTCAGGGCAGTGAGTGGATACACCCTGGCTGCTAGCTTCTCCCTGGGAGCCAGCCCAAGGGGCAGGGCTGCATGGCCTGCCCATCAGCTTCATCCCAGGACTCAGCTTGTGGGTGGAAGAGGGCTGCACTAGGGACCTGCCAGAGCTCTCCAGGGCTGGCCTGGAGTGGCAGGAGCTGCTCTGTGTCCAGCAGCTACTCCCTGGGTTGGTGTGTGAGCAGGTGGCTGTTTGTTTTAAATTACAAATTGAATTTTTTGTTAAAAGTGGGGTCGGATGATAGTAAAGAAGAGGTGAGGGGAGCGTGAGGACTTCTCAAAAAACAAAAGGGGGGCAAGATGCCAAAAAGTTTGGGAACCACTGATCTAGCAGATGCTTCTGAAACCTGAGCCTGTCTGTTGGCCATTTCCAATGGGTTTGACATAAAGTAGTTTCACAAAAAGTCTGCAAAGTATTTCTTTTTATGTCTTATCAGTAGGTGTGACCAGAGTCCCTGGGGGAGCCACATTGAGATTATTCAATTAGGGCAAACTGCAAAGAATGATTCAGACATTCCCAAAAGCTGATGGATATTCCAATACTTAGATTAACCAAGACAGCATAAAACAGCTTCTATGATGCCATACTGGCTGCATAACTGCAAAAACACAGTTGTCTTACACAAGCAAGGGGAACTGAAGGGAGCTGGAATGAAGACAAGGATGGAGGAACCTCAAGGTCCTTTTTATACCCTTGCCTATGTGGAGGGAATTCCATTTCTCCTCTCTGTGTGGAAGCATGCCAGTGATGGAGCATGTCACATGAGCAGGTCATGTGTCCAAGTGTGTTTTAGGCAATCTGCCATTGACTCTCTGCTGAATTACACTCTGTGGTACAGCCGAATTCCTCAGGTGGTGATTGGAATCTGATAAAGCTAATTCTCTGTCAAGTGCTGCTTCACTTTACTGTAAACCCTTTCACAATACATAGTCATGCCTCCTATTGAGGTCTCCCATAAACTAAAATTTCAAATACCAGCACAAAGCCAATACTTGCAAGTCCATATATAAAAATGATACAAATGTAAGAGCAGTTTAAATGGATTCATCGAATCACCAACTTTCAGTAAACACTTCACTTGGCCCATTTTGCACAAGATTTGGTGTAAACATAGAACACTGGTTGCAACAGTGTTTTGCATGTTCATCTGAAAACCAATAATGTCACAACCGCTATGCAAAAAATTGCCAGTTAGAAGTCATTAGCAAACTTTTCAAGTATGTCTTAATTGTACAACCTAAATAGGGCTAATGTGAGTAAGGATGTGTAAACTTAGGTCTTTCCTAGATTCCAGGGCCAGAAAGGACTGTTGTGATAATCTAGTCTGCCCACTCTTTACTACCGGCCATAGAATTTCTCCAGAGTAATGGTTAGAGGATATTTTTAAGAAAAATAATGTCAATTTAAAATTTTGTCTGTGATGGAGAATCCACCATAATCCCTGGTAATGATTTGAATGGTTAGTTACCTTACTGTTAAAAATATATATTTTATTCCAGTCTGAATTTGTCTAGCTACAACTTCCAACTATTGGATCATGTGATTTTCTTGCATCACTGAAAACCCATTATAACACATTTTTCCCAAAGGAGCTACTTACAGATTATACTGATATCACCACTAACTTTTTCTTTGTCTAAGCTAAATACATTGAGCTCCTTCAGTCTGTCATTAAGGTATATTGTCCAATACCACAGTCATTCTCATGCCTGTTCTCCAAACCCTCTTCAATTTATCAGTATTAGAATAAGGTTCCGATGAAACCATGTTAGCACATGACTGGTTTCATTTTTATTGGAACTCATCAGACATGTGTAAACTGGTGTCTACAGTGTGATTCAAACCCAGAATGCCTTCTTCATAGTCAAGGACAATACCATATCTCCACAGGTTCACAACATTGGTTGATCTAATCCAACTAATCTCCATATACTCCTTTCCCCCAACAAATGTTATGAATGCTTGGACTTATGGTATTGTCCTTGACTATGAAGCTGGTGTCCTGGATTCAAATCACACTATAGGCAGCCAGTTACACATGTCTGATGAGTTCTAGTAAGAATGAAACCTGTCATGTGGTTTCATTGGAGCTTTATTCTGATAAAGATTGTCAACCCTGATTGCAGCATGCTTACAGTTCACTTGCTTGTGAATGTAGCATACGTGGCCAACAGTTGTTGGTCCAGTTATCTGGGAAAGCAATCAATCCAACTGATCTACATATACTCCTTTTCCACAACTGATGTTGTGGAGATATGGTATTGTCCTTGACTGTGAAGATGGCATCCCAGGTTTGAATCATGCTATAGACAGCAGTTTACACACATTTGATAAGTTCCAATAAGAATGAAACTGGTCATGTGCTAGCATGGTTTTATTGGAACCTTATTCTAATAAATATAGTCAACCCTGATTGGGGAGTGCTTACAGTTCACTCTCTTGTCAACATAGCACACATGGCCAACAGTTGTTGGTCCAATTATCTAGGAAAGCAGTCAATCCAACTGATCTATATTTATCAGTATGCTTTTTGAAATGTACACATCAGAATTAGGACAAAGTTTTTCAAGAGATGGCAGGGAATGGAGAAAGGGTTGTCTCAGGCCAACAGGTCCTACAGATGGCTTTCCCCCAGACTAGGGGTGCCCGTGGAGAAGAGTCACATGAGGGCACAGTAAAGTAGCCCATGTCTCCCTTATGCCACTTACCAGAAGTTGCCTATGAATGTGTGCCACATCAATTTTATAACTTCCTAGTTTTTTTTAATCAAACTGTCATGTGGTACCAAGTCAAACACCTCATACAAGTCAAGTACAGTAGACTCTGCCTATGAGCAACCCCTTGATTGCCAACAAAAAGTTGCCATTATCTGGCAGTTGCAATAAATGGAGGGCAGGGTTGTGAGCAAGAGAAGGAAGAAGACAAAGTTTCTTTGATGGTTGCAGCCCTACAAATCTGCCTGTGGACCTCAGCAGAACAGGGGGATGTAGCCCAGAGAGTGCAAGGAAAGGTACTCAGTACTGCCAGTAGTCCCAACACCTGATCTTCAAAAAATATGAGTTAGGCTCATCAAAAGTTATGAGATTCGCTTTAAAATCATGATATTATGTACAAATAATAGCTTTGTGGTTTTTATTTTTGAACCTTTAGGGTGATGGAATGAAAGGAGAAGCAGGCCAACACTTCTAGGAGTGGAGGATTATACAGATTCCTCTATTGCCATAGCATGTTTACCTCAGACTCCCAGCGCATGTTCTGAGTGGCAATGATTTGGTATCAGTTGCACACTTTTTTATCTATGTTAGTATGTAAATGCATACATCTATCACTCCTTCCATAACACATTTGTTTAGTGATTTAAATCCAAAACAATGAATATTAATAGGCAAGTGATGAATATTATTTTATCCACCCTGTTTACAGGATTTTCAGTTAGATCAGCACTTTTCTTCATTACATTCTTCCCAAGTCAGCAGGTTACAGAGAGTGCAGAAGATGTGACCCTGAAAGTATTCTTACAGTGCAAGTGAGAACTGAACAAAGAGTATACAAAGCGATATTGTTAACAAAGGATGCGTTTGTCAAGTTACAGTCTTCAACATACTATGTGTTTATTCAGCCCTCAAGCAAGAAGGAAAACATGTCTATAAGTCAGCAAGGAAAAAGCCTGCCCTGGCCAGGACCCCCAACCTTCCACTCCATTGTGTTGCTTTCTCAGACTCCTATTAACTCTTACATAACCCAACATAGGGTGCACTGCGGTCATGTTTCGAAGCTTTCTCTGCAGTCACAAGCACTAGAAACTTGTTCTTCTTTATGAATGAAGACTGAAAGAAACACATACCCACAAGATTCCAAGAGCTGGTGTTGTAAGGAAAACAATAATTATCATGCTACAAGTTGAACCTCTCTTGTCTGACACTCTCAGGACCTGACTGATGCCAGATGAGAGAATTTGCTGAACCACAGGAGTCCAATATTAGTTAGCAGCATTACCAATACTTCCACTGCTTACTGGGCTCTTAGAAGACATTTAGAAGTAAATTACTGCTAAATAACAGTCCAGAACAATGAAAGCAAGGACTGGTGTAATCAAACTGTCTGTAAACAAACTATATGGGACCACAGGAAACTTGGAGACACCCATGATAAGTAGTTGTCTGGCTAATTAAAATCATACTGGAGTACGGATGTTGCTAGACCAGAAAGTTCTGGATTAGAGAGGTTCAGCCTGTCCGCATGACAAAATCAGGACAAGTGGCAAAACCCCCACAGTTCCAGCATCTATGCTGCAGCCCCTTCCCACATGCAGTCTTGCCTGCAGCATCCACTCCTATATTGTCCCTGTGCACAGTTAGGCTGGGTCTACACAGAACTATTCTCCCAGCAGCTCCATGCTAATGAGCAGTGTTGCAATTGCAAATGGCTGCTCATTAGCATGGTCCTGCAGCTGATTAGCATAGCCATGGGAGAGCTCGCTCTCGGCGGAGGGGGGTGCCGGCAGTAAAAAGTCCATGTGGACATACCCCTGCTATCAAAAAGCCTGTATTGCCTGCCCCTTATGCCTGATTCACTGCACTATACTACACACATGCTACTTTGAAATAAATTCAAAATAGAGGGTGCATTATTTCAAAACCGCTAAGCCTCACTTAGGTGGGAATAATGCCTATTTTGAAATATCCATTTCAAAATAGGTTCTGTTATGACAAGCTGTGTGTACAAGTGCTCCCTCCTTTTTTGGAGGAGGCATGTTAATGAGTTACTGACATGAATATGCAGTGCCTCATTAGCATAATGGTGGCCGCACACAATTAGAAAGTGCTGCTTTCAGAACACATGGTGCACGTGTACATGGGGGCCTTTTGAAAGAACCCCCTGACTTTGAAAGCCCCTTCTTCCTAAGACTGAATAGGAAGAAAGGTTTTTGTCCAGGGTCCTTTTGAAAGGCCCCTGTCTACACTGGGAATAGCGCTATTTGGAAATAACCCATAATAGTGTCCAATGGTACTATTCTGAAATAGCGCTGTGTCTGGAAATGCTATTTCAAAATAGCTGGGTGCCATTTTGAAATCCATTTTGTATGTAGCTATGTTTTGAAATATCTTATTTTGGCATAGCCAAATTAAGCACAGAAGTAGATAACAGCCCGTGTAATGTTACAGAACAATATTCCAAATTCTGAAGAGCAACAATTGAGACAAGCAAACAGAATTAGGACTCTATACAAATTCTTCAGCTAATGATTATGAAAAAAGAGCTATTATTGGAATAACATTTTTATGAGAAGAGCTCTGATGAAATGTATCATCTGTTAGCACAAACACATGCTGAGAATCTTCTAGTTCTGTAAGAAATGTATTGGGTCTCATATATTTGTGGGTATAATGACCCCAGATTCTGTAACCACATCAAAATTCTTCAGCAGTGTTAATTGAGACTATATTATACGATTTTAATATTATAAATCTGCTGTCTAAATGAAGCACATAATCAGCAGGTATCACATTTTTCCCTTTCAAATACCTGGTCTATGAAGACATGAAGCCTGAACTCTAGATTTGCAGTGCAGCAAAGCAATATCCCTGTGATCAGACGGTAAGGGAAAAAAAATTGTTACCTTCCATTTCAAGACAACAAGTCCTGTGACACCTTGGCTACGTCTACACGTGCAGCCAACATCGAAATAGCTTATGTCGATGTTGCGACATCGAAATAGTCTATTTCGATGAATAACGTCTACACGTCCTCCAGGGCCGGCAACGTCGATGTTCAACTTCGACGTTGCTCAGCCCAACATCGAAATAGGCGCAGCGAGGGAACGTCTACACGTCAAAGTAGCACACATCGAAATAGGGATGCCAGGCACAGCTGCAGACAGGGTCACAGGGCGGACTCAACAGCCAGCCGCTCCCTTAAAGGGCCCCTCCCAGACACAGTTGCACTAAACAACACAAGATACACAGAGCTGACAACTGGTTGCAGACCCTGTGCCTGCAGCATAGATCCCCAGCTGCCGCAGAAGCAGCCAGAAGCCCTGGGCTAAGGGCTGCTGCCCACGGTGACCATAGAGCCCCGCAGGGGCTGGAGAGAGAGCATCTCTCAAGCCCCCAGCTGATGGCCACCATGGAGGACCCAGCAATTTCGACGTTGCGGGACGCGGATCGTCTACATGGTCCCTACTTCGACGTTGAACGTCGAAGTAGGGTGCTATTCCTATCTCCTCATGAGGTTAGCGACTTCGACGTCTCGCCGCCTAACGTCGAAGTTAACTTCGAAATAGCGCCCGACGCGTGTAGACGCAACGGGCGCTATTTCGAAGTTGGTGCCGCTACTTCGAAGTAGCGTGCACGTGTAGACGCAGCTCTTATAGACTAGAATAAGCTTTTGTGGGCACAGCAATTTGCAGCTCATATGTCAGTAGTGAGCAAAGTCAGTCAAGGAAAAGCATAAAGAGTCTGAACTGAAATAGGAAGAAAACCCCTCCTACAGCGGAGGCAGCAGGAATATGGAAAAACAATGAGGAAATAGTATAAATGTGCACAGACAAAACACACAAAAAAACATGTACGTAAATTAGACATTCAGTGAGTTAAAATCATGCTGGACAACGGGTGTTGCTGGGCCACAGACTGCAGGGCTAGAGAGGTTCAAACTGTATTTGGAAAAATGATGACTTGAAAACCAAGAAAGAAGACAGGAAAATAGTACAGGATATACAATAGAATAATGAAATGTTTAAATTCATGGCTTTTTAAACAAAGGTATCAAATAGAAACACTGCTTGAAGCTCAATATGAAACACTTAGAATTAATCCATTCCCCCATCATTCCCCCACACAAACTTTCTCTTCACTTTGACACTGGTTCTTGTTGTATGTTGTGTCTGTGTCAGAATGGCACTGTGAGCAAAAAGAAGCTGCCGGTTTCCTGTTATTTGATTCCTTGTTTTCAGAGATACAACACTTGTGTGTTCCTTGTAAGTGGGTAAGATTGTACCAAACAAATGCATACTGTCAAATTCTCCTCCTGAATGGAGCATCCCAGAGTCTTGAATTTTGACTAGCTGCTTACTTCAAGAAGCAGCAACAGTAATAACAAGAGAAAAGCTACCTATATAATAAAGCAATCAAAAATGAAAAAGAAACAGTTCTGTTAATTTGGAGCTCTGAAAAATGAACCTTATGTCACTGTGGCTTCTTGTATTGCTATAGTAGCAGCTGCAGCTGTAAAGATTATGACAGAGAAGATGATTTGGACAGCTTTGACTCAGCCCACTGTTTAGAATGAGCTGTGATCTGAAGGAGTTTTTAAGATTGTTTCCTGAAACTCAGTTTTGTAACATAGTGTACATAGTGTAAACCAGTTCCAGCCTTTGTGAATGTATGATGATATCTGAAGCCTCTGTAATAAGTGGTTTATTCTGAAGTTGTTTCTGTAGCCATGGAATTGCAGTGATAACATTGCCATGGAAATGGTCACGTAAATGTAGAGACACACTCTTTGTGCTTCTGCCAATCAGGTTGTGGTAGAAATACATTATCTTTAAAAGTCGTCTTGCCTCAACTTTCAGGAAACTTGCTTTTATGAATTTCGTTTTAAGCCAACTATGTGACAGCAAAAAGTACATTTTCAGATCCATCACACAGAAAGAAATACCAGTGTGTATGTACTGTGACTGCTTCTTAATAAGGATTATCGGCATTACTTCATAAGAAGTGCTGCAAATGTTAATGAATTAGATCCATGCAGTAGGAAATGTAATGGTCGCGTATGGCATGGGCAATCATTATTCTTCAAATGTGATGTTCTCCTTAGAATGAAGTAATGTTTTGGCATGGTAGTACCATATTAATTAGAAGTTGCATTGGCTTTGTGCATAGTATCATAAGACTCAAATGTTAATTTGTATTCCAGCAACACAGCCATATCCAAAACCACAGACCTTAGTTCTGCACATTAGCTGATAATGCAATTCCATGCTTCCTTCTCTTTCTCTCTCTGACTCCCTTGTGACAATGTTTCCATCTGTGTTTTCAGGGAGACAAAAGTATCCAGTCTCTATTACTCAAATTTGCTAAAGCAAGAAAATTGTGAAGAAAAAGAAGAAAGCTATGACTAGGCTAATATTAACAGAATCACTATGTTATTTAAACCATAGAATAGGATATAGCAAAAGGAAGTGCTGGCAAATGCTAAAACAACTTCTACCATGAGTTTTACCAATTTATGAGTCCTAGAATCCTAGAATCATAGAGCTGGAAGAGACCTAAAAAAGCCATCAAGCCCAGCCTCCTGCCCTAAGCAGGACCAAACCCATCAGATCAGCCCAGCCAGGGGTTTGTTGAGGTGAGACTTAAACACCTCCAGGGATGGAGACTCCACTATTTCCCTGGGTAGACCATTCCAATGTTTCACCATCCTCCTAGTGAAAAAGTTTTTCCTAATGTTCAACCTGGACCTTCCCAACCGCAACTTGAGACCATTGTTTTGTGTTCTGCCATCCGTGACCACTGAGTAACAGCCTCTCTCCAGCCTCTTTGCAACCTCTCTTCAGTAAGTTGAAGGCTGTTATCAAGTCCCCCCTCAGTCTTCTCTTCTGCAGACTAAACAGTCCCAATTCCCTCAACCTTTCTTCATTAAGTCGTATGATCCAGCTCCCTAATTATTTTGGTCACCCTCCACATCTGTCCAGTGTATCCACATTCTTCCTATAATTGGGGGCCCAGAACTGGACACAGTACTCCAGATGCAGCCTCACCAAAGCCGAATAAAAAGGAGAAAAAATCACTTCTCTGAATCTACTGGCGACGCTCCTCTTGATGTAACCTAATATGCCATTAACTTTCTTGGCTACAACGCCACACTGTTGTCTCATGTCCAGCTTCTCGTCCACTACAATTGCCAGGTCCTTTTCTGCAGAACTACTATCAACACAGTCAGACCTCAGCCTGTAACAATGCTTGGGATTCTTCCGGCCCAAGTGCAGGACTCTGCACTTGACCTTATTAAACCTCATCAGACTGCTTGCAGCCCAGTCTTCCAATTTGTCTAAGTCAGTCTGGACCCTGTCCCTACCCTCCAGTGTATCTACCTCTCCCCCTAGCTTAGTGTCATCCGCAAACTTGCTGAGGGTGCAATCCAACCCCTCATGCAGGTCATTGATAAATATGTTGAACAGAAGAGGACCCAAAACCGAAACTTGGGGCACTCCACTAGAAACTGACTGCCATCCCTACATTGAGCTGTTGATCACTACCCACTGGGCCCGACCTTCCAGCAAGCTTTCTATCCATCTTACCGTCCATTTATCCAATCCACATTTCTTTAACTTTCTGACAAGAATATTGTGGGAGACTGTATCAAAAGCTGTGCTAAAGTCAAGATAAATCACATCCATTGATTTTTCCCTATCCACTGAGCCAGCTATCTCATCATAGAAAGTAATCAGATTGGTCAGGCATGACTTTCCCTTCATGAATCCATGCTGACTATTCCTGATCACTTTCCTCTCCTCCAAGTACCTCAAAATGACTTCCTTGAGGAGCCCCTCCATGATTTTTCCAGGGACTCATGTAAGACTGACCGGCCTATAGTTCCCTGGATCATCCTTCTTCCCTTTTTTAAAGATGGGCACTCCATATGCCTTTTTCCAATCATCTGGGATCTCTCCCGATCTCCAAGACTTTTCAAAGATAATGGCCAAGCACTCATCAATGATATATGCCAACTCCCTCAGAACCTTTGGATGAATTAGGTCCGGGCCCAAGGATTTATGTAAGTTTAGCTTTTTTAGATAGCGCTTAACCTGTTCTTTCCCCACCAAAGGCTGTCCACCTTCATCCCACAGTGCATCACTTATCATATTAGTCTGGGAGCTGTCCTTGTCCGTGAAGACAGAGGCAAAGAAAGCATTAAGTACTTCAGCTTTCCCTACATCATCTGTCATTGGGTTACCTCTCTCATGCAGTAGGGGCCTCACACCCTCTCTGATAACTTTATTCTTGCTAATGTACCTGTAGAAACTTTTCTTGTTATCCTTCACGTTCCTCGTGAGTCACAATTTCAGTTGCACTTTCGCCTTCGTGATAACTGTCTTATATTCTCAAGCTATACCTTTAGATCCCTCCCTAGACATCTGTCCAAGTTTCCACTTTTTGTAAGCTCCCTTTTTGTGCCTAAGTTTTCCAAGGATTTCCCCAGTAAGCCAGTCTGGTCTCCTACCATATTTACTTCTGTTGCTGCACTTTGGGACGCTCTGTTTCTGCACCGTCAATAGGACTTCTTTAAAATACTGCCATTTTTCCTGGACTCCTTTTCCCTTCATGGTAGCATCCCATGGGATTCTGCCCATCAGGTTCCTGAAGGAGTCAAAGTCTGCTTTTCTGAAGTCCAAGGTGTGTAATTTATTGCACTCTTTCCTTCCTTTGGTGAGGATCCTGAAGTCTACCATCTCATGATCACTGCTTCCCAGGTTGTCACCCACCTCTACCTTCCCTTTTAGTTCCTCCCTGTTTGTAAGCAGCAAGTCAAGCTGTGCACAACCTCTGGTTGGGTCCTTCAGCACTTGTACCAAGAAGTGATCCCCAACATTCTCCAGAAATTTCCTGAACTGCTTGTGTACCACTGTATTGGTCTCCCAACAGATGTCAGGGTAATTAAAGTCCCCCACGATAAAGAGAGCCTGCGATCTGGAAACTTCTCTCAGTTGTCCAAAAACAGCTTCACCTACCTCATCATCCTGATTTGGCGGCCTGTACCAGACACCAACCACAACATCTTCAGTACTGCCTACACCACTAAGCTTGACCCATAGATTCTCAACAGGCTTTTCTCCCTCTGTGTACTGGAGTTCCAAACAATCATAGTTCTCTCTTATCTACAGTGCAAGTGTAGATGCACCCAAAGTGTTCTTGACATAATGTAGAAAGTGACTAGACCCCTCTCTGTCATCTCAGAGCCCCAACTCCATCTTCTCCTTGCACTCTCCTCACTGCTGCTGCAACCAAGCACTGGAAGATGCTCCATATGGAGCTGTGGGACCTGAGAGATTGGGATGTGGCAGGTGTGGGTATGGGAGTCTCACAGTGGGTGGTGAAGAAGAGACGGGTAGTAGGCAGAGGGTCTTATTTTGGAGTGAGGAGGTGAGCAGTGGTGGGGTGGGAGTGAGGAGAGCAGCAGGCAGGGGTGTGAGGAGGGATGCAGGGAGCAGTGGCAGGAGGGCTGTGTAGAGAAGTAGCAGGGTCTGGGGCAGACAGGGGGTAGGACCTAAAGCAGGGGTGAAGTGTAGGTGGGACCATAGGAAGAAGTCATGGGACAGGGAGCTAGCCTACCCTAGGGGAAGCTTCACCCACCATGCCTGGGTTTTGCCATAGCTCCATCATTTTACAGGGCATCAAATAAAAGAAAATATGTATATTTAAATGTATGACAGAAATCCAGAGGACCATGAAATTCAAATTTGAAACTAAATCTATTAGCCTGCAATACTTCCATGTGTCAGATTCCACACTTGAGTTCACCTTTCACAATCTGACTCCATTTGTTAAAATTGCACAAAGAGTACATACAATTAAGGACCCTATTACGTTTAAGTTTGTGCATTGCCTGAAATACCACTGGGCACCCTCCTGCTCACCACCCCAGTATGGGTAAGTCTAACTTATGGCTTTTCGCACAACTTTGGGGGCTGAGCCTGAGATTCCTTAATGGGATCTGTGTTGTGTTTGAATGCATGTTCACATCAGACCCGCTAGTTCAGACAATCAACAAGCAGCAACATTTTATTCATTAAGAATATACACAACAGGGTTAAGTTTGGATGACTTTGCTTTGTCAGCTTCTAGCTCCTGTGATAAAACTGCCTGCTGAGGGTACTTCCTGGCAGAAACCAGGCATGGGCAGAAGCTATAAGATGCAGGAGAAGGCAATACCTTCCCAGACTGCCTGGCTGGCCCTGCCCACTCCCTTCCCCTAGCCCTCCCCCATTCTGCACAGCTCCCCAGTCTCCAGGGGCTTCCTGGGCTTCAGTCCTACTCAGGTTAGCACCAGGAAATCGGGGGCCAAACACCACCCTCCATACTCATCCAGAGCCTGGAAGTCTGGGCCTCACACTTTCCACTGAGGAGTGGATGTCCCTACAGTGGAGTGGAGGACTTGGCTTCCAAGGGAGCCCCTGGACATCGGGGTGAGTGTGGGACCTGAGACAGAAGTGGGGATGGGGGCTTGACTCACCCAGCCCTATGTTCACCCACCACCCATGACACCACTATATTTCCTCAAAAAGTAACAGTTTGTAATCCACTCATTGTATTTCCCATTTCTATTGCTGAAGCCTACTGGAACTGTAGCTACCCCTGTAACTCTCAGATACAAACAGCAAAACATATCTTTATAGAGAGGACCACAACATGAGCTAAAGAAATTCTCTCTTAAACTACATTTACAGTGGTGCATGTAAATTCATTGATTTCACTGGAATTACTTTCGATTTATACCTGTTTTAAAAAGGAATCAGACCGTGGAGTTTGCGTTGAAACTACAATAAGGCTACATCTACACTAAAGAGATATTTCAAAAAAGCTCTTCCAGAAGGCCTATTCTGGAAGACCTTCTTTCGAAAGAGAGCGTCCACACACCAAAAAGCCAATCAAAAGAGTGATCTGCTCTTTCAAAAGAAAGTGTCCACACAGCCCCCCAGTCTTTTGAAAGAGCAGGCCAGGGGTCGAAAAATCAGGTGTCATTAGGATTTGCTCTTTCGAAAAAGGGCCCTGTCAAGCATCTACACATTTTCTTTTGAAGGAAGCTTTGAAAAGAAGGCACTCTTCCTGAAATGGGAAAGGAAGAGCAATTTCAAAAGGCACGTCATGTTCTTTCTATTTAATTTCGAAAGAACACTTTTAGTGTGTAGAAGGTCCATGAGATCTTTTGAAAGAGCCCCCTTCTTTTGAAAAATCTTTCCAAAATCTTTCCAAAAACTTGCTCGTGTAGAAGCAGCTTGGAGCTGATATAAACACCTGCCTTTTCTTTGCCTTGCTATTAGTGCTGCTGAATCCTGTTACACTGCATCTGAATGTGGCATAATTTATCACAGACACATGTGCTTCACTTTGAATTGGGCATTTGACTGGCCATTAACTGGACATCAGTGAAGAGATCTTCTGAGACAAAAGTGGAAGGATGGGCCTTTTGATTCAGGCATTGCATGGTAGAGGTGGGGAACCTCTGGACTGTGAGACACATGAGGTTTAGCCCCTAGCAGGCCAACAGACACTTTGTTTACCTGAGCCTCCATAGGTACCTGCATCTCCCAGTGGCTGAGACTCACTGCTCCCATCCAATGGGAGCTGTGGAAAGTGGTGGCCCTGCAGTGAGATGAATTTCCGGCCCGGAAAACAGACTTTTATGTGATCTCAGTGGAGTTATGTGTGCCTCAATTCGCTACTTTAAAATGGTGAATACCATTGCCTTTCTCTACCTTTTCTATTTAGTCCTAATCAACAAACAGATTTTGTACAGGTGTAACTATTTCATAAAAATATGCATTTTTTTAACTGGAAGAATTATACCAGTGTGGTCTCTGGTGTGGACACAGTTATTCTGGGATAACAGATGCATATACAGGTTTAATCTCTCTTGTCCAACACCAGTCAGTTTCTGAGGGTGCTGGACAAGAGAGGTTCAACCTGTACTTGTTATTTTCTTTCCTGTACATTTTCTGCTACATTACAATAAGTATTTTAATGCCAGTGTAACCACATCCACTTTAGGTAGGTTATGCCACTTTAACTATTCTGATATAGTTTGAGTGGTACCTCTTTTGTGTGTAGACATCACTGTCATGTGTAAGCACTTTAGAAGAGAAGCAGTCTGTGGTTGTAGCGTGCTTAGATCAATGGAGTCCTGATTTCAGTTGAGCGCTGTACATGCTACCTTAGTAGAAATAGAAATAATGGAGCCTCATTTATTTGTTTAATTTACTCTACATAGTTCCTATAGGGGTAGTGCAACTGCTTTTCAAATTATTTTTGTTGAGTGGCAGAGGGACTCTACTAGTCCCAGCAGGAGCTGAAGAAAATTAATCTTTTATTCTTTTCCTTTAAAATATTAATTTTAGGTATGAGTTGTGGTTTTGTTGCTTGTTTGTTTGTTTATTTCTTCAGATGCTTTTGAGACAGCTGGTTCTGATACAAGGCAATTGGGAATAAATTTAGCTGATTCAGTAAAATTACCTACGTATTGCAAGGCTACTTTGAGAATCCCTTCTCCAGCACATTAAAGGGGGGAAAAAAAGTCGTGAATGACAGGACAAGACAGATGGGAGGAAAAGAACACACCAGATAGCTATTGTTTGAATACTTGTAATGGGTTTGAAAGGATTATGTCAACTATTATTCATGTCAAGAAATTAGAAAGAATGCAGAACTGATCAAAGTGCTCCTGGGGAAAACTGTGGTTTTGTGAATAGTTCATGTGTAAGCCAACCAACAGTGTGCATGATACATTTTTCCTTTGGACTGACCCAGAGAGGGCATGAGTCTGTTAGGATTTAGAACTTTAGCTCATGCTGTGGAGGTTCATAATTTTAGTTCACAAATAAAACACAGATCACATGTGTTTGTCAGATCACAGCATAATAATAAGTGCCACTATCAGAGCTAACCTATGTGAGGATGTCAGATGCATGGAAACAAAGGTACGGAACTGATGAGTGTGAGGATGAAGACCCCTCACGTTCCTAGTCAATTTTTGCACGCAAAGCAGACACAGGGAGCTATTCTGAACAATATATACCATGCAAGAGAGTGGAAATAATGCACACTGTCAAGCCAGCACATCTGCACTTACACTGTTGTATATTGAAGATCAGAAAAGTGGGCTTGAGATTAATTTTCCAAAATGCTTAAATCCCCATTTTCAAAAGTGACAAGGCTCCCCAATGATGGCTTCTTTTGAAAAAAAGAAAGATGTAGGCACCTAAATCATGTACATAAGAACATAAGAATGGCCATACTGGGTCAGACCAAAGGTCCCTACAGCCCAGTATCCTGTCTGCCGACAGTGGCCACTGACAGGTGCCCCAGAGGAGGTGAACCAAAGACAATGATCAAGCGCTTTGTCTCCTGCCATCTGTCTCCAGCCTTTGACTAAAGGCTAGGGGCACCATAGTTTACCCTTGGCTAACAGCCATTTATGGACCTAACATCCAAAAATTTATCAAGCTCTATTTTAAACTCTGTTAAGCTGTGTCTACACGTGCACGCTACTTCGAAGTAGCGGCACTAACTTCAAAATAGCACCCATCACGGCTACACACGCCGGGCGCTATTTCGAAGTTAACTTCGACGTTAGGCGGCGAGATGTAGAAGTCGCTAACCCCATGAGGGGATAGGAATAGCGCCCTACTTTGACGTTCAACGTCGAAGTAGGGACCGTGTAGTCGTTGCGCGTCCCGCAACTTCGAAATAGTGGGGTCCGCCATGGCGACCATCAGCTGAGGGGTTGAGAGACGCTCTCTCTCGAGCCCCTGCGAGGCTCTATGGTCACCGTGGGCAGCAGCCCTTAGCCCAGGGCTTCTGGCTGCTGCTGCGGCAGCTGGGGATCCACGCTGCAGGCACAGGGTCTGCAACCAGTTGTCGGCTCTGTGTATTTTGTGTTGTTTAGTGCAACTGTGTCTGGGAGGGGCCCTTTAAGGGAGCGGCTTGCTGTTGAGTCCTCCCTGTGACCCTGTCTGCAGCTGTGCCTGGCACCCTTATTTCGATGTGTGCTACTTTGGCATGTAGACGTTCCCTCGCAGCGCCTATTTCGATGTGGTGCCGCGCAATGTCGAAGATGAACATCGACGTTGCCAGCCCTGGAGGATGTGTAGACGTTACTCATCGAAATAGCCTATTTCGATGCTGCTACATCAAAATAAGCTATTTCGATGTAGGCTTCACGTGTAGATGTAGCCTTAGAGTCCTGGCCGTCACAGCCTCCTCCAGCAAGGAGTTCCACAGATTGACTGTGCGTTGTGTGAAGAAAAATTTTCTTTTATTAGTTTTGAACCTACTACCCATTAATTTCATTTGGTGTCCTCTAGTTCTTATATTATGGGAACAAGTAAATAACTTTTCAATGTTCACTTTCTCCACACCATTATATACTTCTATCATATCGCCCCTCAATCTCCTCTTTTTTAGACTGAAAAGTCCCAGTCTCTCCAGCCTCTCCTCATATGGGACCCATGTCAAACCCTTAATCATTTTAGTTGCCCTTTTCTGAACTTTTTCCAATGCCAGTATATCTTTTTTGAGGTGAGGAAACCACATCTGCACGCAGTATTCAAGATGTGGGCGTACCATAGTTTTATATAGGGGAAGTATGATATTCTTTGTCTTATCTTCTAACCCTTTTTTAATCATTCCTAACATCCTATTTGCTTTACTGACTGCCACTGCACACTGTGTGGATGTTTTCAGAGAACTAGCCACTGTAATTCCAAGATCCCTTTCCTGATCTGTTGTATCTAAATTTGCCCCTATCACATTGTATGTATAATTGGGGTTATTTTTCCCAATGTGCATTACCTTACACTTACCCACATTAAATTTCATTTGCCATTTTGCTGCCCAATCACTCAGTTTGCTGAGATCTTTTTGAAGTTCTTCACAATCTACTTTGGTTTTGACTATCCTGAACTGCTTGGTATCATCTGCAAACTTTGCCACCTCACTGCTTACCCCTTTCTCTAGGTCATTGATGAACAAGTTGAACAGGACTGGTCCCAGGACTGACCCTTGGGGAACACCACTAGTTACCCCCACCAATGTGAAAATTTACCATTTATTCCTTCCCTTTGTTTCCTGTCTTTTAACCAGTTTCCAATTCATAAAAGGATCTTTCCTCCTATCCCATGACCACCTAATTTACATAAGAGCCTTTGGTGAGGGACCTTGTCAAAGGCTTTCTGGAAATCTAAGTATATTATGTCCACTGGATTCCCCCCGTCTGCATGTTTGTTAACCGCTTCAAAGAACTCTAATAGATTAGTAAGACACAACTACAGAAACCATGCTGACTTTTGCCTAACAAATCATGTTTTTCTATGTGTCTGACAATTTTATCCTTTACTATTGTTTCTACTAATTTGCCCGCTACTGATGTTAGACTTACTGGTCTGTAATTGCCAGGGTCTCCTCTAGAGCCCTTTTGAAATATTGGCAATACATTACCTGTCTTCCAGTCATTGGGTACCGAAGCTGATTTAAAGGATAGGTTACAAACCACCATTAATAGCTCTGCAATTTCACATTTAAGTTCTTTCAGAACCTTTGGGTGAATGCCATCTGGTCCTGGAGACTTGTTACTGTTTAGCTTATCAATTAGTTCCAAAACCTCTTCTACTGACACTTTAATCTGGGACAGTTCCTCAGATTTGTCACCTACAAAGAACCGCTCAGATTTGGGAACCTCTGTAATATCCTCAGCCATGAAGACTGAAGCAAAGAAATCATTTAGTTTCTCTGCAATGGCATTATCTTCCTTGATTGCTCCTTTTATATCTCTATCGTCCAGGGGTCCCACTGCTCTTTTAGCGGGCTTCCTGCTTCTAATGTACTTAAAAAACATTTTACTATTGTTTTTTGAATTTATGGCTAACTGTTCCTCAAAATCTTTTTTGGCTTTTCTTACTACATTATGACACTTAATTTGGCAGTGTTTATGTTCCTTTCTATTTTGATCACTAGGATTTGACTTCCACTTTTTAAAGGATGCCTTTTTATCTCTCACTGCCTCTTTTACATGGTTGTTAAGCCACGGTGGCTCTTTTTTAGGTCTCTTACTGTGTTTTTTAATTTGGGGTATACATTTAAGTTGGGCCTCTAATATAGTGTCCTTGAAAGTTTCCGTGCAGCCTGCAGGGATTTTACTTCAGTTACTCTACCTTTTAATTTCTGTTTAACTAACCTCCTTATTTTTGTATAATTCCCCTTTTTGAAATTAAATGCCAGACTGTTGGACTGCTGCGGTGTTCTTCCCAACACAGGAATATTAAACGTTATTATGTTATGGTCACTATTTCCAAGCGGTCCTGTAATAGTTACTTCTTGGACCAGGTCCTGCGTTCCAGTCAGTACTAGATTGAAAATTGACTCTTCCCTTGTGGGTTCCTGTACCGGCTGCTCCAAGAAACAGTCATTTAAGGCATCGAGAACTTTTATCTCTGAATCCCGTCCTGAGGTAACATGTTCCCAGTCAATATGGGGATAACTGAAATCCCCTATTATTACTGAATTTTTTATTTTGATAGCCTCTCTAATCTCCCTTAACATCTCAGCATCACTATCACTGTCCTGGTTAGGTGGTCGATAATATATTCCTCGTGCCATAGTCCTATTAGAGGAAGGAATTGCTATCCATAATGATTCTATGGAACAATTTGATTCATTTAGGATTTTTACTTCATTTGAGTCCATATTATCTTTCACATATAGTACCACTCCACCACCTGTACAACCCGTTCTGTCTTTCCGATATATTTTATATCCCTGTATGATTGCATCCCACTGATTGTCCTCATTCCACCAGGTTTCTGTGATGCCTATTATGTCAATCTCCTCCTTTGATATGAGGTACTCTAGTTCACCCATCTTATTAGACAGACTTCTAGCATTTGTGTAGAAGCACTTTAAAAAACTACCACTATCTATATGTCTGCCCTTCACTGATGTGTTGGATTTTTTTTTTATATGTGACTGTTTCTCATCTGATCTGGCCCATACTTTACCATCTCCCATCTTCTCTTTCTGACTGAGTTCTAGAGAATCTGTATAAATGGAGTTTTGTCTCATAGAAGTCTGCGTCTGATCCACGTGCTCCCCTGCACTAATCAGCTTTCCCCATCTGTTCGTTTAAAAACTGCTCTATGACCTTTCTAATGTTTAATGCCAGCAGTCTGGATCCACCTTGTTTTAGGTGGAGCCTATCATTCCTGTATAGGTTCCCCCTACCCCAAAAGTGTCCCCAGTTCCTAATAAATCTAAAGCCTTCCTCCCTACACCATCGTCTCATCCACGCATTGAAACTCTGAAGATCTGCCTGTCTACCTGGCCCTGCACATGGAACTGGAAGCATTTCTGAGAATGCCACCGTAGAGGTCCTGGATTTCAGTCTCCTTTGTAGCAACCTCAATTTGGCTTCCAGGACATCTCTCCTACCCTTCCCTATGTCATTCGTACCTACATGTACCACAACCACTGGCTGCTCCCCAGCACTGCATATAAGTCTATCTAGATGCCTCGAAAGATCCGCAACCTTCGCCCCAGGCAGGCAAGTCACCATACGGTTCTCCCGGTCATCACAAACCCAACTATCTACATTTCTAATGATCGAATCCCCCACTACTAACACCTGCCTCTTCCTAACAACTGGTGTTTCCTCCCCTGGAGAGGTGTCCTCGGCGTGAGAGGATAACATAGCACCCTCTGGAAGGAGGGTCCCAACTATGGGATGGTTTTCCTCTGCTCCCATTGACTGCTCTCCTTCCTGGAGCCTTTCATCCTCCTTAACAGCATCAGTGCTGTCAGACTGAAGGTGGGACAGCCCTACTATGTCCCGGAAAGCCTCATTAACATAGCTCTCTGCCTTCCTTAGCTTCTCCAGTTCAGCCACCCTGGCCTCCAAAGCCTGCACTTGGTATCTGAGGGTCAGGAGCTCCTTGCATCGAGTACACACATATGCCACGCGCCCACAGGGTAGGTAGTCATACATATTACACTCAACACAATAAACAGGATAGCCCCTGCTGTGCTGCTGGGCTTCTGCCTCCATTGTCTGCTCTGATTTAATTTAAATTTAATTATATATGGGGATTTTAAGTAAATGCTTCAGACAAGGATTATTATAAAGATTTGTGTTTAAGGGCAATAGAATAACTAGCTCCCTCTAAGCTCCCACTCTAAATTCCCCTCTCAAAACACCCTCCTGTTAGCAATCACCCAGGTTGCAGGCTCCCTGGTCGCCTGCCAGCAGGGTTTGTATGCTCTGGCCTTCCTGATAGCCTCTCCCTCTAACTACAGCTCAGCTCAGCCAACCAGCACACAGAGTTCCGATTCAAACCTAATCAAGGCTAACAGCTTCCAACTGCCACCCTGAGCACATGGCCTTTCAAACAAACAGACAGCTCAGCACTCCAAACTCCAAACAAATGGACAGACACAAGCCCAGAACCCCCAGACAGAAACAGCCACACACTACAGAGAGCCATTTACCCCAAGCTGCTGTGGTTTGCCTCCTCCTTCTCCAGGAAAGCCCTCTCAAAACTTCCTCCTGTTAGCAATCACCCTGTTCTCAAGCACCAGGTCGCAGGTACTTTTGGAATTCTTACCTACAGTGTGAAATTCAAGGCTTTGGTGTTAATCTTTGAAATCGTATATGAAGCTCTTAAGACACACCTCAGAACACCTGTCTATGTACCTACCATGTCCCTCAAGAGTTATGTTTCTCAGCCACTGTTACATTTGTCAGCCTTAACAGCAAAGCTTCTGAGAGTGAGACATAGGGCTTCCTCAACACTAGGACCAGGCTTTTTGAATTCATGTATGCAATAGTTCAGAATGATTATAAATCTCACTAGATTCGTGTAAAACTCACTTCATAGGCTTTGGCTAGGTGTACACTACACAGCTTTGTTAGCATAACTAATGTTCATGGATGTGGTGTTACTAGGATGTCTAGATAGCAAGTGCAAAAAAATCAGGATTGGGCTTGGGGGTAATAAAACCTATATAAAAGCAATCCCCAAATATTAGGACTGTCCAGATAAACTAGGAACATCTGATCACCCTAGTTATTACTCTACTTGTAAAAATTGCCTCTTCCAGGTGTATTGAGTGCTGCACTTGAGTACTTGGGGATCTATCCCATAATGTATAAGATGTACTTCTTTTATTATTAGAGAAACATTTTGTTCACTGTCTTTTCATAATATAGAAAGACAGTATTCAATCATCAAGAAACACAGTGTAGTGAAGGTTTTTGTTAACAGGTTTTCTTTGCTTTTCACTGGCTTTCGAATTGTCACTGTCTGCTGCTCCTGTGTGGCGCTTTCCTTGTTGATGGTATGTTTAATTGTTTTCACTTTTATCAGGCCCATTCATTTTACTGTAATAAAGAAGGTAGGTACATTACAACTTCAGCCTTTATCAGTGGCTGCAGTGCCAGTTATAGATGGGTGTACTTGACTACAAAACAAGGTTTGATCAATTCAGGTAATACAAGCATGTGGGAGTTGAAGGAAAAAAGCTGAAGAAGCCAATAGTCTACAGATAAGGAGAGGACTCATTGAACCTTACAACTTGCTAAACAGTGAAAATAAATCAGGGAGAAGGAAGAAAGGTAATGTTTTCAGAAAGTCATTATTCCTTCCATTGTGACTTCTTCCTGCTCATAATGTTATCCATGCATCTCAAAAGCCTTTCAAGGTACAGTTGCAGACTTGGAAAGATAATAAATATCAGGAACATCAAAAAGGGTGCGGGTAACAGAGGGAGGCTTGTCTGACAGCAGTTCCATCCAACCTTTTGAAAAAACCCCATAGCACTTCTAAGATAGAAGATTGGCTTGAGGAGTTAGGCACCTGTATTATATGATAATGTTCATAAACACTTTAAAAATGCAGTCGTAATGGAGTCCTGGGAGGCAGAGACTGACAAATGCCTTAAAATCAAAGGAAACAGAACTCCACATTCTAAGTTGGTTGTCAGATAATCATGAGCATGAGAATTTTTAAAAAGCCAGTTACTAAATAAACATATGAAAATGCATGAGTGACACTATAGTTTCCCCAAACTTTGTTAACAAATATTATCTTTTATCATTGTTATACTCTGGTTGACTGTGTCCTCAACTCAAGCTCCCAGTCAAGGCCCCATTGTGCTAGATGCTGTACATACATGCAATAGAAGACTGACTCAAAGTTTTTACAGAAGTGGTGGGGAACCCAAACAAAAATCAGTTAAGGCCACATAAAAGTGAGAACCAAAAATAACTACAAACCCCTCTCTGATGTGGCCCCTGACTGACACACTTCACTCTCCTCATGTGACAACACCATAGGCAGGGTGTGGAGAAGTGGGGACTGAGGCTCAGGGCTTCTCCCAGGCCAGATGAACTCTTCTGGGGGCCTGGGGTGGGACCAAGAATGGGATGTTCTGGATTCAGTGTGAAAGAGGGGGCTGCCAGGGAGCAGGTGTGGAGTCTGGGTGGGAGAGGAGGTGCAGCAGAGGGGTAGGGTTGGGAGATGTGGTGGGAGGTAAGGTCCCTAATTGTTCTGGGGCCAGTGGTGGGGGGTCAGGATCAGACTGGCAGTGAGGAGCCTGGACAGGAGGGATAGTGCAATAGCGGGCTGGATGTGTGGGTCTGGGTGGGAGGTAGAATGCAGGAGAGGAGTGGACATGGGGAGTCTGGGTGGGAGAGATGAAGGTTACAGGAATAGTCTAAAGGGGGGTTCTGGGTGGAAGGGAATGTGCAGGAACAGGCTGAGGGTAGGGGTAGGGGCTGAGAGGTGGGGGTCTGGGCGATGGGGAGGCACTTACTTCCATGTGCTGCCATTCCCCTCCCCCATCTGAAGGCTGCCTGGGAGCGGCAGGAAGAAAAGCCTCTCTAGGTAGCTATTAGCTGCTGTTCCCCCAACCAGGGAAGGGTGGGGGGCATGGCAGAGGCATCACTTCTGCTTCCTGTCCTCACCAGAGACAGAGATCCAGCCCAGGCTTGCCTGACTCCAGCCCACGAGGCTCAGGCCTCCACTTCCCACACCTGCTGTGGGCTAGATGCTGGGGCTGGGGGGTGAGCCCCAAGTCTCAGGCAAGCTGTGGTCCAGATTCAGAATGTAGTACAGGGTTTCCCTACTAAAGGGCGCGATCCACAGTCTACGTAGACTGAAGGATGCCTACTACTAGTGGTCAGATTCTTCCTCCTGAGGCAACTCCTTAGATCAGCTCAAAAGTGCTCTGAAAAAGTTCCACAAATTTAGGTCTTTTTCTCCAATATTTGTGCATTGACCAGAAAGCCTTCTTTCTGACAAATAAATATTGATAATCTCCATGGGTGTAAAGAACTGGACTTGAACTCTCAAGTTCCCTTCCAGTTCTGGAGTTCTATGATCCTATGAACATAGGGTATTTCCCATTCCTATTGATGAGTTACCTGCACACATGAGCTGTGTCTACACGTGCACGCTACTTCAAAGTAGCGGCACTAACTTCGAAATAGCGCCCGTCACGGCTACACACGTCGGGTGCTATTTCTAAGTTAACTTCGACGTTAGGCGGCGAGACATCGAAGTCTCTATCCTCATCAGGAGATGGGGATAACGCCCTACTTCGACGTTCAGCGTCGAAGTAGGGACCGTGTAATCATTGCGCATCCCGCAACTTCGAAATAGTGGGGTCTGCCATGGCGGCCATCAGCTGAGGGGTTGAGAGATACTCTCTCTCGAGCCCCTGCGGGGCTCTATGGTCACCGTGGGCAGCAGCCCTTAGCCCAGGGCTTCTGGCTGCTGCTGCGGCAGCTGGGGATCCATGCTGCAGGCACAGGGTCTGCAACCAGTTGTCGGCTCTGTGGGTCTTGTGTTGTTTAGTGCAAGTGTGTCTGGGAGGGGCCCTTTAAGGGAGCGGCTTGCTGTTGAGTCCGCCCTGTGACCCTGTCTGCAGCTGTGCCTGGCACCCTTATTTCGATGTGTGCTACTTTGGCATGTAGACGTTCCCTCGCAGCACCTATTTCGATGTGGTGCTGCGCAACGTCGAAGTTGAACATCGACGTTGCCAGCCCTGAAGGACGTGTAGACGTTATTCATCGAAATACACTATTTCGATGTCACTACATCAAAATAAGCTATTTCGATGTAGGCTTCACGTGTAGACGTAGCCATGGAGAGAAGAATGGATCTTTGTTTTGTTAACCCTCAACATAGGTATTTTTATAAATAGAAGGACGTTAACTTAACCTGCAGTCCTAGACTAGACTGAACTCAGAGTTCAATGGAGTTAGCTAGAAATCCAGTTGCTATTGCCATGGGATTAGCACTGCATCCTTACCGTGTGTTCATGAATACACCTCCAGGCACTGCCAGAAAAAAGAGATAAAAATGAAATTCACTTAGTTTTACTTTAGTCACAAGAACGCATTTATTTTCCTGAAGCAGAGATTTGTCATGCATTCAAATATTCCTTTCTCCCCCCTTGAGAACACAAATGTCACCACCATGCTGCCTCAGCCCACTCTGGGAATAATATTTTTTAATAAGACTAACTGTTATAAAAGACAGCTTAATTTGCATGAAAAAGGTATGGCTCTGAGCAGAATTATGAGAAGTGATCGTGTTCACAGATAGCAAAGGAAACAACAACCCAGAAAACAATTAAAATTGCATTGTGTGGACAACATCTTCAGCAGACTACTAAACTGTACAGGTGGATGCAGCATGACTGGCTTGCAGATGAGAACTAGCACTAATGAGTCCACTGGATATGGTAAAAAGAACGCTATGGTTGAAACTCATTTGAAAGCAATCGTATTGTCACAGCTAAGGTGCACTTATACATTTACATGTATTTAGAAAATTGGGAAATAGTTCTGACAGGTTCTGAAAAATATGGCTAGGCCAGATGTGACCTATTATAATCCCCTTTCACTTTGAATCAAGAGAAATATTTTATGTTTGGATTCTTCTATATATTATATGGTATGGGGGGAATATAGAAAATATGCTCAACTAAAGGCAAGACACGCTGGAAACAGGGTTAATTGTGTGTTATGTGTGAGAGGTTTTGTTCTGCTTTTAGCTAGTATCAGATCAACACAAGTTCAGATATTTAACTATTAACATCTCCATGGCACTTATCGCCAAAGGGCTTGCATGTGAAAATCTTAGTATGGAAGACCATCTCAGTACAGAATTCAGAAGTGAACTGTGCCTGACTCTACAGCTGATAGAACTGGAGATGGTGACTCTTTGGACTACTAAGAAACTGTGAAGATCTACCACTCCATAACAGTGACTTTAAGATTCACCAAGTCTTACTCTTTCAGCAAGTCACAGATTAGACTTGATCCTGAATGGAAGCGGGGACACTGGGTCTCTGGTCATGTCCTTGATCTTGTGTGATCAGCACCACCTGTGGGTCTGTCAGCAGTTAACCCTGCTAAAGTGCAGGCTGGATTTTCCCTAATCCTGTCTTAATGTTTTAGTCTAAGTAAGAATTGAATTAAAAAGTCTCACCTTGAGAGATGGTACAAATGGGTTACTTTTCCTCAATACACAGGCAGGTGTTGCCTTCCAGCCAAGGATCTTCCTTCCCCAGTTCAAGGTCTCTGTCTTCTAGTCTTTATTCCAGACCTTGAGCTTGGAGAGGAGTTGGCGGGGGCAGGGGTGGCATTAAGAAGAGAGAGAAAGTGATGGTGTCACAGTCTTATTTTATACATTCTTCTAGCTGCTAGAAGGATTGTTGCTGTGATAAAAGGGTCAGATAGCCTCACTGGTCGGGCAGTCTCCATTTTCTAAGTCCTTGCCCCAGGAAGGCATTTGGATGGCCATTTTTAACAGGCTATCAGCACATGTATGACTGGTTGTTTGTTGCTGATGTTGGCAACCTCTTAACATATTTCAGTAACATAAATTTCTATACGTCAAACCTAAGGCTCGATTTCTGCCATGGATGTTACAGAAAGTCTTAGAACTCCATGACTTCCTGCCACCTCTGTGATTTCTGCAGCAGCCAGTTTGAGGGCAGCTGCTCAGGTAGCCCTGGGGACAGTCACACTGGCTGCTGTTGGAGCCACCCTGTAGCCAGCCATTCAAGTGGCTCCAGAGCCAGTTTCACCAGCTGCTGATGGAGTGGCCATGGGTCCAGCTGCATTGGCCTTTGCTCAGGTGGCTCTGATCATCAGGTCCAAGGGACTACCTGAGCGTTCTCACAAGGGTAGTTGCACCAGCTGCTGCTTGGTGGCGCCAAGGATTCTGGCCCTGTGAACATCTGGAGCTGCATCTGATGGTATTGGCTATGAATGTCCCCCAGAGTCATAGCACCCCACTGGTCCCACACCTAAGATTTAGTCAGGGCTACATTCTTTCCAGTAACACACTGTCACAAAAAGCCAGAATGCAATGGGGCTGCAGGCACTGTGCGATCGGTACCCACAGTGCACTCCAGACATTCAGACCTAGCAAAGGCAATGGAGAAATGTGGCCACACTAGTCAGGAAAGAGATCTTGGAATTATAGTGGATAGTTCTCTGAAAACATCCACGCAGTGCGCAGCGCCAGTCAGTAAAGCAAATAGGACATTAGAAATTATTTTAAAAAGGGATAGAAAATTTGACAAAGAATATTTTACTGCCCCTTTATAAAACTATGGTACGCCCACCTCTTGAACACTGTGCGCAGATGTGGTCTCCTCACTTCAAAAGTGATATTTTGGCATTAGAAAAGGTTCAGGAAAGGGCAACTAAAATGATTAGGGTTTGGAATGGGTCCCATATGAGGAGAGGTTAAAGAGACCGGGACTTTTCATTTTTTAAAAGAGGAGACCGAGGAGGGATATGATAGAGATATATAAAATCATGAGCAGTGTGGAGAGGGTGAATAAAGAAAAAATATTTATTTGTTCCCATATTATAACAACTAGAGGGCAGCAAGTGAAATTAATGGGTAGAAGGTTTAAAACTAATAAAAGGAAGTTATTTTTTACACAGCACACAATCAATCTGTGGAGCTCCTTGCCGGAGGGGGCTGTGATGGCTAGGATTATAAAAGAGTTCAAAGAAGAGCTAGATAAATTCATGGAGGCTAGGTCCATAAAAGGCTATTAGTCAGAGGGTAGGAATGTCAGAGGCTAGAGATGGATGGCAGGAGACAAGCTGCTTGATCATTCAGTCCACCCCCACTGGTATACCTGGCACTGGCCACTGTCAACAGACAGGATGCTGGGTTAGATGGACCTTTGGTCTGACCCAGTAATGGCCATTCTTATGTTCGTATGTTATGACTTTATAATATCTGGTGGTAAAAAGTCAACTTTAATAAACTCAACTTTATTTAGTAGTGTAGACACAGCCAAGTAAAGACAGGTATCATTTAAATTTATATCCCTGGCCTCATTCTGTGTTTCTGCATCTTACAAGAAGACACTCTCAGATGCCTAATCATGTTAGAAAATGCAGCTGCAGCTAATGGTGCCCAGTCGTACACTCAAAAAAGCCAGGATTATGCCTAAATATTTGCAACATCTCTTCAAAGGAAACCAAGATATATCAAATCCATATCATCTTCCATATGACAAACTGGATTATTTAATTAATACTGTGCTTTATTGCAAACCATTATACTTCTCATACCAAGAGCAGAGAGACTGGGGCTAATGAATGTCAAAGACTGTTTAGGTGACAATAATAGATAGGCAAATGGTTGTTCATTTGGTTCTTACTGCTGAGCTGACAAAATAGATGCCAGCTTTAGACATAACGTACACCCGTGTCTAAACCCAATAAACTATTGTGACAATCCTTGGCTATGTCTATACTTGCAACTGATCAACAAAATGTTTGTTATTCACAAGTACTTAAATCCCGTTCCCCAAATGACAAATGTTTGCCATGGCAAGTGCAAGTGTGAACTCTACTTTGTTGGCAAAAGCACACTCCTGCCAACAAAGTGAAAGCCACTTGGAGAGGCTAGAAGTAAGTATTTTGCTGGCAAAAGTGCCAACAAACAGCATTCACATGTGCTGATGTTAGTAACATGGCTGTGTCAACAAAGCCTTGTCACTAAAAAATAAGTCGTATAGATATACCCCTAGTAGAAATTATTCCTTGTAAATGATCTGTCTTACAACTCATACTTTGGTGGCAATTATAGTCCTGATAAAATAAATATGGCAACTTTTTATGTGAAGTTATATGATACCATGATATGGTGATATTAACACATTTCCCAAAATAAGATTGGCAAAAGCAGTTGTCTCAAAGAAAGGGATGTGTACTCTGCTTCTTTTGTGTGTGGTAAACCTGGTGGTAGACCCTTAGCTGGAAGATTCTGGAGCCTTCTAGAAGGACAGTATACTGGGTCCTACTTGAGGTCCATGGAGTGGGCGGGCACAGCCCTCCCACGACTAAAAGTCCCCTCTTAAAGGGAGAGGGAGCCCATTAAAAGACATGGCCCCAACAAAGTGCGGGGGACAACTAAGGAGAGAACAGGGATGGGAGTGGAGGTCAAAGGTTTAAAACTAGGGAACCAGAAGGGGACACCGAGCAGAGGACCCCGTACAGCACCCACTGCCCCTCGAAGGTGTCGAGAGAGACAGTGGACGCTGCCCAAAGGAACTCTGCCCAGATTCGTGAGCAGAGAGCGGAGTGGAAATAGGCCCCACAGTCGCAGGCCTCCCCCCCGGCCAGCCTCCTCTCCCGGGTGTTGTAAATGGCCACCTTGGCTGTGGCCAGGAGAAGGCTGACGAGGAGGTCCCACGACTTAGTGGGGCCACGGATGGGGTGTGTCAGGATAAGAAGGTGCGGGGAAAAGTGCAGCCAGAATTTCAATAGAATATTCTGGCGGAGCCGGAAGAGGTGCTGCAACCTGGCTCACTCAACGTAAATGTACACCAGGGTCTCCCTCATGCCTCAAAAGAAGCAGGTGTCAGGGAGGGGGGTGAACCACGCCAGGTACACGCTCGTGCTCACCGCCCCATGGAGGATTCTCCAGCCAATGACCCCGGTGGGCCGCAGGACCAGGGTAGAATAAAGGCTGGCCCACTGGGGCTCCCCACCCTCCAAAGGAGGTAGAAGGTCCAGCTACTTGTGGTCTGGGCAGGACGTGAGGGTGGGGAAGTGGAGCATGTGAAGCATGAGCACGTACAGATGATGTCAGGGCGCAGTTCGAAAGGGGACCAGCTGCAAGGCGTGCAGCCGGCTGGGATGATGCGGTGGAGGGGGTGGGAAGGCTCATGGAGCCGGGAGCCCACAGAGAAGTCTGGAAGGCCAGGAGTAAGAGGGGGACGGGGTGTACCCTCTCGCAGGACCTGGCGTAGGTAGACGTGAGCAGTGGGTGGCAAGGCAGCCTGCATCTCCTCGAGTACGTGCCGGGGAGAGGCGAAGGGTGGAGAGCCCCATGTGCTGGAGCCTCCATCCAGTCACCCCAGTCGTAGTCCAGGAGTTCTCTGACCCTGGTGATTCCACCGAGGACCAACCTCCAGCACACCGCGGGGGACTCCGCCGCCTGCACACGGAGGTGGGGGTTGTGTAGCAGGGGCTCTGCGAGGAGGTCTTCCCCCACGGTGGCCCCTAAGGACCTGGAGACTGCGAGCAGCCACCAGGTGTGGAGGAGTTCCTGGTGGAAGGCTGGCAGCTCTGAGAGGTCTCTCGGATGGCCTCTCAAAGGCAGATAAAGGAGCTGCCGGTCGTATTGGAGCCCTCAGAAGCGACGGAGGAAAGCGTGCGCCAGCGTGCTCCACGCCGGACTATCTGCACTATTGCTGTTGAGGAGTCCCTGCAGGGCCCGGAGGCAGAAGACATGGACCTGAGTGCGGAGGCAGGTCAGGCCCTGTCCTCCCTCCTCTGGGGGGAGATGGAAAACCCCTGCAGGGACCCAGTGCAGTCCTGGCCAGAAGAACTCCAGAATT